>NC_136471.1:108153294-108753294 GCF_902686455.1 Sciurus vulgaris
TTGATTAAGGAATCCTATGACTAGCAGAAATCTGAGACCTGTACAATAAAATAGAAAACAAAACAAAAAAAAATTGCTCTAAATTTGACTTTTCTTCAGAATTTTATTCCTTTTTTTTTTTTGGTATAGGGAATTGAACTGAACTCAGGGGCACTTAACCACTGAGCCACATCCCCAACCCTTTTTATTTATTTTTTTTTATTTTGTGACAGGGTCTTGCTAAGTTGCTTAGGGCCTCGCTAACTTGCTGAGGCTGGCTTTGAACTTGCGATGCTCCTGCCTCTGGCTCCTGAGGTGCTGGGATTACAGGCATGAGCCACCCACCTTGCTATTATTTTCATTTCTTCTGAATAAAGAGAGTCTTTGAATGTGTGGGCATGAACCTAAACTGTGACTATCATCTTCCTAGACTAGTTCAGGAACTTCTTGTGTCAGGTACCATTCTTAACTTACGCGCCTGCTCCTTTGCAGTACCTGATTTAGCCAGCAGTGAGCAGTAGAGAGAGCTGGTGATAATATGATGGAAATTGAATGAGGAAGCAGCAAGGTAAAAGAGATTAATATCAATATTCTAATTAGCCCTCCCTGGTTTTTCATTCATATCTAAACCCCGACTCCGAGTCATGCAACCTACTCCAGGTATACAGCCTTGGCCTGAATTAAAACTGGATCTCTCCTTTTATTTCATGAAATGAATACTGAGCACTGTAGCAGGTATCATTATTGCTGTGTCCACATTAGTTTTACAATGTATATGTGTATCTTAGCTCTGCTTTGGTGTGATTTCACTTCCAACAGCCAGCAACTTTACATGTTTTCCACAGGACTGCCTTTGGACTGCTGGTGCCTCTTGGCTCACACACATGCCTCTGGGTGCATGTGTGGGTGCTTTGATTTCACTTCAAAGTTACTCTATGAGATAAGGTTAAAGTCTTATACATCCTTGCTTGACTTCCTCCCAGGCCTTGTCCTGCTTCGCCCAGTCTCCTATTTGTGAGAAGTACTTTGCTAATAAATCACTTCTACTGGAATCCCCATCTCAGATTCCTTCCTAACCTAAGAAAAGCACCTACTAATCCTAAGGCATTATGCCAAGCAATAAGAAGGACTGTTGCTTTCAAAGAGGTAATTGATTAATCACAATATTGTGTGCTATATATGACTGGTGTATATTGTGAAATACTGCAAAGGAGGAAGGGATTGTGATTAGTCTGTCTTTTCAGAGAAAATAACATTTAAGTAAATTATTGAAGGGTGAACAAATGAGTTGGTATTCACCAGTATGAAAAGGAATAAAAGCCATTTTAGGCAAAGGAAATAGACTCTGCTTCAATAACAATTTTCCTAGAAAGGGTTTTTGTAGACATCATTTTATTCTGGAGACAATGTTTAACAAAGACCTGTGGAAGAAGAGCTTCACTGTGAACTCTGAAAAGTGAGGGACTCTTTCTGAATTATACTGGTTCTATGGCTAGTGTCTAATTCAGGGATTAAAACAGATGGTATACAGACATTTTTTGACAAGTGAATACAAAAAGAATACATTCTGTCTTTTCACAATTTTCTGTTCTGTTTTCCAAGTTTAGCAAATTTAAATTATTTAGAATTTCTGCATATAATAGACAAAGATGTTCTTTCTTTCTTTTTAATGTACAAATTCATAAAGGTAGTATTTAATCAATCTCACTGAACATCATTAAGCCCCTCCTGTGGTTTGGGCTCTCTGCAGTGTTCTGATGATGAATCATAGTTATTAGGAACTAAAGATTTATAATTTGTGTTTTAATATGCACTCAGCAGCTAATTGTGTGACTTTTAGCAAGTTACCTCCATGAGGATAAAAACAGTACCTATCTTATTGGGTACTGTCAAGAGTATATGAGTTAATGAATTGAAAATTCAAATGATAGCATCTGACACATAGGAACTGTCCAAATAGTGTTAGTTGTCACTGGCATTGATGTCGTGGCTATGGTATGGTGGTTGGTTGGCCTGCACAGATTTACATGGGTTCTGTGACTTTCCTGTAAGTCAGACTTTTATTATGTTCCATTTTTTTGAAAGATAAGAATACATGATTATAGCATACCTTTTACAGAAACCCTGACATATCAATCAACTACTGAATGCTTAGTTTCCTCATTCACCTTAAAAAGAAATGATTAACTCTACATCTTGGCAAGACAAATTCATGACTTCATTAAGTGAATGACTATGTAGACTTTCAGTGTAACCAAAGACACAATAGTCTGCTGAAATTTCTTCCCTAGCAAACAAGAAAGAACAAACTCCTTTTATATAGTAAAAACGAGTTTTTTAAAATAAAAATTAATAGCGCCCTTTTGATCTACTGCTATAAATAAAGCAAGCGGGAGCAGTGAACTCGGACAGCTGGAAGCGCCGTAAAGGAGGCCGCTCGGCACAGCGCTGGGACTCGGACCAAACACTGGGGCTCCAGTGGCTGCCGAGGGGAGGAGTGGCGAGGAGAGCTGTGTGGACTCAGAACACTGGGGCCTGCCCTGAGGAGGAGGAGGAGGAACGTGG
Organism: Sciurus vulgaris; assembly: GCF_902686455.1. NCBI lineage: Eukaryota > Metazoa > Chordata > Mammalia > Rodentia > Sciuridae > Sciurus > Sciurus vulgaris. The sequence continues at coordinate 108,155,839 of NC_136471.1, forward strand.
CCACTTGGATTCGGAGTGACTGCACCAGAGCTACAGGCGGTTGCCAGAGGAGAAGCTGCGCTGCGAGCTGTTTGCACTCAGAACGGCGCTTCTGAACCCCGGGGCCTGCCCTGAGGACGAGGAGGAGGAAGAGGAGCGCGGCCGCTTGGATTCGGAGTGACTACACCAGAGCTATAGGCGGTTGCCAGAGAAGGGGCTGCGTGGCGAGCTGTTTGGACTCAGACCACTTCTGAACCCCGGGGCCTGCCCGGAGGAGTAGGAGGAGAAGGAGGAGGAGCGCGGCGGGTCCTTTGGACTCGCAGTGACTGCATTAGCGCTCCAGGTGGCTGCTCAGAGGAGAAGGCGAATGGTGAGTTGTTTGGACTTAAAGGGACAGCTCCTGAACACAGGGGGGCTGCCTGGAGGAGAAGCGTGGTGGGTCGCTTGGTCTTGAGTGGCCGCACCAGAGCTCCGGGTGGTTGCCCAGAGGACACGTGCAGCGGGTCACGTGGATTCAGAGCCACTCAGAGCGACCGCTCCTGAACACCCGGGGGGTTAACTGGAGAAGGAGGAGGAAAGGGGACGGCCACTTCGACTCGGAGTGATTGATTGCCCAGGGCTACGGGTGGTTGGTGGGAGGAGGCACGAAGTGAGTTTCTTGGACTCCTAGTGACCGCACTGGAATACTGGGCGGCTGTCTGGAAGAAGAGGCCTGTGGTGGGTCTCTGGGACTCAGAGCGATTGTTCGGGGCCCCAGGTGGCTGCTCAGAGGAGGGGCCGCATAGCCAGGCGATTAGGTGCAGAGCAGGGTCCCAGGATCTAGGAGGCTTCTGGGTGGAAGAGCCGCACAGAGACAGGCTTAGGGCGGAGCGAAGGTTCCAGGCCTGTGGGCAGATTCTCTGAGGAGGGGCAGCCTAAGGAGATTCATCTGGGAAGGGTGAGGCTCCCAGGCCCAGGCGGTAGGGCCGGGCCCCTGGGAACTTTGCAGAGGAAGGCAGCCCAGCCCAGGCAGTAGCTGTAAATTGAGGGGAACCTCTGGAGGGAACTGACCAGCGAGACCTCCCCACCGGGTGAGTCTTCCCTGCTGGGGGAGGTTTCCCCACAAGGACGGTAAAACCAGAAACTCAGGCCCAAACAGGCCTTGCCTCAGCCCGCAGCCTAGGTCCCCTTTGGATGACCATTGGTCAACAAGTGGAGGCACCTCTGCCCACTAGCAGGGATTATACCCCACCTGAAGGCCACCACTCCTAGAGAGGCAGCTTCCTTGTGGAGCACTGCATTATCAACTTCCTCCAAGACTTCAGCCTACTGAAGGCTAAGGGGGGATATATATAGAAATCTTCAGGGACATTGTAAGTCAATAGAGGAAATCTGCAATATCTCAGCGGTCCACTGATACCTGAACAATATGAGAAAACAAGGAAAGAAAATGCTGCAAACAAATCTAGATGTTACATCAATAAAACCCAATGACAGCATGGCAGAAGAAATGACAGAAAAGGAGTTCAGAATGTACATAATTAAAATGATCAGAGAAGCAAACGAGGAGATGAAAGAGCAAATGCAAGCATTGAATGATCGCACCAATCGACAGTTAAAAGAGCAAATACAGGAAGCAAAAGATCATTTCAATAAAGAGTTAGAGATATTGAAAAACAAACAGAAATCCTTGACATGAAGGAAACAATAAACCAAATTAAGAACTCCATAGAAAGCATATCCAATAGGATAGAACACCTGGAAGACAGAACCTCAGACATTGAAGACAAAATATTTAACCTTGAAAACAAAGTTGAACAGAGAAGATGGTAAGAAATCATAAACAGAATCTACAAGAACTATGGGATATCATGAAAAGGCCAAATTTAAGAATTATTGGGATTGAGGAAGGCCTAGAGAAACAAGCCAAAGGAATGAACAATTTATTCAATGAAATAATATCAGAAAATTTCCCAAATCTGAAGAATGAAATGGAAAATCAAGTTCAAGAGGCTTATAGGACTCCAAATACACAAAATTACAACAGACCCACACCAAGGCACATTATAATGAAAATACCAAACATACAAAATAAAGACAGAATTTTAAAGGCTGTGAGAGAAAAGAACCAAATTACATTCAGGGGGAAACCAATACGGATATCAGCAGACTTTTCAATCCAGACCCTAAAAGCTAGAAGGGCCTGGAACAACATTTTTCAAGCTCTGAAAGAAAATGGATGCCAACCAAGAATCTTATACCCAGCAAAACTTACCTTCAAATTGGACGATGAAATAAAATCCTTCCATGATAAACAAAAGCTAAAAGAATTTACAAAAAGAAAGCCAGCATTACAGAACATTGTCAGCAAAATATTCCATGAGGAAGAGATGAAAAACAAAGAAGCAAATCAGCAAAGGGAGGAATTATCCTAAAGGAATTGTCAAATAAAGGAGGAAACAAGTTGTGTGAAACAAATAAATAAACAAAATTTAAAAAATGAACCAAATGACTGGGAAACCAAATCATTTCTCTATAATAACCCTGAATGTTAATGGCCTGAATTCATCAATCAAAAGACATAGACTGGCAGACTGGATTAAAAAGAAAGATCCAACAATATGTTGCCTGCAAGAGACTCACCTCATAGAAAAAGATACCCATAGACTAAAGGTGAAAGGATGGGGAAAAACATACCATGCACATGGACTCAGCAGAAAAGCTGGAGTATCCATCCTCATTTCCGATAATGTGGACTTCAAGCCAAAGTTAGTCAGAAGGGATAAAGAAGGTCATTTCATACTGCTTAAGGGAAGCATAAATCAGCAAGACATAACAATCATAAACATCTATGCCCCAAACAGTGGCTCATCCATGTATGTCAAACAAATCCTTCTCAATTTCAGAAACCAAATAGACCATAACACAATAATACTAGGTGATTTTAACACGCCTCTCTCACCATTGGACAGATCTTCCAGACAAAAATTGAACAAAGAAATCATAGATCTCAATAACACAATCAATAATTTAGACTTAACAGACATTTATAGAATATACCATCCAACCAAGAGCGAATACACTTTCTTCTCAGCAGCACATGGATCCTTCTCTAAAATAGATCATATATTATGCCACAAAGCTAATGTTAGCAAATACAAGAAGATAGAGACACTACCATGTATTCTATCAGATCATAATGGATTGAAGTTAGAAATAAATGAAAGAGTAAAACACAGAAAGTATTCCAACATCTGGAGATTAAACAATATGCTATTACATGATGAATGGATAACAGAAGATATTAGGAAGGAAATTAAAAAATTCTTAGAGGTAAATGAGAACAAAGAAACATCATATCAAAATCTCTGGGACACTATGAAAGCAGTACTTAGAGGGAAATTTATTTCATGGTGCGCATTTAATAAAAGAAGTAAAACTCAACAAATAAACGACCTAACACTACAGCTCAAAGCCCTAGAAAAAGAAGAACAGACCAACACCAAAAGTAGTAGAAGACAGGAAATAGTTAAACTCAGAGCTGAAATCAATGAAATTGAAACAAAAGAAACAATACAAAAAATTGACAAAATAAATAGTTGGTTCTTCGAAAAAATAAACAAAATTGATAAAACTTTAGCCACACTAACAAAGAGAAGACGAGAGAAAACCCAAATCACTAAAATTCGGAATGAACAAGGAAATATCACAACAGACAGGATTGAAATACAAAACATAATTAGAAGCTATTTTGAAAATCTATACTCCAACAAAATAGAAAATTTTGAAGACATCAACAGGGTTCTAGAGACATATGAATTGCCTGAACTGAACGAGGAGGACATAAACAATTGAAATAGACCAATTTCAAGTACTGAAATAGAAGAAGTCATCAAAAGCCTACCAACAAAGAAAAGTCCGGGACCAGATGGGTTCTCAGCCGAGTTCTACAAAACCTTTAAAGAAGAGCTCATTCCAATACTTCTCAAAGTATTCCATAAAATAGAAGAGGAGGGAACCCTCCCAAACTCATTCTATGAAGCCAATATCACACTGATACCTAAACCAGACAGAGACTCATCAAGGAAAGAAAATTTCAGACCAATATCCTTAATGAACATTGACGCAAAAATTCCCAACAAAATTTTAGCAAATCGCATACAAAAACATATTAAAAAGATAGTGCACCATGATCAAGTGGGCTTCATTCCAGGGATGCAAGGTTGGTTCAACATCAGGAAATCAATAAACGTAATTCACCATATTCATAGACTTAAAGTCAAGAATCACATGATTATTTCAATAGATGCAGAAAAAGCATTTGATAAAATACAGCACCCCTTCATGCTCAAAACACTAGAAAAAATAGGGATAGTGGGAACATTCCTTAACATTGTAAAGGCCATTTATGCTAAGCCCATGGCCAATATCATTCTAAATGGTGAAAAACTGAAAGCATTCCCCCTAAAAACTGGAACAAGGCAGGGATGCCCTCTTTCACCACTTCTATTCAACATCGTTCTTGAGACTCTGGCCAGAGCAATTAGACAAACCAAAGAAATTAAAGGGATACGAATTGGAAAAGAGGAACTCAAACTATCCCTGTTCACTGGTGACATGATTATATATTTAGAGGAACCTGGAAATTCCACCAGAAAACTTTTAGAACTCATAAGTGAATTCAGTAAAGTAGCAGGTTACAAGATCAATGCCCATAAATCCAACGCATTTTTATACATAAGTGATGAATCTTCAGAAAGAGAAATTAGGAAAACTACCCCATTCACAATAGCCTCGAAAAAAATAAAATACTTGGGAATCAATCTCACAAAAGAGATGAAAGACCTCTACAGTGAGAACTATACAACACTAAAGAAAGAAATTAAAGAACACCTTAGAAGATGGAAAGATCTTCCATGTTCTTGGATAGGAAGAATTAATATTGTCAAAATGGCCATACTACCTAAAGTGCTATACAAATTCAATGCAATTCCAATTAAAATCCCAATGACGTACCTTACAGAAATAGAGCAAGCAATTATGAAATTCATCTGGAAGAATAAGAAACCCAGAATAGCTAAAGCAATCCTTAGCAGGAAGAGTGAAACAGGGGGTATTGCAATACCAGATCTTCAACTCTACTACAAAGCAATAGTAACAAAAACGGCATGGTATTGGTACCAAAATAGAAAGGTAGATCAATGGTACAGAATAGAGGACACGGACACAAACCCAAATAAATACAATTTTCTCATACTAGACAAAGGGGCCAAAAATATGCAATGGAGAAAAGATAGCCTCTTCAACAAATGGTGCTGGGAGAATTGGAAATCCATATGCAACAGAATGAAACTAAACCCATATCTCTCACCATGCACGAAACTAAACTCAAAATGGATTAAGGACCTCGGAATCAGACCAGAGACCCTGCAGATTATAGAAGAAAAAGTAGGTCCAAATCTTCACCTTGTTGGTCTAGGATCAGACTTCCTTAACAGGACTCCCATAGCACAAGAAATAAAAGCTAGAATCAACCACTGGGATAGATTCAAACTAAAAAGCTTTCTCTCAGCAATGGAAACTATCAGCAATGCGAAGAAAGAGCCTACAGAGTGGGAGAATATCTTTGCCAATCATACTTCAGATAGAGCACTAATCTCCAGAATCTATAAAGAACTCAAAAAACTCTACTCCAAGAATTCAAATAATCCAGTCGACAAATGGGCTAAGGAAATGAATAGACACTTCACAGAAGAAGATCTACAAGCAATCAACAAACATATGGAAAAATGCTCAACATCTCTAGTAGTAAGAGAAATGCAAATCAAAACCACCCTAAGATTCCATCTCACCCCAAGTAGAATGGCGATTATCAAGAATACGAGCAACAGCAGGTGTTGGCGAGGATGTGGGGAGAAAGGTACACTCATACATTGCTGGTGGGGCTGCAAATTAGTGCAGCCACTCTGGAAAGCAGTGTGGAGATTCCTTAGAAAACTTGGAATGGACCCTCCATTTGACCCAGCTATCCCACTCCTTGGCCTATACCCAAAGGACTTAAAATCAGCATACTACAGAGACACAGCCACATCAATGTTCATAGCTGCTCAATTCACAATAGCCAGACTGTGGAACCAACCTAGATGCCCTTCAATTGATGAGTGGATAAAGAAACTGTGGTATATATATACAATGGAATATTACTCAGCCATAAAGAATGATAAAATTATGGCATTTGCAGGCAAATGGATGAAATTGGAGAATATCATGCTAAGTGAGATAAGCCAATCTCAAAAAGCCAAAGGAGGAATGATATCGCTAATAAGTGGAGGATGACACATAATGGGGGGGAGGGAAGGGTTAGTGTTAGGGTTAGAGTTAGGGTTAGGGAGGGGGGAAAGTATGGAGGAAGGAACTACTGTATAGAGGGTAAAGAGGGGTGGGAGGGGTGGGGGGAAGGGAAAAAATAACAGAATGAATCAAACAACATTACTCTATGTAAATTTATGATTACACAAATGGTATGCCTTTACGCCATGTACAAACAGAGAAACAACATGTATCCCATTTGTTTACAATAAAAAATAAATAAATAAATAAAAATAAAATAAAATAAAATAAAAAATTAATAGCTGTAGATGGACTTTGCTTATTTACTTATATGTAGTGCTGAGGATCAAACCCAGTGCTTCACACTGCTGGGCAAGTGCTCTACCACTGAGGTATAACCCCAGTCCCAGTAAAAACAACTTCAAAGGTATTCAGTCAAACACTTGATAAGTACTCAGATGTTGTATCAGTAATTGTAAGCCAATTAAGAAGTAACATATCACTAAGCTTATTTTATTTGAAATAGAAAATTAGTTATGATTTTTTCTTTGGTAAACTGCTGTAGAAAGCCAACTCTTCACTTAATAAGTTTCAAGTATCTTCAGATTAAATGTCTAATTTGATAAATGGGAAGTATGGCCTCATAATTATTTATCTAAAATTTTAGAATATTAAAATGTCAACCACATTTATTTTATTTTATTTGGAGTAACTGATAGCCAGTCACTTGCCACCACATCAATATAATTTTCTGCCTATAATAATTGGAGGAAGACACTGGGAATTTTAGAGATAATTTGAATATTAAGTCCACTGAGGCCTGTCACTTCTCATTGGTTGGTTAAGAAAAACCTACATTAAGAGTTGACTATGAAATATCATATGCTTCCTAACACCTATACTTCAGATGTAATGAAGTCATCAGAAGAATGGCTATTAACCCTGGGAGTCTATTTTGTCTCAACTCATTCCTTTGTATTTACAGTTGAAAAATGTAATTAAAATTAGTTTTGATATATTACACTATTTTTATGAACTGGACTTGTTCCAAAGTAAAAATGAAATACAATAGATGCAATTTTTATTGAATATCTCACTGTGATCTAGGAAATGGTGTTTGTTCTTTACTACAAACTTGAGAAATGTCTGTTACAAGTTTTTAATACTATTCACACACCACTTTGAATTTTTCTTTACAGGTCTTCTAATCAATGTTTCTTTTATTTCATTTGGTCACCCCAAAGGTAACCTTCCCTACCTCTGTGAAAATTACTTCCCTTGGAAAATAGAATGACCAAATTTCATGAATTTCCAAGTTACACTGAAAGACTCTAAAATATTCTCTGTACATTTAAAAAATATAATCATATTTTAATGAAATTAGAATATCAGCAAAACTACATTTGAAATGTCTGGGAAAGTGTTATTTCAAATTAAATTGCAATGCTGAGGTACTTCATTGAATTTCGTCCTCAATAACTATCAGATTTTGACACTCATCTGACTAGCTTCTTATAATATCAAGCACTCTCATCAATAGACATTTAAGGAACCCCAAGTTTCTCTGTTATATATAGTATAAAATAAATGAAATTTCTATTTTTTTCAACTATAAGAAACCTAGTATTTATTTGAGGAGAATAGAAATAATTCCTTTAGAGAAATGTTAAGAATAAATCTGTATACTAGTTTATAAAAAGGAGATCATTAAAGGCTGACATTCATGGAAAAGTCTCCTGAGGGAGTTGAGACCCACTCTTGGATTTGAACAATATTTAGGATATAATCATAAAGGAAGAGGCTATCATTACGTTCCTTAGATTTTCATATAAAGAAAAGTATCTTTTTTCAGTTTTTTTTTTTTTTTTTTTTTTTTTTTTTTTTTTTGTGGTGCTGGGGATTGAACCCAGGGCCTTGTGCTTGCAAGGCAAGCACTCTACCAACTGAGCTATCTCCCCAGCCCCTTTTTTCAGTTTTAGAGCAAATTATAACTATAGTCACCAGGTTGTGTATTACTATTCCAGGACTTTTTCATTTCATATAACTGAAATTTTATACCCTTTGAACAACATTACCAAATTTTCTCCATTTCCTATCTATTCACAGCTACCATTCTATTCTCTGCTTCTTTAACTTTGGTATTTTTACATTCTGCATATGAGACCATACCGTGCTTGTCTTTCTATGCCTGGCTTATATATCACTTAGTATAATGTGCTCAAGGTTGATCCATATTGTTGCAAATAACAAAATTTCCTTCTTTTATAAGACACATACACACATGCATATATATATTACATGTATGCATATTTACACACACCTATGTATGTGTACAAATACATACACACATGTCACATTTTCATTATTCATTCATCCATTGGTGGAAAACTTAGGTTGACTCCATTTTGAGTTCTCCTATTGGATTAACTTGTACTTTGCAAATTGTTCTCTGCCTTTTGCCTGGCATTAAATTCTACCTAAATCATTAAGATATTAACTGCTAGACAGGGTAGCATAAATTCATGGTGGGAAACTGCAGTGACAGTTTCAAATACATAATATGTGAGGAGAAAAGTTTACAAATCAAATATGAAAACCTGCCACATGGATAATCCCGTGCCATTTCCTCTCTTGAAGGTGACCTACTCAAAATACCGTAGAGTATACTTCTAGTTCATGAAATAAACCTCTCGTTTATTTAAAATTTAAATTTTAAATAAAAAAAGTTTATTTAAAATACACACACACACAATATACATATATATACAATTGCTAGAGACAGCTATTCTAAGGAGGAACAAGAAAAACACTGACCATAAGACCACCTATTCAGCAATATTTCTTTAGATTTACAGAACCTAAAATGTTGGGCAACTGTCAGATGATGTCTGAATGTACCTCAAATAAATGAACCACTGCAGAATTAATGATTACTTTTGGTGCCCATCTGTCTGTGGTTAAAATTATACTCCCTTAAAGTTCCTACATAAACTCCTCACTTACAGTTATTAGCTAAGATGGACTTTAGAACAATAGTCCAGTCACTTTCTGATCAGCTAGCTCATCTCAATAAAGCTCTTTGACTACCATCTTCTTTCATCTCCACTAATTGGTTTCTGTCATGGTGAGTAGACCAAGCCTTCTAATGGTATTAGAATTTTGGCTATTGAGAGTAGTGCTGCATTTATCATGGGAATGCAGGTATTTTTTGGCATTCCAATTTCATTTCCTGTGGATATGTAAAAAGAAGTGGGATGACTGGATCATATGATAGTTCTGGTTTTACTTTTTCAAGAAAATTTGTATTGTTTTCCATGCTAGCTATACTTATTCAATTCCTACAAAAAGTGTACAAATGTTTCCTTTTCTCTTCATCCTCACCAATTTTTGTTATTTTTGTCTTTTCAATAATAACTATTTTAACATGTGTGAGGTCATATCTAATTGTGGTTTTTATTTGCATTTTCCTGATGATCAGGGATACTGAACTTTTTTTATATCCCTTGGACATGTTGTATAGTTCTGTACCTTTTTTAAAAAAATGTCTGTTCAGGTAATTTGCCCATTTTTTAACTGAATTATTTGTTTTCTTATTATTAAGTAATTTTAGTTCCTTTAATATTTTGGATATTATTTCCTCATCAGATGGATGGCTTGAAAATATTTTCACCTATTCTGTAGGTTGTCTCTTCTCTTTATTGCTTTCTTTGCTGTGCAGATTCTTTGTAAATGATCAATCTTATCTGCTATTTTTGCTTTTGTTGTCTGAACTTTTGGGGACATTTCCAAAAAAAGTCATTGCATAGACCACTGTTAAGAATCTTTTTCCCTGTGTCTTCTCCCAGCCATTTTACATGTTTGATCTTACATTAAAACTTTCATTCCATTTGAATTGATCTTTGTATACAGTGTGAGATAAGGGTTCACTTTTATTCTTCAGAATGTGGAAATTCAGTTTTTGCAGCACCATTTAATGAAGATATTATCATTTCCCTAAGGTGTTCTTAGCATCTTTCTCAAAAATCAATGACCTATCTGGTGTGGTGGTGCATACCTGTAATCCCAGAGACTGGGGAGGTTGAGAAAGGAGGATCACAAGTTCAAAGCCAGCCTCAGCAATTTAGCAAGACTCTGTCTCAAAATAAAAATAAAAATGGCAAGGAATGTGACTCAATGGCAAAGCACCTCTGGGCTCAATCCCCACTTCCAAAAAAAAAAAATCAACTGACCTGCTGGGCCCGTTGGCATATACCTGTAATCCGAGCAACTCAGGAGCCTGAGGCAAGAGGATTACAAATTTAAGGCCAGCTTAAGCAATTTAGGGAGATTCTGTATCAAAGTAAAACAATAAAAACGGTTAGGTATATAGCTTAGTGGTAAAGCATTCCTGGGTTAATTCCTCAGTACCATAAAAAAAAAATCAATTGACCATAAATATTTGGATTTGTTTGTGAGCTCTCTATTCTGTGCCATTGGTTTATTTATCTGATTTTATGGCAGTACTATGCTGTTTTGATTACTATAGCTATGTAGTGTATTTTGAAGTCAGGTAGTGTGATGCCACTTGCTTCGCTCTTGGTAAAATTGCTTTGACTATTGGAGGGTCTTTTGTAATTTCAAAATAATTTTAGGATTTTTTTCTATGTCTCTGAAAAATACCCCTGTAGTTTGATAGAGATACATTTATGAATTAGGGACACTGAAACAGTATTTATTCTTCAAATCCATAAGCTAGGGAATTATTTCCATTTATTTGTGTCTTCTTTAATTTCTTTTTTCTATGTTTTCTAGTTTTCAATATATAGATATTTTACTTGCTAGGTTGAATTTATTCCCAATTGTTTTATTATTTTTGATGTTACTATACATAAAATTGTTTTTTAAATTTCTTTTTTAGATAGTTCATTGTTAATGCATAGAAACACAACTGACTTTTTTATACATATATTTTGTATCAAGCAACTTTACTGAATTCACTAATTAGTAATTACAGTTTTTGGTGTACTCTTCAGGGTTTTCTATGTATAAGATCATGACATCTGTACACAAAGACAATTTTCTTTCTCTTGTCTAATTGCTCTGTTAGAACTTGCAGTGATATGTTGAACAGAAGTAGGAAGATTGAGCATCTTGCTTTGTTCTTAATCTTAGAGGAAAAACTTTCATCTTTTCGACATTAAGTGATATTATCAGTAGTCTTGTCATATATGTACTTCATTATGTCTAGGTACATTCCTTTTATATCTAATTTGTTGAGATTTTTAATTATGAAAGGACTTTGAATTTTTCCAAATGCTTATGATTTTTACCTTTTCTTCTATTAATGAGAAATATCACATTTCTAAGTTGCATATATTGACTCTTGCACCGAAGGATAAATCCCACATGATCATGTTATGTGATCCTTTTAGTGTGATAGTGAATTCCATTTGCTAGTACTTAGTTAAGGATTTTGCATGTTGTTCATCAGGGATACTAACTTCTAATTTTCTTGTAGGATCTTTTCTGGTTTTGGTATTAGGTTAATCTTGATCTGATAAAATTAGTTTGAAAGTTGTTATGGTTTGTTTATGAGGTATCTCCCAAAAATTTACATGTGAGACAATGTAAGAGGGTTCAGATGGGAAAAGATTAGGTTGTAAGAGCCTTAACCTGCTCAGTGAAATGAATTAACTGGAATTTACTGGGTGGTAACTGAAGATAGGTGGAGTGTGGGTGGAGGAGGTGGGAATTGGGGGTGAGGCTATGGGTTACATATCTGTATGTGGAAAGTGGACTCTCTGCTTTCTGATCATCATGTGAACCACATCCCTCTGCCACACTCTTCTGCCATGATGTTTAGCTTTACCTTGAGCCAAAGAATGGAACCTTCTATGGACCTCTGAAACTGTGAGCCCTCAAATAAACTTTTCTTCCCTAAAATCATTCTGTTCAGATCTTTTAGTCACAGCAGCAAAAAACCTGACTAAAACAGAAGTGTTCTTTCTTCTTCAATTTTTTGGAAGAGTTTGAGAATGACATGTTTTTCTAGTATCTATTTCATTTATGTATCCTCAGATTTTTAGTTTCTTTCTTCTATTAACTTCGGGCTTAAATTGTTCTCTTTTAGTTCCTTGAGATATAAAGTTAGGTTGTTAATTTGAAATCGTTTCTCTTAATATGTAATGTTGATCACTATAAAATTCCATCTCAGAACTGATTTTGCTATATCCCATAAATTTTAAGTTTTAGTATGTGGTGTTTCTATTTTCTTTCGTCTCCTAACATATTTTAATTTCTCTTTCAATTTCTTCTTGATTTCCTCTTTAACTATTTGTTACTACTACATGAATTGTTTAATTTCTATGTATTTGTGAATTTTTCAGATTTACTCCTCTTATTAATTTGTACTTTTATATCATTTTGATTAGAGCAATTACTTGGTATGATTCCAGTCTTCATAAATTTGTTAATACTTATTTTGTGACCTGTATTTAATCTATCCTGAAAAATGTTCCAAGGCACTTGAAGCAAATACAAGGAAGCAAACACATATTTTGTTGTTGTTGGATGAAATGTTCTGTATGTAATGTTCTGTAAGTATTTGATCAGTAATGTTGTTCAAGTGTGATATTTCTTTTAATTTTCTGTCTAGAAGATATATACATTGTTGAGAGTGGGATATTGAAATCCCCTACTATTTTTGTGTTGTTATCTGTAATCTATCTGATTAATTAATGTTGAATTTATTTATTTATTTGGTTGCTGCAAAATTGGAGTTATTATTATATTATGACATTCTTTGTTTCTTGCGACTGTTTTGACTTAAAGTCTCTTTGGACTGATACAAGTGTAACCTTCCCTGTTCATTTTCGATTATCATTTTCATGGAATATGTCTTTCTGATCCTTTATTTTTAGCCTATATATTTCCTTAAAGCTAACGTGAATCTCATGTAAACAGCTTATAGCTTGAACTTATTGCTTTATTGACTCAATTGTTCTATGCTTTTTGATTGGAGATTTATTTCATTCACACTTAAATTGATCCTAAATAACATTTACTGTGGTCACTTGCTCTGTTGTTTAATTCTTTTCCTTTTCTCCTCTCTTTCTGTTTTTTGTTGTGATTTGATGACTTTTGTAGTAGTATGCTTTGATTCCTTTCAATCTTTTGGTTATCTACTAAAGGTTTTATCTTGTGGTTACCACGAGGCCTACATAAAATATTTTATCCATAAGACAATCTATTTTAAGTTGATAACAACTTAACTTTGATGATATACAAACATTTTATATTTTTACTTCTCCCAAAAACATATATTTTATGTTGCTAATTTCAAAATTTATGTCTTCTTACAATGTGTGTACCTTAACAAATTATTGTAGCTATAATCATTTTAATACTTTTGTCTTTCAATTTTTATACTCAAGTTAAATGTGGTTTATACCCCTTCATTACAATATTAGAATATTCCGAGTTGAACTATATTCTTACCTAAGTAGTGAACTTATATTGTCATATGTTATTCACAGTTTTGATTAGCTTCCTTTCATTTCAACTTGAAAACTCTTTAGCATTTATTGTAAGACAGATCTGGTGGTAATGAATTCATCTATCTTTTGTTTTTCTGGGAAAGTTTATCTCTCCTTTATTTCTAAAGGGCAACTTTTCCAGGCATAGAATTCTTATTTAGGAGTTTTTTTTCTCTTTCAGCACTTTGAATATGTTATCCTATTCTCTCTGGGCATGCAGGGTTTCTCTGAGAAGTCTGTTGATGGTTGTATTGTGATGCTTTTGTATGTGATCTATTTTTTTTTAATCTTTCACTGCTTCAGAATATTTTCTTTCCTTTGATTTTTGATAGTTTGATTGCTGTATGTCCTATTGAACTGCTTAGGTTAAATTTAATTAGTGGTACATTATTTTTACTCGAATTTTGGCTTCTTTCTTCATATTAGGGAACTTTTCTTCCATTCTTTCTTTAAGAAATCTGGCCCTTTTTCTTTTACTCCCAGGGTGCCTATTATTCATAGTTGAGTCTCTTGATGATGTCCCTTAAGCGTTTTTAAAAATTGTTTATTTGTTCTTATTAGTTGTACAAGACAGTAGAACACATTTATACATTTTGATAAATCATACATAAATGGAGTATAATTTCTCATTTTTCTGATTGTACATATTTTAGTATCACATTGGTCATGCAGTCATATATGTACATGAGGTAATAATGTCTGTTTCACTCTACTGTCATTCCTACCCCCATATCCCTTCCCCTCCCTTCACTCCCCTCTACCTAATATAAAGTAACTCTATTCTTCCCTATCTACCCCCTTATTGTGAATTAGCATCCACATATCAGAAAAAATATTTGGCCTTTGGTTTTTGGGTTTTGCTTATTTAGGTTAGCATGATATTCTCCAAATCCATCCATTTACTGGCAAATGCCATAATTTCATTCTTTAAAGCAGAGTAATATCCCATCACACACACACACACACACACACACACACACACATACATATATATATATATATTTTTTTATTTATGTCACATTTTCTTTATTCATTCATCTGTTGAAGGGCACCTAGGTTGATTCCATAGTTAACTCACATAGTTATTGTGAGTTGAGCTGCTATAAACATTGATGTGGCTGTATCTCTGTAGTATGCTGATTTTAAGTCCTTTGGGTATAGGCCAAGGAGTGGGATAGCTGGGTCAAATGGTGATTCCCTTTCAAGTTTTCTGAGGAACCTTCACACTGCTTTCCAGAGTGGCTGCACTAATTTGCAACCCCACCTGCAATGTATGAGTGTACCTTTCTCCCCACATCCTCACCAATATTAATTGTTGCTTGTAATCTTGATAATTGCCATTCTGACTGGAGTCAGATGAAATCTTGGAGTAGTTTTGATTTGCATTTCTCTAGTTGCTAGAGATGTTGAACATTTTTTCATATATTTGTTGATTGATTGTATATCTTCTTCTGTGAAGTGTCTGTTCAGTTCCTTAGCCCACTTATTGATTAGGTTATTTGGTTTTCTGGTGTTTAGTTTTTTTAGTTCTTTATATATCCTGAGATTAATAGTTTATCTGCAGTGCATGTGGTAAATATTTTCTCCTAATCTGTAGGTTCTCTATTCACATTATTTATTGTTTCTTTTGCTTAGAAGATTTTTAGCTTGAATCCATCCAATTTATTGATCCTTGATTTAACTTCTTGCACTTTAGGGGTCTTGCAGAATAGCCAAAGCAATCCTTAGCAAGAAAAGTGAAGCAAGAGGCATCACAATACCAGATCTCAAACTATACTACAGAGCGATAATAATAAAAACAACATGGTATTGGCACCAAAACAGACATGTAGACCAATAGTACAGAACAGGAGACACAGAAACAAACCCACATAAATACAGTTATCTCATAGTAGACAAAGGTGTCAAAAACCAAAGATAGCCTCTTCAATGAATGGCGCTGGGAAAACTGGAAATCCACATGTAAAAAATAAAATTAAACCTTTATCTCTCACCCTGCATGAAACTCAACTCAAAGTAGATCAAACACTTAAGCACTAGAGCACAGACCCTGTGACTACTTGAAGAAAAAGTAGGCCCAAATTTTCACTATAAGCATTGTTCATTCTTTTTTTCTCTTTTTTCTTTTTGGTCCTTCAGTTGGGCAATTTTAAATCCTCTTTGAGTTCACTGATTCTTCACCTTCTTCAACTGCTTGTTGAAACTATTAACTTTTTTCATTTTAGTTATTATATTTTATATCTCTAGAATTTTCATTTGTTTTCATTGTTTGTATCAGTCAAATTTCTCATGTTGTTCATGTATTCTTTTTCCAAAATTCACTTAATTTTTTCTCTATGTATCCCTAAAGTTCACTGGACTTCTTAAAAGAAGCTTACTCTGAATTATTTTTCTGTTATTTCATAGATCCTCCTTTCTTTAACATCTACTGCTGGAGGATTTGGGTTTTCATTTGTTTGTTTTTTGGGGGGGGTTGGTGTCTTTTGTAGGTGTTATGACTCTGTAATCCTGTGTCCTTGCATTGGTGTTAATAGATTTGCAGAGAGAGCTGCATTTTCTGGCTTTTGCAGAAGTTATTTGGCTGGCATAGGTTTTTAGCCTAGAACAATTAGTCTAGTTTATGATTCTGGGTGGGTCAGCTGGTAATGAGAGAGAGAAGGTCAGAGGGAGCTTCCTTTCAGTTCCTTTAGATGGCTAGGTGTTATGGTTTGAATGTGAGATGTCCCCCAAAAGCTCATGTGTGAGACAATGCAAGAAGATCTAGAGGAAAAATGATTGGGTTATAAGAACCTTAACCCAATCAGTGAATTAATCCCCTGATGGGATTAACTGATGTTAATTGAGGGCAGGTAGGGTGTGGCTGGAGGAGGTGGGTCATTGAGAGCATCCTTTTGGGGTACATATTTTGTGTCTGGTGAGTGGACTCCCTCTCTCTCTGCTTTCTGATCATGATGTGAGCTGCTTTCCTCCACCACAATCTTCTGGCATGATGTTCTACCTCACCTCAAGTCCTGAAGAATGGAGCCAACTGTCAATGAACTGAGTCCTCTGAAACCATCAGCCCCCAAATAAAGTTTCCCTCCACTAATTGTTCTCATCAGTCTTTTATTCCCAGCAGTGAAAATACTGACTAAAATACTAGGCTACTACCTTTGCTATGAATTCAGGTAGAGTAGCTGAAGATATAAGAGGACCACTGACTAAGATCTGTTATTAAGCTGAGACACTTTATTGGCACTAAAACCACCTCTGGTCAGGCAGGACTATGGTGTGTATTCCTTGGCCAGGAGGTACTGTTATTTGAATTCAGCAGTTGGACAGGGTTGTAATTACAAGATGGACCCCAAGATTAAGTGGATCAGAACATATGGTCAATTTCTATGATCACTGGAATTATAGAGTTGAGATTTGCCTCTGTTTCAGGTCATCCTATTTAAAGTTGAAAAATCTCACTTATATGAGAATACATTTTATCTTCTTTCTCTCCTTTGTCTCTAAATAACTTATCACTCTTTAATGCATTAATATTACTATTCATTTACCTATTTCGTATTTGACAAAGCATTTATAACTCATGACAAATATTATGACTGTTATTTTATTTACTTGGTTTTTGTTTGATTTCCCAAACAGAATGTAAGCCCCTTAAGGGCAAGAATTTTTTCCTTTTAGTGTTTCATTGTAACCACAGTGAAAAGAATAGTCTTGGTGCTTAGTAGATGCTTAATAAATAGTGTTACTGTTTGTGAAATTATTTCTAAGTTTTATGAAATGCCATTTTGTTTAAAATAAAGCTAACTCGTGTTTGGCTACTACCTTTTATTGAATATATATCTTGTACATTTATTGTGTAATTTAATGTTCATAGCCACCTGATAAGGCAGGACGAATAGGAATTAATATTTATTTTCTTATAAAATAAGAAACAGAATCTTAGAAGGGAAACAACTGCTCTAAACCACACCATTAGTAACATACGGAGTTACTAAAAGAATAGTTGTTTTCCTTGCCCAAGATTCCTTCATATGCTATTTTAAGAACTGGGGTGATGAACGAAATGAAATTTATTGCATACAATCATGCAGAAATTTAATATTAGATTCACTTGGATATAAAATATTTCTGAGCTTTCTTCAAGAGTTTTTCAGTCAGTTGCAGAATTCTATTTCTAAGGAGTTCCTGAATTTTTTTTTCATTCATTGCCTGGAATATTTTGTGGATTCACCCTCTTAAAGAAATGCACATCTGCATTGCAATCAGTGTGTATTGCCTGCCCAATATGCATAAGAAAATGTTCTCATTGCTATGTAGAATATGGCTATTTCCTCCATCTGGAATGTTCTTTCTGAATCTAAGTGTGTTGCCCTTTCATCACTTGGGTATCTGCACAAACGTCATCTAAGAGAGAGCTTTGCTGAATGCCTTATCAAAAAAGATCCAACTCTACCCCTTTTATCCCTTCCCTTCCCCAGTTATTCTCTTTTCACCCTAATATTCTCACCATCATCTATCATTTCCTTAAAAGATATTGTTTGTTTATTTGTTTTTTTATTAATTATTGTAAGACATTTTTTTTTTTTTTAACTAGATTGATGGCTTATGAGGTAATTCACTTTCTTTTTCTTTTTTGTGGTACTGGAGATTGAACACAGGGGCATGCTACCACTGATCCTACTGATCTACCACTGAGCAACATCCTTGTTTCCCTTTTCATTTTTTTATTTTGAGACAGGGTTGGCCTGCCAAGGTTGGCCTCCAACTTTTGAGGTACCTGCCTCAAGCTCCTGAGTTGCTGGGATTACAGGCCTGCACCACCATGTCTCATTCTCTGTCTTTTTTTAATGGATATTTCTGTACTATGTAGAACAATGCCAGACACATAGTAAAGATATACAGATTGAAAGAATATCCACATTCTTTTTTATGCTCCATAGCAAATATCACAATTGTAAAATTCAGTTTTAGAATTAAACTGCAATGACTGGTAGGAGAACAAGAAAGGCTTTTAATCAACTTAGTAAAAGTAAAAAAGTGGAAATGTACAGATAATTAAGAAGGCATAGTTATGTTTATATGTGGAGGAAGGAAAGTCAGATAATTGACCAGTAATGATGTGAGCAGCAAACACTTCTAATGGACACTGAAAAGCAAATAATGAGGTAAAACACACTATTTGTCCAATCAAAATTGATTATCTAAAATAGTACCTTACTTGAGGATAGTTGTCTGCTATAGGCAGAGCTTAGATTTCTCATTTGCTTCTTCTAGGTTTGTGATATATCTATTTTTTCCCAGAAATTACACCCTATAAGTAATTGTATAGGACAATCTAAATACTTCTGTAAAGAAGCAAATGGGAATATTGGAGTAATCACATTTTTTAGTAATAAACTTTTTGTTTATGTACTTATGTTCCTTAGCACCTTTTACTTTTTTCTCTTTTCTTCTTCTTCTTCTTCTTCTTCTTCTTCTTCTTCTTCTTCTTCTTCTTCTTCTTCTTCTTCTTCTTCTTCTTCTTCTTCTTCTTCTTCTTTTAAAGTAATACTAGGGATCAAAACCAGGGCCTTGAATATGTTATTTATCATATTTTTAAAAAACAGTATGTCAACCATCTACCATTGCCAAAGATGTTTAAATTGTTCTTGCTCTTAACTTTCAAAGGATAAATTCCCTCTTGTGTGATGCATGCCCTAAAATCCAGTTAAAGTTAATTGGAATCACATGTGAAGAATGGAAGGAAAATTATTCCCAAAGAAATGAATAAATCTTCATACATTTAAGATAACTTATTGTCTCTCAAAGGAAAAAAAAATCAATCTTAGGTGATATAACTTACAAATAGATTAGACTGCATTCAAAAGAAAAGTAGCATTTAACTTCTCTCAGAGGGTAAAGAAGAGATATAACAGGAGGTCAAGTGAAAGGGCTTATTAAGATGCATTCAATTCTAAAAAAGGTATCTTTTGGCTATAATTCATGTTATGATATAATGTAATTCATTAAAGAGGAAAAATTTAAGGAGAAATTATTTCAACTACTATTCTAATTTATGTTAAAACTGGGCCCATGAATCTGAAGACATTCTCATTTTCTGAGTGATTGTTTGAGGTTATGTTATATGGCAAACCACAGACTAATTCAGCCTGGTTATGGTATGACACTAAATGCCAATGTAAGAAATGAATGATTCACTGCTTGAGGTACTCTGTAATTTGACAGGAAGGACATTACCATTTAGCCTAAAGTAATGTACCACAATGTCTTTTATTATTTCATGGTTTATACCTGCTTCTCATAAATTTTGCTCAAAGGTAAAATGTCCTAATGATTGCAATTATTATAAGTAGCTTCCTAAACAAACTCTTTTGGAGGAAAAATGAAAATTTTCACACTGATAAAATAATGTAACTGCATTAAAAGCAGTGGCTTTTTACTAACTGGAACTACAGTTGATTCCACTTAATTTTACTGGTTATTAAAGTAATAATGTATTTTTATTATTTAAAATTATTTTCATTCATTGTTTTAGAATAACAATTATTATCATTGTTATTTATTTCAGGTACTAAGGAGAAAGGTCTCCTACTTTATGAATTTACTCTAAATTCATGAAATATCAGTCCAGGAGATCATAAAAGAGTAAAATTATCATAGGAAAAGGAAAAATGCAAAAAGAAATCTAATTTTTCTGATTTTCACCTGCTTCTTCCTGTTCAATCCTATCATATTTACTAATACACAATTGGTTCCTTGCTAATCTGCACATTGAACAAAACTAGTTAAATGGCATAGTTTAAAACAGATTAAGTTAATCCAACAAGAGAGGTGAAAGACCTCTACAATAAAAACTACAGAACACTAAAGAAAAAATGGAAGAAGACCTGAGAAGATGGAAAGATCTCCCATGTTCTTGAATAAGCAGAATTAATACTGTGAAAATGGGCATACTACCAAAATCACTACACATATTTAATGCAATTCCTATTAAAATCCTAATGACATTATTCATAGAAATAGAAAAAGCAGTCATGAAATTTATTTGGAATAATAAGAGGCCCAGAATAGCCAAAACAATCCTTAGCGAGAAGAGTGAAGCAGGAGGCATCACAATACCAGACCTTAAATTATTCCGCAGAGCTATAGTAACAAAAACAGCATGGTATTGGTACCAAAACAGATACATAGACTAATGGAACAGAATAGAAGACGCAGAGACAAACTCACATGAATACAGTTATCTTATACTAAACAAAGGCACCATAAACATACATTGGAGAAAAGATAGCCTCTTCAACAAATGGTGCTGGGAAAACTGGAATTCCATATATATCAGAATGAAATTGAACCCCTATCTCTCACCCTGCACAAAACTCAACTCAAAGTAAATCAAGAACCTGCGTATCGGATAAAGCAGAGACCCTGTGCCTACTAGAAGAAAATGTAGTCCCAACTCTCCATCGTGTTGGTTTAGGAAATGAATTCCTCAACAAGACTCCTAAAGCACAAGAATTAAAATCAACAATCCATAAGTGGGATGGTATTAAACCAAAAAACTTCTTCATAGTAAAAGAAACAATCAAGAATGTGAAAGAGAGAGCCTACAGAATGAGAGAAAATCTTTTGCCACCTGTACCTCAGATAGAGCATTCATCTCCAGGATATATAAAGAGTTCAAGTCACTTAACCCCCCAAAAACTAATTACCCAATTAATAAGTGGGCAAAGGAACTGAACAGGTACTTCACAGAAGAAAAAAATACAATCAGTCAACAATTACCTGAAAAAATGATCAACATCTATAGCAATTAGAGAAATGCAAATTAAAACCATGCTGAGATTCCATATCACTCTAGTCAGAATGGCAACTATCAAGAATACAAGCAACAATTAATGTTGGCAAGGATGTGGAGAAAAGGGTACACTCATACATTATTGTTGGGACTGCAAATTGGTGCAACCTCTCTGGAAGCAGTATGGAGAGTCCTCAGAAAACGGAATGAAACCACCATTGGACCAAGTTATCCCATTCCTTGGCATATACCCAAAGGACTTAAAATCAGCTTACTAGAGTGGTGCAGCCACATCAATGTTTATAGTAACTCAATTTGCAAGAGCTAAGCTATGGAACCAACCTAGATGCCCTTCAACAGATGAATGGATAAAGAAACTGTGGAATATATACACAATGGAATATTACTCAGCCTTAAAGAAGAATGAAAATATGGCATTTACCAGTAAATGGATGGATCTGGAAACTATCATGCTAAGTGAAAAAAGCCAAGCCCAAAAAACCAAAGGCCAAATGTTCTCTCTGATATGTTGATGCTAACACACAACAAGGGCAAGGGAAAAATAGAAGTTCATTGGATTAGACACAATAGAATGAAGGGAAGGGAGGGGACATGGGAAGAGTAAAGACAGTAGAATGAATTGGATATAACTTTGCTATGTTCATATGTGACAACACTACTAGTGAAACTCCACATCATGTATAACCACAAGAATGGGATCCTAATTAAAATAAGTTATACTCCATGTATATATATGTCAAAATATACTCTACTGTCATGTGTATCTAAAAAGATCAAAGAAAAATTAAAAAATCAAGAACCAAACAAAAAAACAAATTAACTTATTATGTTAATCTTGAGGGGAAAATGAATGAATAAGGAAAAGTTTTGACATCAATTTTTCTTGGTGCCGTATTAGTGTTGCTTTGAGGATTGTGTTTTTAATGCTGACAAATACTCAAAACTTCAAATTTATCCCAAGGGCCATACTTTATTATAGCTCTGTAGATCCCCTGGGCCAGACTATTTCTATTGTATTTTTCAATTTTCAAGCCATTTGTTCTGCCTGTGTGGATAGGTGATTTTATAGTAGCAGAGACATTTCTGATTTCTAAACAACACTTTACAGTCCTTGTTAGATTACAAATGATAAGGGAGGTTTCATGAATGTGCAACACAGTATGTAATATCAGAGGAAATTGAAAGAAGTCTTACACAGCTGTTCATGAGCCCCGTGATTCTAGGTATTGCTTTCTGAAAGGGGAAAGGAACTTTTTAAGGAATGTTCAGTTCATTCCACAATGGCTGGATGAATCATTTCCTGCTTGCCCCCAGGATGACTATTACCCTTTATTTCCTGCAAATGAATTAGGACATTATGTGCTTATGAAGGTTAGAAGAAAAAATATTAACTAAAAATATTAACAGTTCAGTTAATTAACTTTATATAATATTCATATTACTCAATTTATACTCTAGACATCTTTTACTCTCCCACTTCCCTCTGAATACAGATACTCAAAGGAGATATTTCTATGCAATTGTTTTATAGACTTTTAAACATTTTAAGAACTAGGTTATAGTTAATTAGTATGTGTTTTCCTTATCTTGTTATGCTGTGATTTGTGAAATTAAATGGAAGTCCCTTTTTTGTTTATTACTTGTAGAGAAGATCAGAGGTAAATTTCTGGACCATCTGTTATAAATATGTTGGAGTAAAACTTTTTTAAATTGTTTTAGTAGAAGTGCTATGTCCACTCAATATGCAATAAGTATAAAGTATAAAGACCACTCAATAAGTGTAAAGACTGATGAATTTTTATTATGTGTTATTATACCCATGAATTCACCACCAAAATCAAAATAATGTTTGTTACCAGAGTCCTAGGCCAGAGTGGAGTCTGAAGTCAGTCTCAGCAGACCAGATCTGGCCACTCACCTCCAAAATGTAATGGTGTACTGGATGTGGTGGTGTATACCTGCAATCCTGGTAATGAAGTAGACCAAGGCAGGAAGATTGCAAGTTCAAGGCTAGCCTCTACAACTTAGCCAACCCCACCTCAAAAATAAAAAATAAATAAAGTAAATAAATAAATAAATAAGTAACTCTTACTGGAGATGTAGCTCAGAGTTCAATTTCCAGTACCACATACACACAAAAAGTAAAGATGAAGTAGGAAATGAATGTATTCAGTATACCTGTACTGGGAAGACAAGGGCCAGTGTCGTCAGCCCTGTACAGGTGGACTAACAAGACTTCACATATTACAGAGGTAAAGGGGGCAAAAAAATTATGCATAGTCAACCTGTGTTGCCAAATTGTGGTTTGGCTGATCATTATCTCAGGGTCAGTCATGCAGAACCTTATGTGTGGCGATAAGAAAGATGCTGCAGCCTGGGAGATAGTTTTGAATTATCATGAGATTATTGTTAGATCAGACAGGTTGTTCCTGTAATTCAAGCTAACTGCAGGAAAGAATGACTCAGAGAAAAGAATAAATCAGAAAGCAACATGGAATTAGTTCCTTCTATTAAGGGCAATGACTAGAGACTTCTAGATGTTGCTCTTGGGGTCTGGAACAGAACAGTATAAAAGGTGGCAGCTGACAATATGTTGCTTGTGATAGTCTTGTGAATCTTGAAGCTTTTGAACTCTTATCAGTTCTTTCAGCCTTAGAGAGAGAAGTTTACCAGTTTTAGATAAACACTTCTCAAGTGATGAACATACATACATGCAGAGTTGAACAGAAATTTGACACAAACTTTAAGGTAGAAAGGAGTCAGATAGAAAAAGAAGGCAGAGATGCCAAGTTTTTATCTTGCTTTTAATTACCCATCAGGTATCCATAAACCCAAGTGTAGAATCAGTGTTTTTTAACCAAAGCAGTCTCTGAACCCCTATTAAATATTTCTCCCCTATTTTTACCCCACAAAAGGCAACCACTATTCTATTATAAAACATGAAATGTTGTATGAAACTTAGTTTATTCACTATATGAATTATTCTTGCTCTTATTTTGACTTTTTTCTTTATTTTTAGCAAAGGCTAGTTGGCGAAACTCACAAATTGCTATGTCACTTTGGCTCATTTTTTTAAGGTGAGCTGGAGAAAACAGTTTGTTCATTATAGCTAAATTCTCTGCTCAGAGATGTTTGTACCCACCATCTTTTATTTTGTACATTTAATTATGACTCTGAGCTGAGCATGCTCAGGAATGTGCTCACTGCTACTTGTAAGGATGCCTTCCTTATATGAATATGTTGAAGTTTCCCCTATAAAAGCCCTTGCTTTATTTAAGGAGAACACAGCTTTGCGATTTAACTCCAGTGCTCTCCTTATGTGCTGATGATAAACCTCTCCACTCCTTTATCTCTTGGTTGTGCTTATCAGCTTTGCACTCGCCAAGAGGCAGACTCGTTGAATTCAGCCACACAACTTCTAAATGACTTTTTCTTGATTTATTTTATTTATAATTATATCTTGAATTCTTAACTTGGGACAAGATGTGTCATAAAATATCCTTAGGCAGGAGTTAATTTGCTAAATTACTAAGGAAGTGAAACTGGAATGGGACTGTAGGAATTTGTGAGTACAATTACAGATATATTTCTGCCACTGCTGGTTTTACATAATAAAGATAAAATACTAATATAATCTTGCTTTTTAAACTTCAAAAGGCAACTTTTTTCCAATTCCCAGCCCCCGACCATGCATGCACATTCACCTTAGAAATGAGCACAAGCAATATAGGGAGTGGGACCTGGTTGGATCCCAGGAAAGTCCCTGTGTTACAGAGGCCAAGATTAGAGTTTGGGGAAACTAAAATAGCTAAAGTGTATAGGACAGATGATTGGAGAACAGAAAGCTGAATAGAACCAAACCCTGGAGATCCATAAGAGGGGCTTTCTCCAGTATTTAGCTGAGTACTGACATGTGTACATGTTAGGAAAGTACACAGGGCCTTTTAGATGCTGTGGTTCCTTTTGCTCTGCTTTTGGCTCCAGGAATATTTTTTTCATAGACTGTATCACCTTGTCTTTGACTTTTTGATCACATTTAAACAATTGGAGGCACTTTTAAGAGGTGGGAAAGAAAGAATAAGACACATATTGGAGAATTTTTTTATTTCCATTTCTTCCCTGCCTTCTTGAAGCTTTGCAAGTGGTTGATTCAGTAGCCATTCCCATTCCAGGTATAGTCCTTGAACTAACAGCATCAGGAACATGTTAGAAATGTAGAATGTCTGGTTCACTCCTGGCTAGTTGAATTAGAATTTCCTTTTATAGGATCTCTAAATATGTTTCATAGGCATATTAAAAGGTAGTCCCCTTTTCAAAGATCCAGTTTTCACCAAGTTATTACCTTTTCCTCTTCTTGCCTCTTTTATTCTGGGGCCATGATGGTTTTCTGTTGTCACTACTCCAACATTTATGTAAATATATCCTTTTTTAAAACTTATTTTTCACCAGGCATGATGGCATATGCCAGTAATCCCAGTGACTTGGGAGGCTGAGGCAGGAGGATCACAAGTTCAGAGCCAGCTTCAGAAACTTAGTGAGGCAAAAAAAAAAAAAAAAAATGTGCTGTAGATGTGGCTCAGAAGTTAAGCACCCCTGGGTTCAACCACTGGAAAAAAAAGAAGAAAAAAATTATTTTCAGTGAAACACTTGAGTATAGGATCTCTTTCCTGATACTACCTTAGTTGATACAATACTGTATTATATTATATATTTTGATGTCTATGCATGTATGTTGGTAGCTACATACATACTATCTCTGTCTCTTCTTGAAATTCATAATAGCCCTTATGTTTTAAAAAGGAGCATGGAATTTTGCAGCACCTTTTTCTCAATTATAGCTAAGTGATATAAAATTACATAAATAATTATGCCCCAATAATGCAAATTTGGTCTTAAAAAACAAATACCATTCCTGGTTCACCAGAGACTTTTGTGAATCTGAAGAGGAAAAAGACATTAATTCATGTATATAGACTTGGTGTAGTGGGCAGCCTCTAATGATCCCTGCCTCTTTTGTAATCCTCTCCCTTTGAGAATGGGCTAGACTTCTCTACTCATTTCTAATAAGTAGACCATGACAGAGGAGATTTAAGGAGTTCCCAGAGAGGGGGACCCAAACTCAGGAAGAGTGGAGTACTTGACAGATTGCAGGAATGAATTTAGGGATGTTTCTGTTAGGAAAGCAGAGACACATCTAGGGAGAATGTGGGTTATCTCAAGAATGAGAAGCCTCTCCTTGTTCTGGGGTTCTAATATTTATAGAGGGTCAACAGCTAGGGACTGAACTAGAGGTGGAGTCAGGGCACAGTTACACAATTTTGCACAAGTTTTCTTTGGGCTTGCACATTGCCCTTGTATCATGTTAACTTTTCTCAGTCAAGGACATAGGCCAGGGATGCAGGCCCAAGTGACACCAGACACTGGAACTTTGAATGGGTGATGGTAGAAATGAAAACTAGTCAGATCAGAGAGCATACAGGCCTGGATTTTATTAGGGCTTCACCTAAGAGAAGGGAGCAGCACTGACCAGATTATCAGACTGGTTCTCCAAACAGAGGGGGAGAGTTAGTTTTGTTCATGAATTTTTTATTCCATGAGAGTTAGTTTTTTTTCAAGAACTGTTTGAAAGGGATGGGGCTAAGGTTTAGGAATGTTAATTGTCGTTAGGTACATTTTAAAGGTGTGTTTTCTTTTCCTATAAGGACACTTTAACTCTGAGGAAGGCTTGGTTAGTGGGTGATCCTGGAACCAAATGTTAGTTTTTTCATATTGGGCCACATTCTGTAAAAACATCTCTGCCTTGTGATAAGGATGAGTTATTGTAGCTGTTCAGAGAATATATATGTGAGAAATGGAAGAAAACACAAATTATGGCAAGTAAAAAATTAAGGGTGCTAGGAATTTGCCTTTTTTGTGGGGTAGGTAACAGGGATTAACTCAAGGGCACTCGACCACTGAGCCACATCCTCAGCCCTATTTTGTATTTTATTTAGAGTCAAGGTCTCACTGAGTTGCTTAGTGCTTCCCTTTTGCTAAGGCTGGCTTTGACCTTGAGATCCTCCTGCCTCAGCCTCCCAAGTTGCTGGGATTACAGGAGTGCACCACTGTGATTGGCTGGAATTTGCCATTTTGATGATTCCTCAACGTTTTTTTTTTTTTTTTTTTTCCCTTCATGTTTTATCCTCCTAGAGTCATGGCAAGTACTTCCTGTCCCTTAATGATGCACCTGGTTTCTGAAGCTGATAAATTTGTTTAAGGGTGATAGGCCAGGCATGTACCAAGTTTTTAATACCTAACAAGTTATGAATTAAGGTGGGATAACAGAGAAAAAAAGCTTAACACTCTTTTAATGGCTCTCAGGCTATGAGTTAAGGCCCAGAATTGCATTTGCCCTTTGTCCCTATGGTGGTCTCTGGCTCACAGAGTTTTTATTTGTTTTTCATTCCAACAGTTCATGGGTGTTCCTTTCATTCCAGTGGTTCCAGGACACTTTTCTTTTGAGGCTCCCTTTATCTTTCATTCTCTGTATCCCTAAATTTCTATCTCATCTCAATTTATGGGCTTATGTTATAAAAAGATGGTGGCTTTTATCTTGGGTATTCTAACTTTCACTTGCATTACTCACCCTGCAGGAAGCAGCAGCCATATTGTAAGGAAGTTCTGTGGAGAGGTTTATCTGGAGAACTGGGGCTATCAACTTCCACATGAGTGGGCTAGGAGTGGATCCTCAGCCTCCCATTCCCATCATTGAATGTTTCAGATGAGAGACAGCAGTCCCAATCAAAAAGTAAAAAGCTTATTTGCAGTCTTATTACAGACATTGAGTCAGAGACAATCAGCTAAACTCCTCCCAACATCCCTGACCCACAAAAACTGATTATAAATTTTGTGTTTTTGTTTTGCTTTGTTGTTTGTGGTGCTGAGCATCAAATACAGGGCCTTGAATATACTATTCAGTTGCTCTACCTATGAGCTACATACCCTATTAAATTTTGCTGATTTTACCCATTGCATTTTGAAGTGATTCGTTACACAGTAGTAGATAACTACTTAGATTCTTTTAAAGTGTAAAAATAAGGAGTATTTTGTTTCTTAATAAGTTATTTAGTTCACATTTTGTTTTTATTTTTCAAAATTACAGGGCTATAAACACTAATTTTGAAATATACTTGGAGTCACTTCTTTTTTTTTTATGGTACTGGGAATTGAACCCAGGGGTACTTAACTACTGAGCCACATCTCCAGTCCTTTTTATTATTTTTTTATTTTGAGACAGGGTCTCAGTAAGTTGCTCAAGGCCTTGCTAGGTTGCCAAGGTTGACTTTGAACTTGTGATCCTCCTGCCTCAGCCTCCCAAGCCACGGGGATTACAGGTATGCACCACCACAACCAGTTGGAGTCACTTTTTAACACAAATAAGTTTTGATAAACAGAAGTCCTAAAAATAAGAATTTAAATGTGAATAGGTTAAGAACAGGAAACCAGCATAGTTTATTTGCTAAAGGTAAGAGTCTTCTAGAGAAAATATGAATTTAATTTAACTGAAAAATGTAGATGTCTCTGGGGAAGTAGGGAGTGACTTTTGTATTAAGTAAGTATAGAGAATTAAGTTCTATAAATTGAGTTTCCACCCGGATGAAAAGATACACCTTTCTCACTTTTTTCAAGGTTTCGTAGAAAAAATATATGAAAGAGAATGAAGAGAAAAAAACAGGTAATATTAGCAAACTAAAAACATAAATGGGTGCAAAAGTAGCTGTCTTTCTTACTTCATAAAAAAAATGTGAGGAATGCAGTTGAATCTAGTGACCTCAAAGCTCAAGTTGAACAAATTTCAAATATCTGTTTCATATTCAAATCACTTTCAAATAGCTCATCTAGGTTTCCTCATTACTAAAAAAAAGAAAGAAAGAAAGAAAGAAAGAAAGAAAGAAAGAAAGAAAGAAAGAAAACTTCTAAGTGACCAACCATAGGTTGTTAAGTTTATAGAAGCAGAACATAGAATGATAGTTGATAATGGTAGAAGGGATGGAGTTTCTGTTTAAGGTGCTTATAGTTTACAACAGTGTTTTGCACATTTCAAATTTTGTTAAGGGGGATTGAGGGGAAGGTAGGAGGAATGGGATAGGGAAAGAGAGTGGAATGAATCTGACCTAACTTTCCTACATACAAATATGAAGAGAGGAGGGGAAGGAGAGGGAAAAGAGAAGGGAAAGGGGAAGTGCTGGGGACTGAATTAGAGAAAATTATATTATATATTATATTATATTATATTATATTATATTATATTATATTATATATTCATGCTTTTATGTCAAATGAATCCTAATGTTAAATATAACTAAAAAGAACTAATAAAAAAGAGAGAAGCTCTTATGTGTTGTATATGTGTGTATTTTACCATAATTACAAAAGCAAACTAAATTTGAGGTTTTGTCTCATACATTTAGGTCTAAGATCCAGTTTGAGTTAATTTTTGTACATGGTGTGTGACATAAGGTTGCTCCTCCTTCTTCTTTTACATCTGGATACTCTTATCCCAGCATCATTTCATTTCTTAAAAAGATCATCCTTTGGATTTTTGTTGAAAATTTGTAGGCCATAACTGTAAATCTTTATTTCTGGATTGTCAATTCTGTCCCATTGATCTGTATGTTTATCCTTGAATCCATACCACATTGTCTTGCTTACTGTGGCTTTATGAAAAAAAAAATTGTGTATGTGGTGCTAGATATGAAACCAGGGGAACTTTATCACTGAGTTATGTCTGTAGTCTTTTTTATTTTTTCTTTGGAGTCAGGGTCTCACTAAGTTTTCCAGATTGAACTCAAACTTGTGATCCTCCTGCCTCAGCCCCTAGAGTAGATGAGATTATAAGCACCACCATCCCTGGTGCTTTATATTAAATTTTGAAATTGCATAGTATTTTCTTCTTTTTTGGTTGTTTTCACTATTCTAGGTCTTTGCTTTTCCCTATAAGTTTTAGAATCAGATTGTCAATTCTTATTAAAAAAAAAAAAAAGACTAGTGTTATTTTGAAAAGAATTGTCAGAAATTTATAGGTGACTTTTAGTAAAATTACCATATTGTTGATACCAAGTATCTTCATTCATGACCATCTTCATTTACTTAGATGTTCTTTAATATATCTCAGAAATATTTTATAGTTTTCAGTGTATAAATTTTATACAAATTTTTTTGTAGTTTTATAAGGACAGCTTTAATATTTTTTCTCTATTTTTGACCTAAAGTTTATCTGAAAATATCTACATCAAGACATTTTTATCAAATCTGTCTTATTACCTGAGTTTCAGCTTTTAATGCACTCCTGACATTGACTCTACTATCATGTGTATCTTAAAAGAATAAAAAGATGAAAAAAGTCCTGTAGGGGAAAATATTTGTTTTTTATTTGTTTTCCCTGTATAGACCCTTGCAGACTGCTGTCTTTTTAGGTAGACAATTATGATGACTTTTCATGAGCAATTTACATATTGTTGCAAAAGTGATCTTTCATGTGTATATTGCTAACAGATTTCTTCTTATTTTAATTTTTTTAGTTGTAGATGGACACAAATTTTGACCAATTTATTTTTAGGTTGTTTATCCTTTATGATACCATTGGAAATGAAATTGTTCTTTTCATTTTTAAAATGGTTGTTTCTAATAAATGGGATATAATTAACTTTTACATTTGATCTTATATATTCTATCTTTGCTAAACACATTAGGTCCAGTCAGGTTTTTCTTCTTCTAAATTTCTTGTGATTGTCTACATATAGGTAGACTCTTATCGTCTGCAAGTCAAGGTGGTTTCACTGATTTTTTTCAAATCTGGATACCATTAATTTACTTTTCTTTCCTTTTTCCATCCTATTTTTCCTTGTCTCACTCCCTCATTCCTTCATTCCCTCCCTCCCTTCCTTCCATGATTTGAATGTTTGTGTTTTCCAAAATTTTGAAAATTTTAAAAATGTTGAAAGTTAATCCTCCATATGACAATATTAAGAGGTGAGATTTTGGGGGAGGTGATTAGATCTCGAGGGCAGAACCCTAATTAACAGAATTATTACTCTTTTAAAAGAGATCTAAAGGAGCTTGCTTATCACTTTTGTCTACCATTAATTACCCTGAATCTGCTTGTTCTTTAACTGTGGATTTCCCAGCCCCTAGAACTATGAACAAAAAATTTGTCATTTCTAAATTACCCAATCTAAAGTATTTTATTATAACTGTCATGGACTAAAACTCTCCCCATATTACCTTTTTGTATTTAGTAGAACTACGCAGACTACTATATTGCTTTGGATAATTTCCACAGTTCTAAAGGGTTTTTTTATTTTGAATCAATTTTGTTCATATATATATATATATATATATATATATATATATACACATATACATATATATGTAATATATATATTATATATATTAGTTGTAGGTGGAAACAGTACCTTTATTTTATTTTATGTGGTGCTGAGGATCGAACCCAGGGCCTTATGCTTGCTAGGCCAGTGCATTTCCACTGAGCCACAACCCCAGCTCCAATTTCAATTTTATAGTTGCCTTTTGAGGAGAAGATTTTCTGACTTCCATACTTGACCATAGACAAAAGGTCTGTTTCTAACAATCTCTTTTTGACTACTCATGTCAATATCTCTTTATTCTTTTTTTCAAAGCAATCATTTTGTCTATAATATCCTTGATATTATGCAAAATAACTTGTACCAAATATTCTTGTATTTCTTTAGGTTATTCTTTTTTAGGATTATAGTTTACATTTGCTTTCCAGTTCATATACATAAGTACTATGTTGGGTTCTTTTTCTTTTATTATTTGTTTTTGACTGGGGAAGCAACATAGGAAAGACTAAAGAAAGTGAAGCAGTGAACTGGAATGTCTGTTCCCTTTGGGCTTTTCCTTCACATCCTTCTTTAAAAAGTGATTTATTTTTTAATCCTGGGAGCATAAATTGCTTAGGTGTTGGGTGCAAAGTTCTTTAAAAGAGATGGTTCCCTATACTAGTATTTGACATCCACAAAACTTCCTCCATTCTTCATCTACTTAGCATCTATTCCACAGCCATCTTTCCTAGCAAAAGGCAAGATGGTAGACAAGAAAGGGGCTTATGATCTGACAGTGTGTTCTCTGATAGCTACCCTTCCCTGTGGTTCTGTGTTATACTGTGGCTTTTGCAGTGACCACCTCAACCTTTCCTGTGACCCCAGATCTCAAGGAAGGTGTTCTAATCAAACATTAGGAACTTTAGTTATACCTTTCAGGATATTGATCCTTAACTTATACAATATCTAAGTGGCACTGAGAACTCCTTGTATTACTTTAGTTATAACTTCTCACTTTTTATCACATGGGACTGAAGAAATTATTGGTTATATTGTTTATTTTCCAGTTCATTGTTTACACTTGCTTTTTGGAGTGATTTGAGAACAGATATCTAAAAATTTCTCCAATTTTATTATAGTCAACCAGAAGTTTGAAACGTCCAATTTTCACAACCAGTTTTTGCACTAGTCCCAGTGGTAGGTTGGAAAATGAACAATAGAGATACTGAATAATTTACCTAAGGTAACACAGCTAACCATAAAGAAGAAAGAAAACCCATCTAGTTCAGAGATCATTCTTGGAAAGCCTGTTATCTCAGACATGCAATCCTTATAGAAGTGATTTTTCCAACCTGGAAAGGAAGACCAAACAGAAAAAAATAAATAAATGTTTAATATCAAAAAGTACTTTTGTGACAATGAAATAAAGCTAGAAAGAATATAAAGCAAAAAGATTTAATTAATATAAATTTATAACAAAGTTCACACTGGTGCATTGAAATCAATTTTTAAATGCAGATTCAATTTTCTAAGCTTTTCACTAAAACCTATATACTACTTAAACTACTGGGTGTTTAGTCTAAATGTGTATCCAGGGTTGCCCCTCTTTTCTTAGATGTGGCTTCACAATCACAAGAAATACTCCAGAAGTGGTAGATAAATTAGAACAGCTCCAAAGCTATCAATATGCTTTAGTGCCTCAAGTATCTTCTTTCAGGTTAAATTGTATTGCAGTGTTTTCCTTTATAAAATGGTTGCCACAGTAACTTTAGTAATCCACCTTTTGTGAGTCACAATTTTGGGTATTATTCCTCTGGTGAATTTATTGTTCCTATAGAACTTAGAGAGTAGAAGGAAGTTGGGACTAAATGTTATAATTTTATATTCTTACTTGGTGGTTCCAAGTAAGACTAAAGGAAATTATCTTCTACCATGTAGTTTGTTTTTTGGGGAAGGGAAAAGCCAGCCCTTGTATTCACACAGCTGCAGGCCATTAAAATTGAACAGAATGCAATCAAAATAAATTCTGAATCAGAGAACAACAGCAGTTTTAAGTTCTACTTTGGATGTGCCTAGTCATATACATCGTTTGGAAATGAAATATGAACTAAATTGCTCAAAACAATGATTAGCTTTAAAGCATATTTGTGAAAAATTGATTAAGTGCATTCTACTATTGAGTCAAACTGACTTAAGTGCATTGGCTTAGACTTCAATAATAATAATAATACATAGAAAACAGAGGGGACTCCCCAACATTCATAGTGGGAAGTTTTTAAATGAATTTTTAAAAATCTATGGAACTTGCCATAAGGACTTTTATCCAGATGCTGCTTCCTAAATGAATCTCACTCTCATATTCTTCTTCTCTATCTCTCTTTTTAAAGGTTTACACAGCTACATATTTTGCTCCTCAAAATCTTCATTTTTAAATTAAGTTAAATATCTCCAAAGAGTTTAAAACTAAAGTTTTCTTTATGTAAAACCCAGGCATGAAGCCCTAACAGTCAAAGTCACAACAGTCAAAGTATTACCATGGAGTATAACTGTGTCCATTTCTTAAAGGGAAAATGTCTAAATACATAGATATTTAGACAGTTGGATGTTTTGGTAACATGGCATACTCCATTTTACCTTAAAATATTTTTTTCCCCTCCAGTCTTTCTGCATGTGAACAATCATGGTGGGAAACAGAAAAAAAAAAAATCTGCTTCATCTTCCAGTTACACTAATGCATATTTCTGTCCTAATGTGATGTTTTTCAAATGGATGATATAGGGATCATTTCCAAATGTATTTTTTAAAAACTGTTTATCCCAAATGAATTTTTGAACATAGAGAATTAAAATCATAAGTTTCATTTAGATTTATGTACAATGTTTCACTTGAATTTTTCCACAGATTTATTTTATTAGTGCATTGTAGTTATACACAGTAGTTCGGTGTGGCGGGCAGAACCCAGGGCCCAGGGTTACGCCACGTGCATCCAAAGATGGCAACTGGCAGAGAGCAAACTGCGTTCTGATTATGCATGGAGATAAGCAGAATGTGTTTACAATTGGCTCTATGATAATCAGTTCAGCTGCCTAGCACATGGACAGATATACTTTACATGTATGCTCCAGCGAGTGACTGCTTGACCTTTAACA
The DNA here is from genome assembly GCF_902686455.1 of Sciurus vulgaris. NCBI lineage: Eukaryota > Metazoa > Chordata > Mammalia > Rodentia > Sciuridae > Sciurus > Sciurus vulgaris. Next base: position 108,190,943 of record NC_136471.1, read on the forward strand.
GGATTGGATGGACATATCTGGTTACAATTGCTTATGCATGAGACTGCTTATATATTGAGGGTGTTATTTGAATAAACGGGAAGCTGCTTCATGAACTTCTAAAGAGTACGTGTCTTCTGTCTCACTGGTTGGGCTGTAAGTGCGAGGAGCAGCGGTTTTCCGCAGGCGGTTTTCAGTAAGCAAAAAGACAAAGAAGCCGCAGTTTCCCGTAAGAGAAGGCTCAGCGAGCTGCTCGAAGCAGCCCTGTTGGCAAACAGCAGCGGCTTTCTGCAGTTGGGTTCATCCCAACAAAATCATACATGCATGCAATTTGATTTCTTTTCAAGATCACCCCTTCTTTTCCTTACCCATTTTCCTTCCTGTACTCCTTTCCTCCATTCTCCTTCCTCTACTCTATTAGTCTTCTCTTCATTTTTTTTTTTTTTTTTTTTTGGTGGTGTTGGGGATTGAAACTGAGGCCTTTTCCAAGCTAGGCAAGCACTCTACCAACTGAACTATATCCCCAGCCCTCTATTACTCTTCTTGTTTGCTCATCTATTTATTTTTATTGGATCACTCTGCTTATACATAAAGGTGAATTCCCTTTGGTATATTTATATATTCATGTAACACAAATTTTTAAGAATTCATTTTATATTTCTTCCCCTTTCACATCCTTTCTTTTTCCCTCTCCATCTCCTTCTTCTACACTACTGATCTTTCCTACATCTTTATGGTATCTTATCCTTCCCTCTTTCTTTCCTTTATTTTGCTCTAGTTTTCACATGTAAGAGAAAACATTTCACCTTTGGTTTTTTGTGATTGGTTATTTCACTTAGCATGATGTTTTTCATTTCCATTCATTTACCAGCAAATGCCATAATTTCATTCTTCTTTATGGCTGAATAGAACCCCACTGTGTGTATATACCACAGTTTCTTAATCTATTCATCTACTTATGGGTCTCTAGGTTGATTCCATAATTTAGCTATTGTGAATCATATATTTATTGCTATAAATATTGAGGTGGCTGATCTTTTGGGAAAATACCAAGTATTGGGATAGCTGTGTCATATGGTTTTTCCACTGCTAGTTTTTTGAGGAATCTCCATGCTGCTTTCCAGAGTGGATGTACTAGTCTGCAGTCCCATCAAAAATGTACAAGTGTACCTTTTTTCCCACATCTTTGCCAGCATTTATTATTGTTTGTATTCTTGATTGTTGCCATCCTGACTGGAGTAAAATAAAATCTTAATGTAGTTTTGATTTGCATTTCCCTGATTGCTAGAGATGTTGAACTTTTTCCTTGTATTTGTTGGCCATTTGTGCTCTTCTTTTGAGAAGTTTCTGGTTAGTTCTTTTGCCCATTATTGAATTATTTTTGTTTTTGTTATTATGGTTTTTGAGTTCTTCATATATTCTGGATATTAATTCCCTATCAAAGAATAAGCTGACCAAGATTTTCTCCCATTCTATAGGCTTTCTCTTCACCCTCTTGTTTCCTTTGCTGTGCAGAAGTTTTTTGGTTTGATGTCATCCAACTTATTGATTTTTGTTTTTATTTCTTGCATTTTTAGGTTCTTTTTAAGGAACTTGGCACTAGCACCAATATGATGGAGTGTTGACCCCATGTTTTCTTCTAGTTGTTGCAAGTTTTCTGATCTAATTTCTAAATCTTTGATCCAGTTTGATTTAACTTTTCTGCAGGGTGAGAAATATGGATCTAGTTTCATTTTTCTACATACAGCTATTGGGTTTCCAAGTAGCATTTGCTAAAGAGAGTGTCTTTTCTCAAAAATATATTTTTTGGCACCTTTGTCAAGTATCAGATGGCTGTAAGTATGTGTGTTTTTCTCTGTGTCTTCTATTCTGTTTCATTGATCTTCATGTCTATTTTGATGCCAATACCATGCTGTTTTTGTTACTACAGCTCTGTAGTATAATTTCAGATCAGGTATTATGATGCCTCCTGCTTTGCTTTTCTTGCTTTGTATTGCTTTGGCTATTCTGGGCCTCTTATTCTACAAAATGAATTTAAGAATTGTTTATTCTAACTCTGTGAAGAATGTTATTGGTGTTTTTTGTTCGTTTGTTTTTTTGTACCAGGAATTGAACCCAGGTGCACTTAAACACAGAGTCACATCCCCAGACCTTTTTAAAAATTTTTTTTTTAAAATTTTGAGACAGGATCTCCTTATGTTGCTTAGAACCTCAATAAGTTTCTGAGAATGGCTTTGAACTTGCTATCCACCTGCCAAAGGCTCCCAAACTGGGATTATAGGCAGGCTCCACCACAGCCCGCTTGTCACTTCTATTTCGATGGGGATTGCATTGAATCTATATATTTCTTCTGGTAGTATGGAGTTTTGATGAAATTCATCCTTCCTTCCAAGAACATGGGAGGTATTTTCATCTTCTAAATTCTTCAATTTCTTTCTTCAGTGTTCCTTGTAGAGATCTTTTCCCTCCTTGGGTAGATTAATTCCCGAAATTTTTTTTTTGTGTGGTTATTGTAAATGGAATGATTTTCCTGATTTCTTCCTCAACAGAATCACTGTTGGAGTATAGGAAATTGATATTGATTCATGGGTTTTGATCCCTATAAGTTCTAGAAGTCTTCTGGTGGAGTTTTCTGGGGGATCTTCTACACACAGGTACCTTGAGTTCTTCTTTTCCTATTTGTATTGCTTTGCTTTCTTTTTCTTGACTGATTGCTCTGGCTAATCTTTTGAGGACTATATTGAATAGGAGTGGTGAGAGTGGACAGCCTTGTCTTGTTCCTCATTTTAGAAAAAGTGCTTTCAGTTTTTCTCCATGTAGTATGTTGTTGGCTTTAGGTTTGTCACAAATGGCCTTTATGATGTTGAGGTAAGTTCCTTTCAGCCCCAGCTTCTCTAGCGTTTTTAACATGAACTGGTGATGAATTTTATCAAAGGCCTTTACTGCATCTATTGAGATGATCATGTGATTCTTGTCCTTAATTTTGTTTAAGTGGTGAATTACATTTATTGGTTTGCACATGTTGAACAAACCTTGCATCCCTCAAATGAAACCCACTTGATCATGGCATGTTATCTTTTTGATGTGTTTTTGAATGCAGTTTGCTAATATTTTATTAAGGATTTTTGCATCTATGTTCATCAGAGATATCGGTCTGTAGTTTTCTTTGCTTGATGCATTTTTGTCTGGTTTTGGTATCAGGGGCATAGAATATATTTGGAAATGTTCCCTCCCTTTCAGTTTCATGGAATAATTTGAGAAAGACTGGTGTTAGTTCTTTAAAGGGCTGGTAGAACCCTCAGCTGAGAATCCATCTGGTCCTGGGCTCTTTGTCGAAAGGCTTTTATTTACTGTTTCAATTTCATTACTCAATGTTGGTCTGTTTAGGTTTCCTCTATCTTCCTGATTCAATTTAGACAGGTCATATGTGTCTAGAAATTTGTCAGTGTCTTCTAGAATGTCCAATGTGTTGGAGTACAAATCTTCAAAATAGTTTCTATTGATCCTCCGAATTTCAGAAGTGTCTGTGGTGATATCTCCTCTTTCTTCACTAATTTTGTTAAAGTGGGTCCTCTCTCTCTTTTGGTTAGTTTGACTAAGGATTAATCAATCTTCTCTTTCCTATCATTGCACTGATTCTGCATTTTTTTATTCTCAATTTTGTTAATTTGACTCTAAGACAGGAGATGGGTAGCAGATGTCAGCTGTAAAGAAGAATGAATGAAAAATTAACTGAGAGTAATGAAAAAAGAAAGCAAGAAAGAGGGAACAGAAAATTTCGACTGTTACTGGAGGAAGAGAGTGAAGAAGGGAAGGAAAATAGGTGGGACAAGAACCAAGGAATGCATGAACTTGCAAATGTTCAAAACAACTCGAACCCTTGTGTAATTGCAAACCCCCTAAGCCTAATCAAGGCTAAATAATAAATAAGTGCATGAGACAGTATTAATGTGTAAGTAAAATTATGTGAATATATATACATTTTCAAACCTATTCATGCAATGAGATCATACACAACCACACACACACACACACACACACAATCATTCTTAATAAAACAAAAATGAAGGGCTGGGGTTGTAGCTGAGTGACAGAGCACTTACCTAGCATGTGTGAAGTACTGGGTTCGATTCTAAGCACCATATATAAATAAATAAAATAAAAGTCCATTGACAACTAAAAAAATTTTTAAAAGAAAACAAAAGTGAAGAATAATACAATATGCTGAAATGATATTTGAAAAATATTTTAAAAGAGTAAAAGGAATGGCAATTAGAAATAAAATTAAAATGAGAAAAAAAATCTGAATAAGACATAGAAGATTTCTTTCCAGTACAGTGATCAAAAATGTTGGGAAGGATGGACTTTCATTCTTTATATGTATTTCTTTCTCTGTAGTCCTTGGGTCAAGGGCTGGGCATTTTTAAGTTCATTTTCTGTGTTTCTCACCTAGCTGCTAGCTGGGTGTAATAGCTCTCAGCTTCCAATATCCAAGTATAGGGTGGAGTGCTGACGAATTGTGTAATCCTATGGAGGTCAGGGGGTAATGCAGAGTTCTAAATTGGAATTTCCCGTTGGGTTTTGCACTTGGATGAGTTCTGGAACTCTGTTGATGGGTATTTGAAATTTGGTCTGCTACCCTTATTGCTGAGGAACTCATGTCTTCTGGACTTCTGTATCTCAGGGGCCTGCACTATAATCCACTTTTACAGCATAGGGACTAACCCTGCACAGGTGTCACCTTAACTGCTATGAATGAGAGTTACTGGGTATCAACCCTGTAATGCAGATGCACTTGTGTGGCCATTGTGAATATCTTCCCAATAGCTTTTGTGGGGCACCAGCAACTGTAGGAGATTTCTTCCTAAGACCCAGAGGCTGAATGGTCTTTTGTGTCTGTTTCAGTCTCTCTAGTTCAGACACTCTCTGGGAATTTTTTAGTTAGCTACTTGTAACTTCCTTTATGAGTGCCTGATCCTCTGTCTTTGATCACAGCTGCACAATCCTCACAGGGACAGCATTTGACATCTAAGTGTTTTCCATGCCTGCACTACAATTTTGGATTTATTTTCCCTGAACCACTTTTCCTTCTAACTCTGCGGCCATTAAAGGTAGTCTTCCTCTGTAATTCACAGGTTTCTCTAATCCAATTTTTGTTTATTTTTCAATTTCTTTATCCACTGAATGGCACACGTTCTCTGTGCTTCCTAATTGGCTCAGCTGCCACCTCTGGCGGCCATGCTGGTGCATCTCTAAGATATGATTTCTTATGTTCATGTTACTGACTTTCTGTGGCTCTATGGATTATTTTTTAATAGTTCAGTGTTAAGTTGCAGTGAGATTCCTTAGTTACTCACGTCCCTGAGAAGCATTCTTCCCACTTTGTAAAGCTGGTGCTGAGGAACTGCTGGAAGTGCTTCCTTTCTCTAATCCACCATCTTCTCTACCACAGATCTTTAATTACATTTTCAAAAATTGATTTTACATTTTTAGATTACAGGTATGCTCATTTACACTGAAAATTTAGTTTTCAAATTCACTGATAGGAGGGAAGGGAGGGAAAGAGAGGGATGCAACAAGTATATACCATATTAAAATCAATTATAAAATATTGTATATGTTGTTGATATGACCCTGAGCAACTTTCATTTTATAAAGTTATAATTCCAGACTTTTCCAATTATTCACACTTATTTTCATCAATGTATTATTTTATTATTAATGCTGGGAAATATAATTATCTAGATTAACTTTTTATTATTTTATTTATCAATTTATTGCAGTAATGAGTATTGAACCTAGTGCCTCACACATCCTTTTCAAAGTTTTTTTAAAATATTGTTTTAGTTGTCAATGGACCTTTATTTTTATTTATTTATATGCAGTGCCGAGGATCAAACCCAGTGCCTCACATGTGCTAGGCAAGCACTCTACCACTGAGCTAGAACCCCAGCCCTCAGTGTTTTAATAGTATCTCTTCACCCTATAATTTTCTCATTTTTACTCTTTCTTTCTGAATGGTGCATTCATCCTTTGATTAAACTATACAAATTCCTTTATTTCAGGCTTTTGTGTATTCAAAATTCTAATAAAATAACATTCATAATTCTAAAATTTTCTATTAATAATTTGTTTTGAATGTGCATTTTGTTTGTGATTAATTCTTTTTGAGGTGTTACTCTATTTAAACAGTGTCTGTTTATAAACAGGAAACAAAAATGGCATTACTTAAATAGGATTTTATAATTCCTTATTATAAATTATTGTAAAGTAATGTTCCCTCCAGAAATATTTATTTTATGTTTTCAGTGGGAACAAGGGTAAAATTACCTACTAAGAACTAATAGCACTCACTAAAAACGTAGTGCTCTATAAAACTCTAACCTAATCTACATTGTAGAAAATAAGGACAAGATATTCCCACTTAACAGGTCTTGTCTATTACAGAGAGAATTTACTCTATATGGCAAAGAATGTGCAACATAGCCTTGGACTCTCTGAGTAGGTAAATTGATATTTTAATAAGGCATTTCATAGCAACATTTTACTGTCCTGAAAAAATGTTTAGGAGAAAGATCTGAAAATGCAGACCTGCAGTTAGCTTTGGTTAAGGCAAAGAACATGGGGATGTGTTTCATTCTCGGAAGTGCTTTTCTTATATATTATTTTGCATCTTTGTGCTGAAGCATCAATATTTCCTAATTCAGTCAGCTATAGATAGACTATGACTTATAAATTCCTTACCTGTTCTGATTTTACAATTTATATCATGTAAAATATTTATTTACTAGTTTACTTACACAGTAGAAAATGAGAGGATATTTTGCAAATTTGTTCTTTTCCTCCTCTTCTTCCTGCATCCTTTCTCCTCTATGACCTCCTCAAGTGTATATGTATATCAGACTCTGGATTTTCCTAAGTTCCTATACTTTTTGATTAACTGTGAATGATATTTTAGCTAAAGTAAAACCAATATAGTTTTAGCATATACTTTGGCAATTTCCCCATATCTGGTCTAGAAAGGAATTCTGTAATTTTCTCTAAGCATACAGAAAGAGATAGGTGTGTACTGTAAACATATATAGATAATATATATTATACAATTGCCCAGCCATTAAAAGCATTAACATTTATTATGTTGGTATCGAATGTTACATGTAGCTGGTTGTATCATTGACAATATTTTCATCAACAAAGTCAAGTCATGACTCAAATTGCTGTTTTTATTTGTGTTAGGGATCTTAATTGTTTCTTTTGAAGTGAACTTCTGGAATCTGACCAGATGATAATGCTAGTTCTATCACTTAGCAGATATGGGCAAATCCCATAATTCTTAAAGTGAATATATATATATATATATGGTAATCCTACAAACAACCTCAAAAGTTACTGAGAAAATTAAATGAGATGAAAGCTCACTGCACTGAAAGCAGTCCAGATTAATTTAATTGATACATTTAATAAATCAAATGAATCCTAAACCAGAAAAATCAATGAAAAAAATAGAAATAGTCACATTACAGTAAATCTTGAGTATTACAAAGGCAAATATATTAAATAAAGTAGAATAAAAACTCAGAACTCACAGCATTCACAGCTGAATTCCCAACAATAACTAAAGTTAGAAAAGAGAATATCACCAAAGTGCTGAAAAAAATGTAAAAACCTTTGAAATACTGTAAAGAAATATTTAGATGGAAAATTGGAGCCTCAAATGCATATGTAAAAAAAGAAAGTTTAAAAGATCATGAATTACATAACAATGTGAATATGGTAGGAAAAATTCAGCCAGATAAGACTAAATAAATTAGAAGTAATGATATTATATTAATAAATATAAAACCAAATTATAATAGAGAGCATGAATTAGCCAAGGAATGACTCTTTGAAATGACTCATACAATTAAAAAATTAATGAGGCTAATAAATTCCAAATGTAAGTCAACACAAATAACCAATTGTGGGGATAAAAAAAGAGATGTTTCTACAAAGTCTGATGTTATTAAAAAAAGATAGATATTTGAAGAACTTTAAGTCAATATATTTTAAAATTTAAATATACAAACTGCTAAAAGAGCAAAGTTATCAAACTAATTCAAGAGGAATTATCATATTTCATAAACTATGTTGGGACTATTTTAGGAAATTTTTCCTGGTTAATTTAAGTTATATTTGTGCCATATTAATTTATTTTTAATTGTAAACAAATGGGATACATTTTGATTCTCTGTACATGGAGTAGGCATAACATTCGTGTAATCATAAATTTACACAGGACAATGTTGTTTGATTCATTCTGCCATTTTTCCCCTTTCCCCCCAACCCCACCCACCCCTCTTTTCCCTCTATACAGTCCTTCCTTCCTTCATTCTTGCCCCCCTCCCTAACCCTAAACCTAACTTTAACCCCTCCTACCCCCCATTATATGTCATCATCTGCTTATCAGCTAGATCATTCGTCCTTTGGTTTTTTGAGATTGGCTTATCTCACTTAGCATGATATTCTCCAATTTCATCCATTTGCCTGCAAATGCCATAATTTTATCATACTTTATGGACAAGTAATATTCCACTGCATATATATGCCACAGTTTCTTTATCCATTCATCAATTGAAGGACATCTAGGTTGGTTCCACAATCTGGCTATTGTGAATTGAACAGCTATGAACATTGATGTGGCTGTATCTCTGTAGTATGCTGATTTTAAGTCCTTTGGGTATAGGCCAAGGAGTGGCATAGCTGGGTCAAATGGTGGGTCCATTCCAAGCTTTCTGAGGAATCTCCATACGGCTTTCCAGAGTGGCTGCAATAATTTGCAACCCCACCAGCAATGTATGAGTGTACCATTTTCCCAACATCCTCTCCAACACCCATTGTTGCTTGTGTTCTTGATAATCGCCATTCTAATTGGGGTGAGATGGAATCTTAGGGTAGTTTTGATTTGCATTTCTCTTATTCCAAGAGATGTTGAACATTTCTTCATATATCTGTTGACTGCTTGTGCATCTTCTTCTGTGAAGTGTCTGTTCATTTCCTTAGCCCATTTGTTGATTGGATTATTTGTATTCTTGGTGTAAAGTTTTTTGAGTTCTTTATAGATTCTGGAAAATAGCACTCTATCTATAGTATGAGTGGCAAAGATTTTCTCCCACTCTGTAGGCTCTCTCTTCACATTGCTGATAGTTTCCTTTGCTGAGAGAAACCTTTGTAGTTTGAATCTATCCCAGTTGTTGATTCTTGCTTTTATTTCTTGTGCTATGGGAGTCCTGTTAAGGAAGTCTGATCCTAAGCTGACATGTTGAATATTTGGACATACTTTTTCTTCTATAAGGTGCAGAGTCTCTGATCTGATTCCGAGGTCCTTGATCCATTTTGAGTTGAGTTTTCTGCAGGGTGAGAGATAGGGGTTTAATTTCATTCTGTTGCATATGGTTTTCCAGTATTCCCAGCACCATTTGTTGAAGAGGCTATCTTTTCTCCATTGCATATTTTTGGCCACTTTGTCTAGTATGAGAAAATTGTACTTATTTGGGTTTGTGTCCATGTCCTCTATTCTGTACCATTGATCTACCTGTCTATTTTGGTACCAATACCATGCCGTTTTTGTTACTATTGCTTTATAGTAGAGTTGAAGATCTGGTATTGCGATACCCCCTGCTTCGCTCTTCCTGTTAAGGTTGCTTCAGCTATTCCGGGTTTCTTATTCTTCCAGATGAATTTCGTGATTGCTTGCTCCATTTCTGTAAGGTACGTCATTGGGATTTTAATTGGAATTGCATTGAATCTGTATAGCACTGTAGGTAGTATGGCCATTTTGACAATATTAATTCTGCCTATCCAAGAACTTGGGAGATCTTTCCATCTTCTAAGGTTTTCTTTAATTTCTTTCTTTAGTGTACTGTAGTTCTCATTGTAGAGGTCTTTCACCTCTTTTGTGAGATTGATTCCCAAGTATTTTATTTTTTTTGTTGCTATTGTGAATGGGGTAGTTTTCCTGACTTCTCTTTCTGAAGATTCATCACTTATGTATAAAAATGCATTGGATTTATGAGCATTGATCTTGTAACCTGCTACTTTACTGACTTCACTTATGAGTTCTAAAAATTTCCTGGTGGAATTTCCAGGTTCCTCTAAATATATAATCATGTCATCAGCAAATAGGGATAGTTTGTGTTCTTCTTTTCCTATTCGTATCCCTTTAATTTCTTTGGTTTGTCTAATTGCTCTGGCTAGAGTTTCAAGGACGATGTTGAATAGAAGTGGTGAAAGAGGGCATCCCTGCCTTGTTCCAGTTTTTAGGGGGAATGCTTTCAGTTTTTCACCATTTAGAATGATATTGGCCATGGGCTTAGCGTAGATGGCCTTTACAATGTTAAGGAATGCTCCTACTATCCCTATTTTTTCTAGCGTTTTGAGCATGAAGGGATGCTGTATTTTATCAAATGCTTTTTCTGCATCTATTGAAATAATCATGTGATTCTTAACTTTAAGTCTGTTGATATGGTGAATGACATTTATTGATTTCCAGATGTTGAACCAACGTTGCATCCCTGGAATAAAACCCACTTGATCGTGGTGCACTATCTTTTTAATATGTTTTTCTATGCAATTTGCTAAAATTTTGTTGAGAATTTTTGCATCGATGTTCAATAAGGATATTGGTCTGAAATTTCCTTTCCTTGATGTGTCTCTGTCTGGTTTAGGTATCAGTGTGATATTGGCTTCATAGAATGAGTTTGGGAGGGTTCCCTCCTCTTCTATTTTATGGAATACTTTGAGAAGTATTGGAATGAGCTCTTCTTTAAAGGTTTTGTAGAACTCGGCTGAGGACCCATCTGGTCCCGGACTTTTCTTTGTTGGTAGGCTTTTGGTGACCTCTGCTATTTCATTGCTTGAAATTGATTTATTTGTGTATATCCTCCTCATTCAGTTTAGGTAATTCATATGTCTCTAGAAACCTTTTGATGTCTTTGAGGTTTTCTATTTTGTTGGAATATAGATTTTCAAAATAGCTTCTCATTTTGTTTTGTATTTCACTCGTGTCTGTTGTGATATTTCCTTGTTCATTCCGAATTTTAGTAATTTGAGTTTTCTCCTCCCTCTTTCTCTTTGTTATTGTGGCTAAGGGTTTATCAATTTTGTTTGTTTTTTCAAAGAACCAACTATTTATTTTGTTAATTTGTCTGATTGTTTCTTTTGTTTCAATTTCATTGATTTTGGCTCTGCTTTTAACTATTTCCTGTCTTCTACTACTTTTGGTGTTGGTCTGCTCTTCTTTTTCTAGGGCTTTGGGCTGTAGTGTTAAGTCGTTTATTTGTTGATTTTTACGTTTTTTTTTTTTTTTAGAATGCACCCATGAAATAAATCTTCCTCTAAGTACTACTATCATAGTGTCCCAGAGATTTTGATATGATGTGTCTTTGTTCTCGTTTACTTCTAAGAATTTTTTAATTTCCCTCCTGATGTCTTCTGTTATCCATTCATCATATAATAGTGTGTTATTTAATCTCCAGGTATTGGAGAAGTTTCTGTTTTGTTATTCTGTCATTTATTTCTAATTTCAATCCATTATGCTCTGATAGAATACAAGGTAGTATCTCTATATTCTTGTATTTGCTAACAGTAGCTTTGTGGCATATAATATGGCCTATTTTAGAGAAGGATCCATGTGCTGCTGAGAAGAAAGTGTATTTGTTCTTTGTTGGATGGTGTATACTATATATATCCATTAAGTCCAAATTGTTGATTGTGTTATTGAGATCTATGGTTTCTTTATTCAATTTTTTTTTGGAAGATCTACCCAGTGGTGGGAGAGGTGTGTTAAAATCACCTAGTATTATTGTGTTGTGGTCCATATGATTTCTGGAATTGAGAAGGATTTGTTTGACGTACATGGATGAGCCAATGTTCAGGGCATAGATATTTATGATTGTTATGTCTTGCTGATTTATGCTTCCCTTACACAGTATGTATTTCCTTCTTTATCCCTTCTGACTAGTTTTGGCTTGAAGTCCACATTATCTGAAATGAGGATGGATACTCCAGCTTTTTTGCTGTGTCCGTGTGCATGGTATGTTTTTTCCCAAACTTTCACCTTTAGTCTATGGGTATCTCTTTCTATGAGATGAGTCTCTTGCAGGCAGCATATTGTTGGATTTTTCTTTTTAATCCATTCTGCCAGTCTATGTCTTTTGTTTGATGAGTTCAGGCCATTAACATTCAGGGTTATTATTGTGATATGATTTGTATTCCCAGTCTTTTGACTCATTTTTGTTTTTTGACATGATTTGGTTTTTCCTTTATTTGGGAATTCTTTTAGGCTGGTTCCTCCAATTGCTGATTTGCATCATTGTTTTTCATCTCTTCCTCATGGAATATTTTGCTGAGAACATTCTGTAATGCCAGCTTTCTTTTTCTAAATTCTTTTAGCTTTTGTTTATCATGGAAGGATTTTATTTTGTCTTCAAATCTGAAAGTAAGTTTTGCTGGGTATAAGTTTCTTGGTTGGCATTCGTTTTCTTTCAGGGCTTGGTAAATGTTGTTCCAGGCCCTTCAAGCTTTTAGGGCCTGGATTGAAAAATCTGCTGATATTCTTATTGGTTTCCCCCTGAATGTAATTTGATTCTTTTCTCTCGCAGTCTTTAAAATTCTGTCTTTATTTTGTATTTTAGGTATTTTCAAATAATGTGCCTTGGTGTGGGTTGTTTGTAATTTTGTATATTTGGAGTCCTACAAGCCTCTTGTATGTGGTTTTCCATTTCATTCTTCAGATTTGGGAAATTTTCTGATGTTATTTCATTGAATAGATTTTTCATTCCTTTGGTTTGTTTTGGTGCCTTCCTCAATCCCAATAATTCTTAAATTTGGCCTTTTCATGATATCCCATTATTCTTGTAGACTCTGTTCATGATTTCTTACCATCTTTTCTGTTTGGTCAACTTTGTTTTTAAGATTAAATATTTTGTCTTCAATGTGTGAGGTTTTGTCTTCCAGGTGTTCTATCGTATTGGTTATGCTTTCTATGGAGTTTTTAACTTGGTTTATTGTTTCCTACATTTCAAGGATTTCTGTTTGTTTTTTTTTCAGTATCTCTAACTCTTTATTGAAATGATCTCTTGCTTCCCGTATTTGCTCTTTTAACTGTAGATTGGTGCGAGCATTTGATGCCTGCTTTTGCTCTTTTATATCCTCCTCCAATGCCTGCATTTGCTCTTTCATCTCCTTGTTTGCTTCCCTGATTGTTTTAATTATGTACATTCTGAACTCCCTTTCTGAAATTTCTTCTGCTGTGCTGTCATTGGGTTTTATTGATATAGTATCTAGGTTTGTTTGGGACATTTTCTTCCCTTGTTTTCTCATATTGGTTAGATATCAGTGGGACTCTGAGATATTGCTAATTTCCTCTATTGGCTTACAGTTTCCCTTTAGATTTCCAGTATATCACCTCCCAGCCTTCAGTAGCCTGAAGTCTTGGAGGAACTTGATAATGCAGTGCTTCAGAAGAAAGCTGCCTCTGGCCTGCTACTGGTTCCAGGGCTGGGGGCTGGCTCTGTGAGGAAAGTCTTTCACTGGGTGGCCTGCTCCAAGAAGCTGGCTGTGGAAGGAGCCCACTGCTGGAGGGAGCAAGGCTGCCTCGGGTAGCCTCTAGCTGCCCTGCCCTGCTCCAAGAATCCGCCCCTGTCCGGGCCTGTTGCCCAGGCTGAGCTTCACCCGGTGGGAGAGACTCACCCTGGGGCTCTATGTTAGTCTGAGTCTCTCCATGCCTCCCCTTCTTGAATCCTGGGTTCTGGAGCGATGGGAGATTCAGTCACCCTCTATTCTGCCATCTTGGATCCTCTCCCATATTAATATTAAAACTATAAAGTCAAAATCAGTAATCAGAATTTTTCCCAGAAAGAAAATTTCAGAAGTAAAGGGCACATAAAAACACAAACAAAAAGAAGTCTCTAAAATATTTAAGGAAGAAATAAATCCAATCTTATGTGTGAACTCCAAAGGAAAATAGAAAATAGAGTACATTTCTAACCTCATTTTTTTAATTACCATGTATTATAGTTTGGATTTTGAATGCCTCCCAAAGTCTCCTATGGAAGGCGGTCCTCAGCTCATGGTGCTATTGGGAGGTGGTAGAAACTTTAGGAGGAGGGGCCTAGTTGAAAAAGATGTGTTACTGAGGGAATACCTTTAAAGAATATATTCTGTCCCTGGACCCTTTGTCTTATTCTTATCTCCCTTCCTCTTGGCAGCCATGAGGTGAGCAGATTTGCTCCATCATATTGTCATCACCATGATGTTCTGCTTCACCACAGGCCCGGAATCAATGGAGCCAAATGACCATGGACTGAAACCTCTGAAACCTTGAGCCAAAATAAATTGTTCATCTTCTAAATTGATTCTCTGAGGTATTTTATCACAGGGACGAAAAGCTGACTAACACAGATAATTGACCAAATGTGGGGTGACTATACCTGAGACCATGTGTTTCAGAAGTCTTTGGCAATGTTATATAAGAGGAGTTTAGAGAGGAGTGGAGATGCAGGCTGGAGAAGCCATGTAATGTGAGTACAGCTTAATGGATGCTTCTGGTGGTAGCTTGGAAGACCAGAATGCTGATAGGAAAGTGAAGAACAAAGGCTGTGCTGACCAGGTTTCAGATGGAAATGAGGACTCTATTGTGAATTGGACTAGAGGCCATTCTTTGCTCTACAAAGTACTTGTCTGTGTTTTGTGCATGTCCTGAAACCTGCGTGAGGTTGAATTTAATATTGATGTACTAATTAATCTGGTATAGGAACTTTCAAGGCAGCTCAGCATTCAGCCTGTGGCATTGATAATGCTGGCTGTTTTTGTACAGATTTACAGTGAGAATCATGAGCAAAAAACCAAGTGGAATGATTTGAAAAACTCACAGTTTGGCCAGAGAAGCTCATGTAATATTATGCACCAAGGTCACAGAAGAGGTTAACATCATTAAAAAGAAGCCAAATACTTTGAATTCAGAGAACAGAAAATATGCTTCAAGAGCATATCAGAAATTGGCCAGACCCCACCCATCATGGGCTCAAGAGTATCAAAGTGTAAACTTGCTTAACTTTACTTTGAGAAGAGAGCACCAGGGTGACTTGCTTTCACGGTCTCCTTTGGAAGTTTTTTCCCAGAATTATTTTCATTATGTTCAGCCATCCAGGTACTCAGAGACTGCTACAGTCATGGTCCAAGAAGGCCCAGTTACCGCTTGAGCTGATGGTAGATCTTAGTATCATCTATGTGATACTGATTTTGCAAGCATGCAAGAGCTGTGAGGTTAAGGAGACTTCCATCCAAATTTAAAAAGAAGGTCTGGGGGACCAGATAATATGTGGCAGTGTCATGTTACCAGAAGCTCTGTCCTTGTCCCTGATGCCAATCCAATAATGAGGACACGATTTTGAGAAAAAGGAAAAAGAAGTTTTATTGCTTTGCTACTAAAGGAGAAATGCAGGAGACTCCTGTCCTAGAGGCCTATCAGGGAAAACAGAGAGCTTTTAAAGAAACTATTCAAAGGCAACATTTCAGGTGTACCCTGACAGGGGGTTCCAGGTGTACCCTGAAGTTGTTTTGAAATTCACTTGTTAATTTGGGAGATAGTCACTTCCTAGATTTTCTGGTGACATCTTCTTCCTGAGGAACATAGATAATTCAAGGTAATCTTGTTCCCTGCCCACAGGTTAGGGAGAAGAAGAAAAGAAAAGCATGTCCCTTTCAAAACAAGCTGCAAGGGTTATATTTAAAAAGTGAAGTGGACCACTGATAAAGAGCCCCGGCAGGAAGCTATGCATGCATGCCGGACATTGAACTATAAAAATTTAATATTTGCCCTTCTGGGTTTCAGTTCTGTTTTGGTCCCATTTCTTCTTGCTATGCCCATATTCCTCTCTTTTGGAATGGGAATGTTTACACTGTACCTGCCCCACCATTATATCTTGAAAATATGTATTTTTTTTTTTAAAGAGTTCCCCTTGAATCCCAGAAGAGACTTTGAACTTGGACTTTTGAGCACTGTTGGAAATGTTAAGACTTTGGACTATAAGATTTTAGGGACCTGTTAAAAATAAATTCAAACTTTGTGATTCTAGACTCATGTAAAACAATTGTAGTCTACTTATATAACATCTAAATAAATATTTTATCATAATAATTGTAAGCAAAAATAACTGAAAAGAGAAGCAGACCTTGGATCAGCAAGCTGACTTTATTAAGCAGCAGTGGAATGGCACATATTCAGGGGAGAAAATGGCCACTGGTTATAAGAGGGGTCTGTGTTTTGTAGGTCTTAATGAGAGTTAATCATAGCAGAATATTTAGTGTGACTTAATCATTAGAGACTTGGTATGTGCTGGCGGGGCAGTCAGGAAGCTAGCTGTGCAGGTTAAAAATGTAACTCAGGAAAACAGTTGTAAAAGCTTGAAATTTGTTACTGAGTGAAAGCACATGGAGCACAAATGATGGAGGTGGGGAGCAGACCTTGAATTAGCAAGCTCTTCTTTATTTGGTAGCAGGCTCAGTCAGATAAATACCTGATGTGGCTAATGTTCAGGGGTAAAATGGCTGCTGGCCACAAGAGGTTGTGGGCTATATAAACAGTCTTAGCAGAGCCAGGCCATGGGCAGAGTTAGTTACTTTTGGTGGGTCCTTTTTGTGGGCAGGGATCATGGCCAGGTCATGGCCAGGTCATGGGAGGAGTTTTGGTGGTGGGATCATTTAGGGCAGAGTGGAAGGACAGGTAGGTAACTGGATCTTTCACTGGGATAAAATTCCAAAGCCCAGAGCCCATTTGTTTGCCTTTCCCTTCAGTACTCAGTGATACTGGGAAAGAATGAAAGCCTAGAGCCCACAACCTAATGTTTACCTCCTTCCTCCAGGGACTTATTGTCACTGGGAAGGGATGAAAGTCCAGGGCCCAGAGCCTAATATTTACCTTCTCTCTCCTTGTCTTCGATCCTCCCTGGGAGCTGTCATTCCCCTTTCCTTGAGGGATATTCTTTTCCAAATTCCTCAATAATGGTTTTATAGAATGTGCAGAACTATAGAAACCTAAGGAAAATTTTAACTTCAGGGAAAGGGAGACATAGAAGGAATAATTTGCCATGGGAATTATGTCAGTTATAGAAATTCTAGAAGCAGTGTTGATTAGAGACTTTGACATCAGAACTGAATTCAAATTTCTACTCTATAACAGACAAGATGGAAGACTCAAGCAATCAAACCAAGCAGTCAGAAACAGGATTGATAAATTTGGCAATATTAAAATTAAGAGATTTGATCATTAAAAGACATAAAAGAATAAAAATATAAGCCACACAGTAGGAAAATAGATTTGAAATACATCTGACAATTTATATAAAGAACTTCTATAAATTAATTAGGAAAAGATAGATAACAATAGAAGAATGTGTCACAGCTTGAAAAGGCAGATAATAAAACAAAAAATCAAATTGTCAATGGATGTATAAAAAGTTCTTACACCGGGGGAAATCCAAGATGGCGGACTAGAGGGAGGCTACGTTCCTTGTCACTCCGTAACTCTGGTTTCAAGCAGAGGATATCTGTTTCTTGGTGAGGCAGTTATTGCTGCTTATTGATCCCCTGCTGTTTACCCCATTTGTCTTCTGTGATCACCTGCAGTATGCCAGCATATCAACGCCTTTTTTGAGTGCAGATTGCTCACTGTCAGGCACCAATCATCCACCATTTGCCTGCCTCTCGTCCATAGCCTGCCTTACACCTATCCATCACCCAACGCACAAGGTTCACCTCCGGATCATCCGACAACAGTCAGCAAACTGATCGCCAACAGCCAGTGGAGCACCAGCTGCCTGCTATTGCCTGGAGGTTCACTATTACAGTACAGGCAGATTTGATTACACGTGGCTGCCGCCATTTTGAGACAACAGCCAGGCCCCGTAGGACCTCTGGCTGGACTGACTGAGCCCCATCTCCAGGATCCCTCAGCCCAACCGATCACTCCCTGCCTCCGGGGCCCTCACATCGACTGACTGCTCCCTGCCGCCAGGATCCACAGACCAACTGACTGCGTCCTATCACCGGGACCCCAGACCGACTGATTGCACCCAGCCTCTAGGATCCCGCAACCACACCAAACACACCCAACCTCCAGGACCCCTGCCTGACCAACTGCTCCCCACCTCCAGGACCTTCAGCTGACCATGTCCACACCCTGAGCTGCAGCTCCACATTTGCCAACACATTTGGAAGCCAGAGTGGCCATCTTGGATAATCCTGGAAGCCATAGCTCCAATCTTTAGGTGGGGCAAATCCCATCCTGCGACACCTGCTGGAGGCTTGAAGCTCATTGTCAGGTACCTCTCATGCATCAGGCTAGTGAAGATGGGGAGGTTTCATTATTATATGACTGTTATACTGTAGATTTTCTTTTTTCTCCTTATTGAAAATTTTTAAGTTTTTATTTCATTACTTTTCTTGCTCTCTTTTCCTTTTGTTTACCTGTTCCCTCAGAGTCTCTTTCTCCCTTTTTTGCATGCTAACATCTGATTTCTTTTGATTACACTCTCACACTTTCTATTATCTAGAACTTCTGTATATTCTTTTCTTATCCCATTAACAGCTGCATTCTATATCCCTCTGCATCCTCTTTGTCCTCCATTAGAAACTGCAGACCTTATTGCAAATCTGTTTTACCAAAGATAATATTTGAACTCATTCTGTTTATTATGACAAAATTGTTATTGTCCTCATAGGGGCTATTTGGTCTAGGATTGCCTAGTGTCTGAATTGGGCACTGTTAATATTGATCTCCCCTTAAAGAAAAGGTTTTGGAAACCTATAGGGCCACTATACGCCTATAGGGGGATATCTGCAATACCCCAGATCTGCACTGCTAGAGGGGAAGATACATGAACAACATGAAAAAACAAGGGAAGAAAATGATCCAAACAAATCTAGATTCTATATCAATAAAATCCACTGACAGTATGGTAGAAGAAATGTCAGAAAAGGACTTCAGATTATACATGATTAAGATGGTTTGCGAAGCAAAGGACGAGATAAGAGCAAATGCAGGAAATGAATGATAATACCAATAAGCTGAAAGAGCAAGTGCAGGAAGCAAAAGATAATGTCAAAAAAGAGATAGAGATTCTCAAAAAAAAAAAAAAAAAAAAAAAAAACAAACAAAAAAACCCAGAAATGCTTGAAATGAGGGAAACAATAAACCAAATAAAAAACTCAATGGAAAGCATCACCAAAAGAATACACCACTTGGAAGATAGAACCTCAGATAATGAAGACAAAATGTTTAATCTTGAAAATAAAGTTGCCCAAATAGACAAGATGGTAAGAAATCATGAACAGAATCTCCGAGAACTATGGAACATCATGCAAAGACCAAATTTAAGAATTATTTGGGATTGAGGAAGGCACAGAGATACAAACCAAAGGAATGAACAACCTATTCAATGAAATAATATCAGAAAATTTCCCAAACCTGAAGAATGAAATGGAAAATCAAATACAAGAGGCTTACTGAACTCCAAATGCACAAAATCACAACAGATCCACACCAAGGCACATTATAATGAAAATGCCTAACATTCAAAATATAGTATTTTGAAGGCCACAAGAGAAAAGCATCAGATTACATATAGGGGGAAACCAATACGGATAGCAGTGGACTTCTCAACCCAGACTCTAAAAGCTAAAAGGGCCTAGAACAATATATTTCAAGCTCTGAAAGTACATGGTTGCAAACCAAGAATCCTATACCCAGCAAAATTAACCTTCAGATTTGAAGAGGAAATAAAATCCTTCCATGATAAACAAAAGTTAAAAGAATTTACAAATAGAAAGCCTGCACTACAGAATGTTCTCAACAAAATATTCCATGAGGAGGAAATGAAAAACCACAATGTAGGTTAGCAAAGGGAGGAACTACCTTAGAGGAAAACCACTCAAAGGAGAAACCAAGCCAAATTAAAAACCAAAAATAAACCCAAATGACCCAGAATACAAATCATATCTCAATAATAACCCTGAATGTTAATGGCCTAAACTCATCAATCAAAAGACACAGACTGGCAGAATGGATTAAAAAGGGAGACCCAACAATATGCTGCCTGCAAGAGACTCATCTCATAGAAAAAGACATCCACAGACTAAAGGTGAAAGGATGGGAAAAAACCTACCATGCACATGGACTCAGTAAAATAGTGGGTTGGGGTTTCCATCCTTATATCAGATAAAGTGGACTTCAAGCCAAAGTTAGTCAGAAGGGATAAAGAAGGACATTTCATACTGCTTAAGGGAGCCATAAATCAGGAAGACATAATGATAGTAAATATTTATGCCCCAAACAATGGTGCATCCCTGTACACCTAACAAATCCTTCTCAATTTCAGGAATCAAATAGACCACAACACAATAATTCTGGGTGACTTTAACACACCGCTGTCACCACTGGATAGATCTTCCAAACAAAAACCAACCAAAGAAACCATAGAACTCAGTAACACAATCAATAACCTAGACTTAATAGACATATATAGAATATTCCATCCATCAACAAGTGGATTCACTTTCCTCTCAGCAGCACATGGAACCATCTCGAAAATAGACCCCATGTTATGCCACAAAGCAGCCCTTAGGAAATGTGAAAAAATAGAAATACTGCCTTGTGTTCTATCAGATCATAATGGACTGAGAGTAGAAATCAATGACAAAGTAAAAAACAGAAATTACTCCAACACCTGGAGACTAAATAATGTGATATTGAATGAAACATGGATAATAGAAAACATCAGGGAGGAGATAAAAAAATTTCTTAGAGGTCCATGAGAATCACAATACAACATATCAAAATCTCTGGGACACTATGAAAGCAGTACTAAGAGGAAATCTCCTTGCATGGAGTGCATTCCAGAAAAGAATGAAAAGTCAACAACTAAATGACCTAACATTACAGCTCAAAGCCCTAGATAAAGAGAAACAGAATAACAGCAAAATTAGTAGAAGAGAGGAAATAATTAAAATTAGAGCTGAAATCAATGAAATTGAAACAAAAGAAACAATTCAAAAAATTGACAAAACCAAAAGTTGGTTCTTTGAAAAAGTAAACAAAATAGATAAACTCTTAGCCACACTAACAAAGAGAAGGAGAGGGAAGACTCAAATTACTAAAATATATGATGCAAAAGGAAATATCACGACAGACACCACTGAGATACAGAACATAATGAGAAGCTACTTCAAAAATCTGTATTCCAACAAAATAGAAACTACCAAAGACATTGACAAATTTCTAGAGACATATGTTCCTCCCAAACTGAACCAGGGGGACATACACAATTTAAACAGATCAATATCAAGCAATGAAATCGAAGAAGCCATTAAAAACCTACCATCCAAGAAAAGCCCAGGACCAGACGGATTCTCATTCCAATACTTCTCAAAGTATTCCAGGAAATAGAAAAGGAGGGTACCCTACCAAACTCATTCTATGAAGCTAATATCAATCTCATACCCAAACGAGGCAAAGACACATCAAGGAAAGAAAATTTTAGACCAATATCCTTGATGAATATAGATGCAAAGATCCTTAACAAAATATTGGCAAACTGTATCCAAAAACATATTAAGAAAATCGTGCACCATGATCAAGTGTGGTTCATCCCTGGAATGCAAGGATGGTTTAACATCCAAAAATCAATAAATGTAATCCATCATGTCAATAGACTTAAGGATAAGAATCATATGGTTATTTCAATTGACACAGAAAAAGCATTCGACAAAATACAACACCCCTTCATGCTAAAAACACTAGAAAAATTAGGGATAGTAGCAACCTACCTGAACATTGTGAAGACTATTTATGCTATGCCCATGGCCAACATCATTCTTAATGGAGAAAAACTGAAACCATTGCCTTTAAAAATGGGAACAAGACAGGGATGTCCTCGTTCACCACATCTATTCAACATTGTCCTTGAAACTCTAGCCAGAGCAATTAGGCAGACTAAAGATATTAAAGGGATAAATAGAAAAAGAGAAACTTAAGCTGTCACTATTTGTTGATGACATGATTCTCTATTTAGAGGATCTAAAAAACTCCTCCAGAAAACTTCTAGACCTCATCAATGAATTCAGCAACATAGCAGGCTATAAAATCAACATGCATAAATCTAACGCATTTTTATATGCAAGCGATGAAACATCTGAAATGTAAATGAGGAAAACAACTCCATTGGCAATAGCCTCAAAAAAATAAAATACTTGGGAACCAATCTAACCAAAGAGGTAAAAGATCTCTACAATGAAAATACAAAACATTGAAGAAAGAAATTGAGGAAGACCTTAGAAGATGGAAAGTTCTCCCATGTTCTTGGATAGGCAGAATTAATATTGTCAAAATGGCCATACTACCAAAAGTGCTATACAGATTCAATGCAATTCCAATTAAAATCCCAATGATGTACCTTACAGAAATAGAGAAAGCAATCATGAAATTCATCTGGAAGAATAAGAAACCCAGAATAGCTAAAGCAATCCTTAGCAGGACGAATGAAACAGGGGATATTGCAATACCAGAACATCAACTATACTACAAAGCAATAGTAACAAATACAGCATGGTATTGTCACCAAAATAGACAGATATTTCAATGGTACAGAATAGAGGACACAGACACAAACCCAAATAAAGACAATTTCCTCATACTAGACAAAGGTGCCAAAAACATGCAATGGAGAAAAGATAGCCTTTTGAACAAATGGTGCTGGGAAAACTGGAAATCCATATGTAGTAGAATGACAGTGAACCCCTATCTCTCACCCTGCACAAAAATCAACTCAAAATGGATCAAGGACCTTGAAATCAGACCAGAGACCCTGCATCTTACAGAAGTAAAAGTAGGTCCAAATCTTCAACTTGTTGGCTTAGGAACAGGCTTCCTCAACAGGACTCCCATAGCAGAAGAAATAAAAGCAAGAATCAACAGCTGGCATAGATTCAAACTAAATCGCTTTCTCACAGCAAAGGAAACTATCAGCAATGTGAAGGGAGAGCCTACAGAGTGGGAGAAAATCTTTGCCACTCATACTTCAGATAGAGCACTAATTTCCAGAATATATAAAGAACTCAAAAAACTCTACAGCCAGAATACAAATAATCCAATCAACACATGAGCTAAGGAAATGAACAGACACTTCACAGAAGAAGATCTATAAGCAATCAACAGACATATGAAAAAATGTTTACCATCTTTAGTAATAAGAGAAATGCAAATCAAAACTACACTAAGATTCCATCTCACCCCAATTAGAATGGTGATTATGACAAATACAAGCAACAATAGGTGTTGGAGAGGATGTGGGGAAAAAGGTACACTCATACATTGCTGGTGGGGTTGCAAATGTGTGCAGCCACTCTGGAAAGCAGTATGGAGATTCCTTAGAAAACTTGGAATGGACCCACCATTTTACCCAGCTATCCTACTCCTCGGCCTATGCCTAAAGGACTTAAAATCAGCATACTACAGAGATACAGCCACATCAATGTTCATAGCTGTTCAATTCACAATAGCCAGATTATGGAAACAACCTAGATGCCCTTCAGTTGATGAGTGGATAAAGAAACTGTGAGATGTGTGTATATATACACACACACACACAATGGAGTATTACTCAGCTATAAAGAATAATAAAATGATGGCATTTGCGGGCAAATGGATGAAATTGGAGAATATCATGCTAAGTGAGATAAGCCAATCTCAAAATACCAAAGCACGAATGATCTTGCTGATAAGCGGATGATGACACATAATGGGGGGTGGGAGGTGGGCAAGAATGGAGGAAAGAGGGACTGTATAGAGGGAAAAGAGGGGTGGGAGGGGTGGGGGAAGGAAAAATAACAGAATGAATCAAACATCATTTCCCTATGTAAATGTATGATTATGCAAATGGTATGCTGTTACTCCATGTACAAACAGAAACAACATGTATCCCATTTGTTTACAATAAAAATAAATTTTAAAAAGTCCTTACCCTATTAGTTGTTAAGATAAATGTAAACTGATAATGTGATATCTATGTGTTTCATTGGTAACCAAAGCAAGTAAAAGTAGAACATAAGTAAAAGGTGGAGTTAATGTGCAGCAATGAAAACTTTCATATGAGCAATTCAAATTAAAAAATAGCTTAGGAAACAGTTTTTCATTATTCAGGAATTTCAAAGATACATATACTGTATGGCCCTGTAATTCTATGGCTGAACATATAAATTAGAGAAACATGCACCTAAATATAAAGATATATGTATAAGATATTCATTTCTGTATTCTGTATAATAGTCTGAGACTGAAATAATGTAAATATGCACTAAAAGTAGAATGGATAAATAGATTTTAATATATTCATTTACTAGAACATCATCAGCAGTGAAATCAAACAAACTGCAACTGCATTCAATAAGCTTTATTTTGATATAAAGAAGGTGTTACGGTTTACATAATGATGTATCCCACTAAAACTCATGTGTGAGACAATGAAGAACCTTCAGATGTGAAACAATTAGATTATGAGAGGTTGTAATCTAGTAAATAGGTTAAATCCACTGATATGGATGGTAACTGTAATCCACTGGGTGGTAACTATAGGCAGGTAGGGTGTGGCTGTAGGAAGTAAGTCAGTGGGAACATTACTTTGGGATTTATATTTTGTCCCTGGTGTTTGGAGCCCTTTCTGTGCTTCTTCATTGCCATTACCTGAGCTGCTTTCCTTTGCCATGATAATCTGCCTCACCTCAAGACCAGAGCTATGGAATCCATGGAATGAAACTCTGAAACTGATAGCCAAAATAAACTTTTCCTCCTTTAAGTTGTTCTTCTTATGTCTTTATATCACAGTGACACAAAGCAGACTAAAACAGAAGGCAAACATGAAATGATACGAATTGTATGATTTATTTAAATAAATTTCAAAGTTATATAAAATCATATTTTGTAGCAATATCTGGTGACAATTTTTTATTTAAAAATAAATAATAATACATATATGTACATATTATGTATATAATAAATAATAATACAAATAATAAATGCAACTTATTTTATTTAAAATAATTGTAGTTGTAGATGAACACAATACCTTTATTTTATTTATTTATTTATTTTTTTATGTGATGCTGAGGATTGAACCCAGTGTCTCACATGTGCTAGGAAAGTGCTCTGCTACTGAACTACAACCCCAGCCTCTGATGACAATTTTAAAAAATAATTGTTAGGTAGGGACTTGAGAGGCTATGTGGGAGAGCAGAATGACTGAGGCAGCGGGCAGCATGCCAAGGAGCGACCAATCAAACATGGACAGATAAACTCCACTGACCCTTACATCCGCCTATCACTCAGCAGGACCCCACCCCTGCCTATTCTGGCCTATAAAGACTCTGGCAACCCAGGCCAGAGCGATTTTCTCCGGCTCTGCACCCTGACCTGTACCTCTCTGGGGCTGGGAATTTCGCTGGAGAGCCAAATTCCAATAAAGCTTGCTTCGGCCCTTTCTGTCCGCTTTTCTTTGGCCACCAGCCCTTGCCCTCGAGCTTAACAATAATGAAACATGGGATTGGAAAGGAAGCTTTGGGGTATCATGCTACATTTTGTGATTCAGGTATTATAGCTTTTACTTCCTGTATGGTTGCTATATTAATCTGTTAAGATATTTTTAAATATATTAACTAGAGGCCACATTTCCTTTATTTTCTGCAGCTTTTCAAAGTCCCTTTGTTGATGTGCATGTACATATTACTTGATAATAAAAGAAATAGATTACCTAATGGTAGTGGATGGAATTAGAGAGATTGTTTCTGTCCCAGACAACCTCAGATTTCTTTTCTAGCATTTAACTTGGGTAGCAAACAACTCTGATTCTTAGAAAGGTGCTGACATCCTGCTAAAGAGAAATCGATGATTACTGGTATAATCTTCTTTTCTTGGAAAAATATACAAAAGAACATGAAGAGAATGGGCTCCCCTGCCACAAAAAAAAAAAAAAAAAGCCCACAAAAGAAGATAAAGAAAAGTTATTTGAAAAAAAGAAGTGGAAAAAATGGGGAAAAAGACAGACTATTTAGGAAATTTGAATTGTGAGATTATTTTGAAACTGCAGAAAAAAGTCAATTAGGGAGTAGACAAAATTGGATACTTCTCAAATAATTTAGGAAAGGGAAAAATGATAAATATATTTGAAGGCTTGCAATTGATATGTATCAGTGAACAAATTATATTCTGAATAGCCTATACTTCTCTTAAAAGTACTCTTTTTTGGGAGAGCATCATATAGGCCCACATGTTAGGATCGCCTACAAAAATAGAGTAGATTTAATGCTTTACTTGTTAGTAAATCCAATGAGTATGTCTGTGTTTCTGCGAAGAAATTGCATAAGAAGGTAAAGATCATGTGGGGTAGAAAGGCAGACAAAATTCAGTAGTATTAATATTGAGAAGAATATTTTATCTTCAAGGATGATTATCATTTAATTTGGAGTATGTTGCATTGATGTAATACATTTTCTTGATCTACTCATTCCCAAATCTATCTCACTCATAGATGATTTGTGATCCTAGCTAAAGTCACTATGAACCAGGTCAGCCATGAAAAGATAGATTCATGGTCACCATTTGAACTAAAATTAAATTAATATACAACATTAATAAGATTACCTCACAGTGTGTGCCTTCTTCGTAGTATGCCTCAGAGAAATAGACCTATTCTTTCCCGAGATCTACCACTTGCCATGACACATATTACAGTCTTTGCTCCTTGACTACAAGTCATCAAAGATTAGGTGTTTTACCACATGTGAAGATCCCATGAATCAAGCAAGTTAGAGAATAGTCTTCTCTTCTTGTACAATCATATTAGTATGCAAGTCTTCTTGGATGAGTTAATTCCTGGCACATGCATGTTGTCTAGACACATTCAAGCAGGCTTGCAACAGTCATCTGAAGCACAGTTATTAGAACTGCAAGCATAGACAGATATTCTGTAGCAATACTTCTCAAAGTGTGTTTCACACAGTCATATCAGCATCACCTGGGAACTTTAAAAATGCAAATTTGGGGTATCCAACCCAGACCTACTGAATGAAAAACTCTGGTGGATGGAACCCATCAATCTATGTGTTAATAAGCTCTTCAGATGATTCTGAGGTTTTCTCAAGTTTAAGAACAAGTCTAGGTTACAAGTTGATAACTGGTTGCACGGTATTCCTCTGATGGCCATACATCTTTGACCTATTTCTCAAAAGCAACCAAGCACAAGTAAATGTATATTCATGTTTGTCATATTGTCTTACATATCAAACTATCAAACTATCTCTGGTTAGGTGGTCATGATTGTATAACTTAACAATTATGAAGAATTTATATCCTAAAACATTACTCAAGACATTTTCTCAAAGCACAGACTATGCAGCTTGTGTAGACTCTACCTGCTAGCAGAAGTGGAAAAACTTTGGTTTCCCTAGCACATTATCAACACCCAAATTTTAGAGGGGAAACATTGAAAACATACCATGCTGTGTTTATTTCATAACCTTCTCTTAAATGCAACTGGAAAAGACTTTTATTTTGGGAATGAGGGGAATAGGAGTATTAGGAAGTGAAAACCACACAGTTGTTTAGGAACTTCTTAGTTCAGTACATAGTTAAGTATAAACTTCACTTTCTTTAGTTTTGTGCTTTTGTCAGTTTAGGTTGTTTGAAAAACATTTGTTTTTATTCAACTCAAAGTACCATGACACCACATTTTATATGCTTAAATTTTTAGATGCCATACTGTAATGGGGTTTTATTGAATTTCCATGAGGGTTAGCAAGGGGCCTCTATCCTCAGCAACCTGAATAGATCTCTGTGGCCCAAAGTCCTCAACTTTAATCCTGAATCCCCTAAAACCTCCCATGATCAAGAAAACTGCCCAGAGGGTACCTCCAAGAAGTACTCCAAAACAAAGTCTGGTTTTCATTTGTCTAATCTGATTAGTCATTCAGCTGTTAAAGATAAGTAATAGCACCCCAGATTCCTATGCTTGACTCTTCTTTAGGGTATTTACTGAAAAATAATAGACATTTATATATTTGTTTATTTTTGGTTGTATTCCAAAATGGTACCATCCTATTCTGTAATTTATCACTGTAAACCTAGCACCAAGAAGAGATACTGACACAAAGAAGTTTAACATGTATTTGTTGAATTAATAAATGAGTGAATCAGTATGTATATACATATATATATTTTCCCCCTATGTAGTGATGATCACTTTTTGAAGAGTGTGAGACATCTAAAATTTGGCAGAAAATTATCAACAAAACTGAATACATAATAACTTTAGAGGACATTTAATAAACACCATAAACAGACTGAAGTTATTGATATTTGCATTTAATTTGCATTAAAATTCATGTCATTTTCCTCATGATGAATGAAAAAGTTCTTTCCTTATTGATTGATGCCAATTGTAATAAAAACACATTGTAATGCCATCATAAAGGATGTAATTATGAATATCTGAAAACTGGCATAGCATTTTTTAAATTACTAATTGGATTTCAATAAGCATTCATTAGATTACTAATGATTATAAACCTGTATGACAAATGATTAAAATCTTACAGTATATAGCTTATTAATACCGAGGAATTTAAATTACAAAAATAGTTCAGGACTATAAGATTTTAGGGATCTGTTTAAAATAAATTCAAACTTTAAGGCTATGAACTTGTACTAAATTTTTGGTTAATCTACTTCCAAATCTACTTAATCATCAACATCATTTTTAACTTTTTTTTTTTGTGGTGCTGAGGATTGAACTCAGGACCGTGTGAATACTAGGATATTGCTCTATCATTGAGCTCCATCCCCAGCCCCATTTTTAGCTTATGAATTCTCCAATTCTTATAATTTTCAACATTTCAGCTACTGCTAACGACTCTCTAGGTTTTCAAACAAGCAGGAGAGTACCAGAAAGAACTGAATGAAGTCTGCTCCTAAGCCAACAAGTTGAAGGTTTGGACCTACTTTTTCTTCTATAAGATGCAGGGTCTCTGGTCTGATTCCGAGGTCCTTGATCCATTGTGAGTTGAGTTTTGTGCAGGGTGAGAGATAGGGGTTTAATTTCATTCTGTTGCATATGGTTTTCCAGTTTTCCCAGCACCATTTGTTGAAAGATGCTATCTTTTCTCCATTGCATATTTTTGGCCCCTTTGTCTAGTATGAGAAAATTGTATTTATTTGGGTTTGTGTCCGTGTCCTCTATTCTGTACCATTGATCTACCTGTCTATTTTGGTACCAATACCATGCCATTTTTGTTACTATTGCTTTGTAATAGAGTTGAAGATCTGGTATTGCGATACCCCCTGCTTTGCTCTTTCTACTGAGGATTGCTTTAGCTATTCTGGGTTTCTTATTCTTCCAGATGAATTTCATAATTGCTTGCTCTATTTCTGTAAGGTACACCATAGCCCAAGAAATAAAAGCAAGAATCAACAACTGTAGCCCAAGAAATAAAAGCAAGAATCAACAACTGGGATAGATTCAAACTAAAAAGCTTTCTCTCAGCAAAGGAAACTATCAGTAATGTGAAGAGAGAGCCTACAGAGTGGGAGAATATCTTTGCCACTCATACTTCAGATAGAGCGCTAATATCCAGAATCTATAAAGAACTCAAAAAACTCTACACCAAGAATACAAATAATCCAATCAACAAATGGGCTAAGGAAATGAACAGACACTTCACAGATGAAGATGTACAAGCAATCAACAGATATATGAAAAAATGTTCAACATCTCTAGTAATAAGAGAAATGCAAATCAAAACTACCCTAAGATTTCATTTCACCCCAATTAGAATGGCGATTATCAAGAACATAAGCAACAATAGGTGTTGGCGAGGATGTGGGGAAAAAGGTACACTCATACATTTCTGGTGGGGTTGCAAATTAGTGCAGCCACTCTGGAAAGCAGTATGGAGATTCCTCAGAAAGCTTGGAATGGAACCACCATTTGACCCAGCTATCCCATTCCTTGGCCTATACCCAAAGGACTTAAAATCAGCATACTACAGAGGTACAGCCACATCAATGTTCATAGCTGCTCAATTCACTATAGCCAGATTGTGGAACCAACCCAGATGCCCTTCAGTTGATGAATGGATAAAGAAACTGTGACATATATATATATATATATATATATATATATATATATATACAATGGAATATTACTCCGCCATGAGGAATGACAAAATTATGGCATTCGCAGGCAAATGGATGAAATTGGAGGATATCATGCTACGTGAGATAAGCCAATCTCAAAAAACTAAAGGATGAATGATCTCGCTGATAAGCGGATGAGGACATATGGGGGGTAGGAGGGGTTAGTGTTAGGGTTAGGGTTAGGTTTAGGGTTAGGGATAAGGAGGGTGGTAAGAATGGAGGAAGAAAGGAATGTATAGAGGGAAAAGAGGGGTGGGAGGGGAGGGGGGAAGGGAAAAAATAACAGAATGAATCAAACAACATTTCTCTATGTAAATTTATGATTTTTAATTAAAATTAAAAAAAAGAAAAAAAAAAAAGAACTGAATGAGCACAAGGAGCTAGGGCTAGAGCCAAGGTAAATAAATATGACTGTATCTACAATGAAGTGAGTTTTAAATTAGGTAATATTTGTAAAGATCTTGCAGAAGATGAACATTACAGTAGTCTTCTATACTAATTGACAGCAGAACATATTTCAGTAAATAATAGCTCTTTTCTTTTCCCTCAACTCTTTCTAATTCATTTCTAGACCCTTATATATCATGCTATTTTTCTATATCTACCTCCAGAGATGGTGTCCTACTTCTTGACATGAATAAAGAACACTGGGTTTGAAGTTAGAATAAAGTTGTTTCAGAAATTACTTCATCCCAATCTAACCTTATGAATTAAGGAAACTTATTTAAATTCTTTGAATTTTCCTGACTTAGAAAAAGCAGAATAATATGTTGCTGCCCGCAGCAACAATCTCGCGGTAATTTATCGGAGGTGGACTAGAACTGAACTACTTCTATTTTCTTTATCTGGGCTGCTTCCTTGCTTACTTGCTTGTTCGCTAGTTTATAGAGGAAGAGAGACTTTGCTTACTTTTAGTTTTAGAGGAAGAGAAGCTTTGAGAGGAAGAAAGACTTTGCTTAGAGGAAGAGAGACTTTGCTTAGAGGAAAAGAGACTTTTCTTAGAGGAAAAGAGACTTTGCTTAGAGGAAAAGAGACTTTGCTTAATTTTAGAGAATGCTACTCTTTCAGAGAGGCTATGCTTATCAAAGGTCTACTGCTTCTTAAAGGTGGGTCACTTCTTGAAGGTGCAGTGTGTGGCGTGTAGCATGCGGCCTACGTCCTACAACCTGCGACCTAGAGTTTTCTGCTTAGTCCTGCGTTCTGTAATCTTCATTCTGCAACCTAGTGACCTAGAGGTGTGTTCTTAGTTCTCCGTCCTGTGATCTATCAGAGGTGCTGCTTATCAGAGGTGCTTCCTATAGGTGTTTGTCTTATATACCCTAAGGCAGCCAATCAGCTTAGGATTAAGTAGCACGGTTGGAGCATGCACCAAGGTACCAATTAAGAATGAATGAGGAATATCTGTTGACCACTAGCACAGAGGAGACATTAACTAATCAGGCAAAAGTAGATCACACTGTGTTAACACTAATTATGCACCACCTCTTGGCCCAACGCCAGTCGCCATCCTAGGGCTACTTAAACATGTCTCTGCAATAATAGTTTATAATAACAATGTTATGAACTGAGATCATGAATAATGAAAATGAATGAATGTAGTTTACAATATAGAAGAAACTCTAAGTTGTCATTTAAACAAACATTTAATTCCTCCAATAGAATTGCATAGAAATCTTCAGAGAATGATATGGATTTTTTTTAAGAGATTTTTTTCAAATAACTCTTCCTACACTAACCCTTCTCTCATATCTCTCCCCAGATATTTTCCCTTTTTTTAACTTACCTTGGGGGAGTGTGAATTATTTTTTTCTCAGGGGCCTTCAATGCTTTAAGGCCAGAAGTAATTTCTTTAGACAACTATTACACCATTATGAGCAACATTTAGTTCGCTTTTCAAACAGCTATTTAGTCTAATTATAATTGATTAGGATAAGTGACAGGAATAATTTCAAGCATAAAATTGATGTATGGTTATCCATTTTAGTGCTGGGTAAACTGGCATTGACAAAGGGGAATAGGTTTCTTTGGCTGGAGTTATAATAACTCCTATCATTTCAGCTCTGTTTTACAGTTTTCCTAAGAGGTTAGGCTATTTCTGGAATTATAGTGAAAATTCATGGACTCAATCATGCCCTATCTGTGAACTTTCCCCAAGGAGCTTTGACCAGTTGGCTGAAACTCTTTACAGTTATCGACCAATGAAGTATGCTCTTTTCTGTGGCCTTGAGCTACACCCCAAATTTAGCCAATCATCTCTGCACTGCATGCCAGACTGAACTGGATAAATCAGCAAAAATATATTTCAGTGACTAGAAAAATGTCTAAAATTATATGCCCTGCTCTTCTAAAATTAGTACCATTATGTTCTGATTAGGAGAAAGCAAATGGATAATGAATACAAACTGTTAGCTTCAAGATGATCCAATCTCATGAAGTTCCTCTGAATCTGGCCAATTATTTCCAAGTTCTGAATTACATCTCTAAATGGGTGTCAGTTCTGATATAGAAGAAAAAAGTCGAATATAATTTGGTTAATAAATCACTCATGCCTGGATATTATTGATACTAGGTTGCACCTCTTGCTAGACTGGGAGTCATATTATCGGGTCCTTCAAAGCCTACTAGACTCCTTAACATATACTGAGTACATAGAAAAAATTTATTCAATGACTGATAATAAGTCAGAAGACTTTGATTGAGCATTCTATCAAGGGCCAATTCCAAAAGACTACCTGAAATACCTGTTGATCAACTAAGTCTACATTTATTAGATTTACCACAGTAAATGAGAAAACTTTAACAATGTTAGTAATATCTCAAAGTGGTTAAATCAAGAAAGGATACTTATAGCAGTTTGGGGCCTGGGATTGGTGACTATAAATGCAGGTTTTGGAATGTAGGGAACTGGTTGGGAGTGGTTTATGACATAATAGTTTTATTTGGTTGGAATAGTGAGTCAAGAGCTTGTTGATGAATAAGTTGTTAGTCTGGATAAGAAAACTCTTTAGCTGGTTCATGGTTATATTTTTAGGGAGTAGGTATTTCTTGGTGCAAGTTCTACTTTTCCTTGATATCAGTACAAATTAAAATAAAGAATTTTTGGTCCTAGTTTTTTTTTTTTTTCTTTGGTTTGTGTGTGTGTGTGTGTGTGTGGCTAGGGATTGAACCCAGGGCCTTGCACATATGAAGCAAGCACTGTACCAACTGAGCTATATCCCCAACTCCAGTATTCTTTTTTTTTTAAATTTTTAATTTGTTTTAATTAGTTATACATGAAAGTAGAATGCACTTTGATAGATCACATATAATGGAGTATAATTTCTCATTATTCTGGTTATACATGATGTAGAATACCACTGGTTGTACAGATACATATGTACATGGGGTAATAATGTCTGATTCATTCTACCATCCTTCCTGCTCTCATACCCCCTCCCCTCCCTTCACCTAGTATTCTTTAATATAGAAATGAAATAATTTTTTTCTTATAAATTAAAAATGAAATGAAGAATGAGTAAACCTTCATAGAATCAAATGACAAAAAATTATCTCAATGAGCTAGTGATAGTCTATCCCATTGCAAATAAATTGCTGTTTCAGTGCAAATAATTCAGTAGGATTAGTCTTAGTTTTTCTCTTCTCCAGGTTTATTCTATGTCTTCCTGAAAGTAATTGAATGGACTGAGTAATCACACCTTTTCTGAGGTAGTCAATGCTTTGGATTACTTTTAAATAACTACTTTTGACACTGAGGAGTTTTTACAACTGCACATGTGCTTAACTCATTTTTCCACATTCCATGGGGGAGGCAGTAAGCAGGAAGAGATTTTGAATTTTTTAATCTTCCTGCTAACTTCAATGATAATTTAGCACATGTAGGTAAAAATTTTACATTTGTAGTAAATTATTTCAGATTCTCATTGGGAGATCAGATCTCTCTTTGACTACATTATCTTCCATGCACATTCTAGCTTTTGTCACCCTCTCCATTGCTTCCTCAACCCATAGAATCCTACCCTGCAAAAAATCCATAGAAATATTTTTTCTTACATTCTCTGTTGTGGGCTTGTATATTTCTCCCATTTCTTTCCTGGATTTAATGGGGTCTTAGGAGGAAGAAGAGAAAAGGGTGTGAGTGAGTGTGCATCTTGACTGAAAGACATTTTTTTAGACATCAATTTGGATATTGTTAATTTTAAGTGGTTATCAAGTAACCAACCTAAAGTAAAATAAAATACATATGTATTAATAGAAAACAACGGAATGGTGAAAAATTATTCTACATTGAATTTGAGTTCTAATTTCAGTTTTGAAGATTCTAGCAATAAGATTTCAAATAAACTACTTAATCCTTTTATTTTAATACCTCCATCTGTGAAATAGGTTATTCTATATAACATTCTAAGATCTTTCCAATGTTACTATTCCAATTCTATTTCAAGTAGGTGTTCTAAATTAACATTTGAGTACAGAATGATTTGATTATTTTAATGCAAGTTTTAAAACCATTAAATTTCAAATCCTAACTTTTGTGTCTTAAGTCTTAGGTATAGATGAGGGGGGATTTTCCCTCCTGACACCAAATATGTGATTTTTTTCAACATCATTACTCCAACTCTCTGACACCAACTATGTGACCTTCAATTCAATTCAATTTTAACAAGTAACTACCCTGAATTACTGTAGATTTCAAAGTTAAGGATTCAGTCCCACAAGGTTGCTTTCATTTCAGATTCCAGTCATAATTATCAAAATCCTTTGGCTGCAAACTTGACATTTTCCAACATTCCCCTTCTCAAATTCCATAATTTGATAGAACAATTCACAGAGTTCAGGAAAATGCTGTACTTAACATTACAGCTTATTATAAAAGATACAAATGAACAGCTAGACAAAGATGTAAACAGGATGAGATCCACAAAGGTCCCAAGTAAAGTAGCCTCTATCAGCATGGAGTTGGGTGTGCCAACTTCCTTGCATGTGGTTGTGTTTACCAACTTGGAAACTCCCTGAACCCTGTTATTTAGAAATTTTGATGTAGGTTTCATAAATAGGTATGATTGTGGTCTTTGGTGATTAACTTAATCTCTAGCCCCTTGGGGTTTGTACTGACAATTTCAATGTTCTAAACCAGGCTTGGTCTTTGCACCAACCAGCTCCCATATTGCAGGTATTTAGGGGTCCACTAAGAGTTGCCTCATTAGAAAAGAAGACACTCCCATCACCTTCATCACTTGGAAAATTTCAAGGGTATTATGACCTCTGTGCTGGGTACTGGGGCAAAGATCAAATAGTTTTCACACACACACACACACACACACACACACACACACACACGTTATGATAGAAATTTAATGAATATTTCTACATAATTAAAATTGTTAGAAATGGCTCTTTTTATTCAAAAATCTTGGATTTTCAATACATATTCAGATAATAAACAGGATATTGAATTGGTTTCATCAGGGCAAAACTATTTTCCTGTGGTATACTAGATACTTTGAGAAGCTATGTTGACTCTTTAAATCTCTAGGGTATCATTTAGCAAATTGCAACTTCAATGGATTATTAACATTTTTACACAATATATATTTAAAAAACATAAAAATGGATCCAAATGAGAAAATATTTGATGCTTAGTTTTGTCTATAAACAGGAGAGTAAATACTAGCAAAGTTGTTTATAGACATTTTATCTATAAGAATCACAGTTGCTTTAGAGGTAAACAATTTTATTTGACTACAAACAACTGCATTAGAATGAGTAAATGCACATTTTAACTCCTCATCTTCCTCCGAAACTCTTCTAAATTTTATTTCCTAAAAAGAGAGCTTTACAAAATAATCCTCATCAGAATATTACAAAAGCAAATCACTTTTAAAAATTAAGTTTGAAAGGTATCAGTATCAATTTTCTCTCACATCATCATTTTGAGTAAGTTAGAACACTCTTTAAATCTAATATTTTTATTAGATTTAAATAGTTTATAAAGTGTACTTTATTAGATTTAAATACTTTAGAAAGTACACTCTACTAATAAGTGATTCAATTTGAAAGGAGAATCAACTATCCTTGCCCATTAAGGTCCCATATGATCCACTGAAGAGCAGTTAGTAAAACCCATATCCCCTAGGTTTTCATATACTGGTTTATTTTGAATTATAATTTAAAACATTACTTGATTCACTGAATCCTATAGAAAAAATAATTTTGTTATATTAATATAGTATGAATAATAAAAATTATTCATTTTTATTTTAGTACTTTAATTTCATGCAATTTTCATTGCCTTACTCCCGTAAGTGTCTTGGATGGTCTGAGAAGTGAATCTGTTAAACCGTGCTTCATTTAGTACAATGTCAGTTCTGTATTGTTCTAGATTAAGGTAATTGTTTGAAGGAACATTTTTCTCCTTCTTGAGATCTGTGTTAGTTAGCTTTCCATCACTATGATCAAAATACCTGAGACAAACAACTTAGAAGGTGAATAGATTTTTCTGGCTCACAATTTTAGAAGTTTCAGTTTATGGTAACTTGGCATCATTGTTTTGGGTCTGTAGTGGCATGGTGGTACATTATGGTAGGAGCGTGTTTATAAACCTTTACCACTAAAGGTTTGTTCACCTAATAGTGGTAAGAAAGATAAAGGGGTGATGGAAAAGAGAGTGAAGAATGGTCTAGCATCCCAATGTCCCCTTCCAAGGACATGACCTAACTTCCTTCCACTAGGCCCCACTCCTAAAAGTTCCACCATCTCCCAGTAGTACTAAGGTCTGGCAACCTAGTCATTAGTATATGAGCCTTTGGAGGAAATTTAAGATAAAATCCATAACAAGATCTCACCATTTTTCTTCCATTCCCATAGCCATAATTCTAATTTTAATAGGCTAATATAATACTTCCTGATTCTGACCAAATTACATGTTTTTTGTTACCCATTTATAATGTAGTCTGTTTTTTAAATTTTTATCCATTAAAATATCTATCCCCAGGTTCTGTCTCCAAGAAAATGTTGATAATAGGACTATTTCTAAATTTGTAAAGATGATATTCCTTCTGTCCCTTCTTCTCTCTTCCTGCAACAAATAGTATATATAACCTAGAGTGTTACTTCCAAGTTATTATTTAGTTGACAATCATAGGCATGTCACAGTTTTTTTCACTTCATAAAGTACTGTA
Source organism: Sciurus vulgaris (assembly GCF_902686455.1). NCBI lineage: Eukaryota > Metazoa > Chordata > Mammalia > Rodentia > Sciuridae > Sciurus > Sciurus vulgaris. The sequence continues at coordinate 108,228,374 of NC_136471.1, forward strand.
ACATGAACGAGTTTATAAAACAAACAACTTGAAACATTTCAAGCTGGTTTAATGTAACTTTATTAGGTACAAAAGGCCTTTAAAATTTGGAGCATCAACTACTCTTCTGGATCTAGCATCTCCTATGGCATGACTCTTTAAAAAAGGCAGAATGTCTATGTTATATAAGTGAGCTAAAGATAGTCTCTGTGTATCATTTATTTTTTATTACAGGCTAAATAAAGATTAGTGGAGCCTAACTCAAATATTTACACATTCCAGTTATTTTTAAAATAGTCCAAACAAGCAGAATTGTAACAATTTAGAACCTGCCTACTTCACACACTCAACAGAAACTCAATCAATTTCTGCCAATCATGGATTAGGCAAATCTCATAGTTAAAAGCTTCTGCTGCCTTTAGGGGGTTCTCTGATTCAGAGACTCTCTGCTGCTGAGTGATATCACCTAGACACCTAAACCCCCTCTCTGATTGCCATCTGTCAAGGGAGTTCCTCTACCTTCCTCACTTTCTGAGTCATGACCTGAGCCAGAAACTTTGGACTGTCTCATGCCAAGACGGACACTTCCTCCAAAACGGACTTCTTCCGCATGCAAAACCATGGAAGCATCACCCAGGATGGTCTGTGACAATGCCACTTCATAGTCAATCCTTTTTCTTCAATCCAGCCCCTAAATCCCTAGAACTTCCTACAAGCCCAGATAATTTTTATGATATTTTTCAGTGTAGACCATTCTTACCACAGAAACTACTTTTGCTTCTCACTTCATATTAGATGGTATAAGGTAAGAAGCTTTTATAATGTTCACCTTGCTTTGAAATAAGATTGACAAATAATTAGGTAGAGAACAACTTTAAGAAATCAAACTTTCTCTTTTTCTTCTATCATTTTAGTTAGTGCTGCTGTCTTTATATCATTCCACTCTACAAAAGTATATTATGCATTTTCCTGCTGAGAGCCAAGGGGTATTCACAGATGAAAAATACACAATTCATGTTCTCACACTGTCAGTACATTTTAAAATCTTTTAGTTAGATGAGATATGAGAGAATCATATTTTCCTTAACTCAAATAGACAAAATGATTGTAAATAATTTCTTCTATTTCGTTTGTAACGGTGGCTTTATAAAAGCTTAAAGTTTGCAGTATTTGGAAAAACATCTGCCAAGGAGAATAAAAAATACTCATATATTCAATTTATAAAGCTCGATAATTTTGTACTTTGAAAAGAGATTTGAAATTCATATTGTTTCTGAAGAAAATCAGAACAAAAGGGAGAGCAACTAATAAAACTCCATTGCACAATAAGTCAATTTTGTCTTACTTCTCACTTAGGTAAATTTGCATATTAACATATTGTTATATATAACATAAATGTGAACAGTGGCATTTGTTTTTAAGTTGAAAATTTCTCTCACATTCTGAAATTTAGATCCATCTTTAGCAATCTTTATTGAATGCCTCCTGTGTGCCAAGCAGAGTACTAAGAATCAGGTAATGGCTAAGCCAAGGTAATGACTATTTCTACTGAAAAGAAATAAGTTGTATACCATCCAGTCAAATCAGTGAATATAAAATATGTATGTGCCTGTATTTTGCATAGGAAAATATTTTTCATATGGCAATTACTCTGTGTAGAGTCAAATTCTATTTTTAGACCAATGTAAACCTTTGGTTCAGAGCACATGTGGAACAATTCTTATAATCATTACATTTATAAATAAATATTATGAAATTGATATGGAACTAAAATATATTCTTAAGACAGACTTAGATTTTCATCTTTTAGATACAGCTCCACATATGGCCTGGAAATCAGCCTTTAGTTAATGTAATAAACCACTCGTCCACCCCATTTTTGAAGTCAACCATTCTTGAGAAAAATTTAGTTGTGCCTGCTTTTAATATCATAATAAAGTTTGAATCTGACACTAGAGTCTTAATTCTGAATCAAGAGTCATTTCCATTTTCTTGGACTGGTCAAGAGTCAATTTGCCCTCAGCATTCTGATTAGTGAACTTAAGCAAATATATGTTAGGAATATCTTCTCTTTCAGTTTTGTGATTTTTTTTTTCTGGTGGAAAGATCCCTTGCTGTGTTAGTATACTATAACAAACACCTGGAGTAATCAATTTATAAAGAAAAAAGTCTCACAGTTTTGGTGCTTTCAGTCCATGATAAGTTGGCCCCATTGCATTTGGGCATGTGATGAGGCAGCACATCATAGCAGGAACACATGGTGAAGCCAAGCCATTCACCTTGTGGCCAGGATGCAAAAGAAAGAAAGGACCTGGGGTCCCACAATCCCCTTTGAGTGTACTCCCTCAGTGACCAGAAGACCTTCTACTAGGATTCAACTATTAAATTTTCCACCATCTCCCAATAATACCATCAGCTAGGGATTAAGCCTTTAACACATGGGCTTTGGGGGCACATTTAAGATTACATTCAAACTACAGCACTTGTGAATCTCTACCTTAGATGCATTTACTATAGCATTTTTTTGTAAAGAGATAGCACATTAGAAGTAAAAAAATAAAATCTCAGAAAGTAGCCAAGGCAGCATAGGTAGAAAGTGATGGAAACCAATGAGAATCTCATAGGAATTACAAAATGAAAGGCTATTGGTGCTGCCTCTGAGTGAACCTTCATGATCCAATGAAAGAATGTTTATGCATTCATATTTTATGTAACTCCTCTTGGGCTGCATCCATGACTTTGGCTCCTCTGCACCTATGCTAGTGTGACTCAGGGGTGAACATCCCTTTACCATAAGTTTGTTCTACCCAGGGACATGATAAAAGAAGGGATTTTAATTGATTTCTTAGTTCCACCATCATAAAAGTCACCCTCTAGCAACCTAGTCTAGCATAGAAACCAACCATCCATTTTCTGAAGATGTACTTTTTAATATGCTTATGTTCATTTTGACTTTTTATAGTAGAAAGATGAAGCTGTAAACTCTCTTAGTGTCATAGTATACAAATGAGAAGAGCCTTTTGTGATTAAAAATACTCTTCTATCTCTGGAGGGTATTAGTGAATTAGATTATATAATCTCCAAATTAATGGAGCTTTATTTTAATGGGTTTACAAAGATTTAGAAGTGCTTCTCTGTATTTTACTAACCTAAAAATTTGCAAAAGATAAAGTCATTGAGACTTCAAGTGTGTCATCTTTTTAAGAAAAAAATAAAGGTTTCTTATAAAAACTGTGAGCCTGTTTATGTAATAAACCAAGCTCATGTATTCAAGATGAAATTTTATATAAATTAGACTGTTTTGGAAACAGTTATGGGGCTTTTCAGTATACAATAAGATATGCATTCTTTTATAATTTTTTATCGTAAACAAATGGGATACATGTTGTTTCTCTCTACATTGAGTAAGGAATACCATTTGTGTATTCATAAATTTATATAGGGTAATGTTGTTTGATTCATTCTGTTACTTTTCCCTTCCCCCCCACCCCTCCTACCCCTCTTTTCCCTCTATACAGTCCTTCCTTCTACCATTTTTGTCTCCCTCCCTAACCTAACCCTAACCCTAACCCTAAACCCTCCCACCCCCCATTATGTGTCATCATCCCCTTATCAATGAGATCATTCGTCCTTTGGTTTTTTGAGATTGGCTTGTCTCACTTAGCATGATATTCTCCAATTTCATCCATTTGCCTGCAAATGCCATCATTTTATCATTCTTTATGGCTGAGTAATATTCCATTGTATATATATACCACAGTTTCTTTGTTCATTCATTAATTGAAGGACATCTATGTTGGTTCCACAATCTGGCTATTGTGAAATGAACAGCTATGAACATTGATGTGGCTGTATCTCTGTAGTATGGGGATATTAAGTCCTTTGGGTATAGGCCGAAGAGTGGGATAGCTGGGTCAAATGGTGGGTCCATTCCAACCTTTCTGAGGAATCTCCATACTGCTTTCCAGAGTGGCTGCACTAATTTGCAACCCCACCAGCAATGTATGAGTGTACCTTTTTCCCCACATCCTCTCCAACAACCGTTGTTGCTTGTGTTCTTGATAATTGCCATTCTAATTGGGGTGAGATGGAATCTTAGGGTAGTTTTGATTTGCATTTCTCTTATTCCTAGAGATGTTGAACATTTCTTCATATATCTGTTGATTGCTTGTAGATCTTCTATGAAGTGTCTGTTCATTTTCTTGGCCCATTTGTCGATTGGATTATTTGTATTCTTGGTGTAGAGTTTTTTGAGTTCTTTATATATTCTGGAAATTAGTGCTCTATCTGAAGTATGAGTGGCAAAGATTTTCTCCCACTCTGTAGGCTCTCTCTTCACATTACTGATAGTTTCCTTTGCTGAGAGAAAGCTTTTTAGTTTGAATCTATCCCAGTTGTTGATTCTTGCTTTTATTTCTTCTGCTATGGGAGTCCTGTTGAGGAAGTCTGATCCTAAGCCAACAAGTTGAAGGTTTGGACCTACTTTTTCTTCTACAAGATGCAGGGTCTCTGGTCTGATTCCATGGTCCTTGATCCATTTTGAGTTGAGTTTTGTGCAGTATGAGAGACAGGGGTTTAGTTTCATTCTGTTGCATATGGATTTCCGGTATTCCCAGCACCATTTGTTGAAGAGGTTATCTTTTCTCCATTGCATATTTTTGGCCCCTTTGTCTACTATGAGAAAATTGTCTGCCATTCTATGTCTTCTTATTGATAATTCAGGGTTATTATTGAGATATGATTTGTATTCCCAGTCATTTGACTCATGTTTGTTTTTTGACATGATTTGATTTCTCCTTTATTTGGCTATTCCTTTAGGCTAGTTCCTCCTGTTGCTGATTTACATCGTTGTTTTTCATCTCTTCCTCATGGAATATTTTGCTGAGAATGTTCTGTAATTCTGGCTTTCTTTTTGTAAATTCTTTTAGCTTTTGTTTTTCATGGAAGGATTTTATTTCGTTGTCAAATCTGAAAGTAAGTTTTGCTGGGTATAAGATTCTTGGTTGGCGTCCATTTTCTTTCAGGGCTTGGTAAATGTTGTTCCAGGCCCTTCTAGCTTTTAGGGTCTGGATTGAAAAATCTGCTGATATTCTTATTGGTTTCCCTGTGAATATAATTTGATTCTTTTCTCCTGTGGCCTTTAAAATTCTGTCTTTATTTTGTATGTTATGTATTTTCATAATAATGTGCCTTGGTGTGGGTTTGTTGTAATTTTGTATATTTGGAGTGCTATAATCTCTTGTACCTGGTTTTCCATTTCATTCTTCAGATTTGGGAAAATTTCTGATATTATTTCATTGAATAGATTGTTCATTCCTTTGGTTTTTTTCTCTAAGCCTTCCTCAATCCCAATAATTCTTAAATTTGGCCTTTTCATGATATCCCATTATTCTTGTAGATTCTGTTCATGATTTCTTACCATCTTTTCTGTTTGGTCAACTTTGTTTTCAAGATTAAATATTTTGTCTTCAATGTCTGAGGTTTTGTCTTCCAGGTGTTCTATCCTATTAGTTATGCTTTCTACAGAGTTTTTAACTTGGTTTATTGTTTCCTTCATTTCAAGGATTTCTGTTTGGTTTTTTTTCAATATCTCTAACTCTTTAATGAAATGATCTCTTGCTCCCCATATTTGCTCCTTTAAATGTTGATTGGTGAGATCATTTAATGCCTGCATTTGGTCTTTCATCTCCTCCTTCAATGCCTGCATTTGCTCTTTCATCTCCTCATTTGCTCCCCTGATTGTTTCAATTATGTACATTCTGAACTCTCTTTCTGACAATTCTTCTGCTATGCTGTCATTGGTTTTATTGATATAGTATCTAGGTTTGTTTGGGACATTTTTCTTCCCTTGTTTTCTCATATTGGTTAGATATCAGTGGGACTCTGAGATATTGCAGATTTCCTCTATTGGCTTATAGTATCCCTGTAGACTTCCAGTATATCACCTCCCAGCCTTCAGTAGCCTGAAGTCTTGGAGGAACTTGATAATGCAGTGCTTCCGTAGAAAGCTGTCCCTAGCCCGCTACTGGTTCAGGGCTGGGGACTGGTTCTGTATGTAAATACTCTCGCCGGGTGAGCCTGGTCCTAGAAGCTGGCTGTAGACAGGGCCTGCCACCACCGGAGGGAGCTGGGCTGCTCGGGGAAGCCTCTTGCTTTCCTGCCCTGGTGCCAGAAGCCGCCTGCGGGCTGGGGCCTTCTGCTGGGTTCAGGGCTTGGGGTTGGCTCTGTGTGGAAAAGCTCCCACTGGGCGGGCCTTCTCCAAGAACCTGGCTGTGAATTGCGCCTGCTGCCGAGGTAGCAGGGCTGCTTGGGGACGTCTCTTGCTGCCCTGCCGTGCTCCAAGAAGCTGCCCACTGACCGGACCTGCTGCCCAGGCCGAGTTTCACCTGGTGGGAGAGACTCACCCGGCACCTCTATGTTGGTCCAAGTCTCTCAATACCTCCCCTTCTTGAATCCTGAGTTCTGGAGCGACGGGAGATGCAGTCACCCTCTAGTCCGCCATCTTGGATCTCCTGCATTTTGTTTTTATTATAATTAAATTTATCTTCTCATAAGGAGACTAGTAATGCTGAGCTTCCTGAACTTTCTATATCTATTGATCATATAAGCAAACATTTCTATACAAGACTCAGAATAATTTAAAATTATGTTTTCATAAATCTGACAAAAGTTTTTATGTAAATAACAATTATGCTTTGAACTATGAAAGTCTGGACATAATTTTCAAGATCTTTCTTTACTTGTAGGTATCTAAGTTATATAAATGACAGCAATATTATGTGGATTCATGAGATTTGCTCATCTGCACTTCCTTTTTTATTTGTGAAAAAGCAGTTAATTTGGTTAAAAGAGATACTAACGTGGGAAACAGATTTTACTAAGTTCAATGATAGCATAAAAGCACAACTGTGTATGTAAGATAATAGGGTATGTTTTGTTCATCAAAGAATAATGAGAGTAGATTATAAATTATAGTATCAGTTCCAAAATCTCAAACAGGATAGTAGAGACAAAACATGGATAGATATAGAAAGCTGTAGAAGTTTTCAAATAGAAAATTTTTTCTTGGTTTAGAATAACTGAAAATAATGGCATTGAAGAAACACATTGAAATGTATTAATATTTGACAAAGTTTGCTCAATGGTAATGGGTTAATTCATAAAATTTTTAAAAAGGAGCTTGAAAATCTGTTACTTTTGTTTTCTGTCTTTTAAATGACAGTTGATCTTGACATTTTTAGTCTTCTCTTAACAAGGAGAGAAAGAAGATTAGCATTTGTGTAATCTACTCAGAGAGCACAGATTTAGTATCTCACCAGAACAATTTTCAGTACTGTTGATTTTATTGAGCTCTGGAACAGGAGTAAGCAAATTTTGTCTGTAGAGCCAGATAGCAAATATTTTAGGCTTTACAGACTATCAGGTCTCTGTCACAATTATTCTTATCATTGTAGAGTAAAAGCAGCTGAGGAAAATATGTAAATGATTAAGTGTGGCTATATTCAATAAATCTTTATGAACACTGACATTTCATAACTTTTCTTATGCCACAAAACTTTACTCCTCTTTTAATATATTTCAAACACATAAAAATATAAAATCTCTTCTTAGTTAATGAACTATACCCATAAACTCATTACTAGGCTATGGTCTGTGGGTTTTTGACCTCTGTGCTAGGTTATTTAAAAAAACACAATAAAGTGTCTTCATTTTTGAAAGAACTAAAATTTCTTATGACCATATAACCTTCTTCCATATTTATTTTAAAATAATCTATTGCTTATCATCCTATCTTAATGAAGTACTTAAATATCCTGTGATAGCTGATTTTGATTTTTATCTTCTAAAGACCAGACTCTTAATTTAAAAAAAAACTTAAGAGGTATATATACCAGAGTATCTTTGAGATTTTCCAGTAGTCCCATAGAAAATGATAAATATTTCTTTTTTCATTTTATTAAGAAAAAATGTTTTATTTAGTCTTCTCCATACTTATTAAATGGCTCAATACTATCACAAAAGATGTATGTAAAGAAGATCTAAAAACTAAAATGAAACATTTTAGATGGAATTTAACTCTTGCTAAAGTCTCATATTTCAGAAATCATTTTACTGAATATTCTTACTTTTGTGGTAATAGTTACTTGATTATTTCAGTAAGAATCTGTCTCTATTTTAACTCAAATTGGACACCTTGGTTGACCAAAGATATTATAGTGTTATACTTAGAAATAAGTCATCTTAAATCAAATATAGTAAGCTCACCATTAAGTAACAAAGGTAGCAAATACTTACAAAATCCTCACAGGATACTGACTTGGTACTTGGTTTATAGGAGTCCAGACTCACAAGTGATAAGGAAGGTTACTTACTGCAGGCCAAGAACCTTAGTATATTTTGGGGACCTTGAGAAGAGTTTACTAAATCTCTATGTACCACAGCGAAATCTAGGGAAGAGATTTTCTTGGCCAGTCTCTGAATGAAGAAAAAAGTGAAGGGTCTTTTCAATAGTCCAACCCTGTATTCTTTAATAAAATTTATAAACAAAATATTCTTGCCTCTTCAGTTGATAAATAATATATAATCAAGAATATATGTTGAGTCAAGTCTTTTTTCTGATCAATATTTAGAGATTACTCATGATCGAAGCAAAGGAATTATTAAGAAAAGTACTGGGAAAAAAGACCAAAAAAAAAAGGCAACATGTCTTTTCTGTGTTATTCTGACATTATTTAATCAACCCCCCCAAGGATCACATATTTTTTAGGGGAATGTTTGACTTTGCTATTTACTACTTGATCAGAATCAAAACACCATAAAGATACTTGCTAACTTATACATTTCTTACTGATAGAAAAGATGACACTGATGATTATGGCTTTATTGTTCCATAGGACAATAATGAATTTATAATTTAATCTACCAGTTTTACTCTAAAGAATGTTAGGTAACTTTCTCGATAGATTATATGAACACCTGTTCAAATGCTCTTAAAGTCAGTTTTGCCATCTCAAACGTACCCTCACTAACTGCGGAGCTGAATAAAATTTCTGATATATGTTCATTTTATATTTATATTGTGGAGTCATATAGAATAAGAAATACATCCCCATTGGTGCAAAATACAAAACCCTGAAATGATTAGTGGTTCTAGGAGACTTAATGATTGGTGGCTTCCAGTGGTGTGATGTGCTGATTGATGGGCTAATTGGATAGGTACTCAATAAAAGAAGAAGAAGCTTCCACAATAAAGGAGTCAGCAGCTACTAGCTCACCTGCTCTTACCTGGCTCCTGGTGTCTGTGTGGTTATTGACACTGCGCCCTTCACCCCCCATTACACAAGCCCCCCATGATATACAACATATGGCACCCAACAATCCCACTGCCACTGGCCGGCCCCTTTCTTCAGCTCTTGGGAAAGGGCCCCTATCGACACTATATGTGTCTCTCAGAGTTTTGTTCTATGTTTTGTGTTATACGGAACCTATAGGATAAGATAGGCTCCTTCTTTTTCCCCATTTTTGTTTGTCTCATTTGTCTCATCATATTCTCCCTAGTTTCATTGAGCTGCAACACTTTTGGTTCATCAGGGGCGTTTAGTTTGGTGCTGATCACTGCCTAAATGCTGAATCACCCTTGCCTGAATTGGCTTGGGAACAATCCGAGACACTGTGGCAGGCATACGGGCAATGCCTAAAAACCGTTGCAAGTCCCCTGCTTAAGCATTTACATTGATCCACCACCTTTTTAGGGCTCCCTTCTTTGTCTCCCTTTTTACTTTCACTTTCTCTCTTATGATTCCCTTTCACTTTTCTCTTCTGTCCGTGCCTCTTCTTTGTTTTCTTCGCTCTTTTTTTCCTCTATTCTCTTCTGCATCCCCTCAACATGGGCCACTTCCTTTCTACCCAGAAAGTGCCTCAATTATCCGCTTTACAAATTCTTCTGTCCCAGAGAGGCCTTAAAGTAAACTTCTTACCTTGATAAGTTTTGGGATGAGACTAGAGTTCTGGCACCTTGGATTAATCCTGAAAATATTTGGGACCCACAAATCTGGATGCTGGTCCTTCTTTTGGCCCAAAAAAGGGAGGTTCATGATGGTCACTCCCCCACCCCCACCTTTTTCTCTATTCTCCTAGCTATCATCGAGTCCCTCCAGGGTTCCTCCGCTGAAGCTATACTTCAAAAACATAATGCTTCCATGGATGATGATAAGTTGATTTTGCACTCGTCTCCTTTGTCTTTGTCCTTTAAAGACTCCCCGTCTTCCTCTTGATTCTAAGGAAGACACTGAACCTTCCCCTTCTAACCTCCCGCATTTTTCCTTCTCCTCCCCATAAGTCCCCACACGCTTCTCTGTCTCAACTTCCTGTTCCTACCCCCTCAGGCACATCTTTTGCTCCTCCCTCTTCCACTCTGCTTGGCCCTACCACTCCTCCCCCGCCACTCCTTCCTCTTGTGTGCCTCCTCCTTATGCTTTCCCTGTCAATGTTAGTCCTGACCCTGAGGACAGACACCACCGGCTGCCTACAACGTTTGAGGATCTTATCGCCTTTTGTAAGGCTGACTAATTCGTCCTTTTTTATGCAAGTTTTAGAACAATGGGGAAGTAAATTACAGACCCCTTTTGACTGGTTCAGCATTCTTAAGGCCTGCTTATCTCCTGGTCAATTTGTACAATGGAAAGCCATTTATGACATGGAGGCTGATTCACAAGACAGAACAAATACTGTCAATAGAGAGCCTATCTCCCTTGACGTGTTGTTGGGCCGTGGTGATTACACACACCCCAGGAATCAAGCCACCCTGGGCCGCCACCTTTATTATGATCAGGTTAAAGACCTCGCTTTGAAGTCTCTGAAATCGCTTAGTACTCCTAAATCTCCTGAACTTTTTAGAAACCTTATTCAAGGCCCTCATGAGTGGTTTCCGGACTTCCTCACACATGTTCAAACAGCTGTTGCTCACACTATTTCTGATGAGCTCGCTAAAGATATTCTTGTTAAACAACTTGTTTGGGAAGGAGTCACTACTGCTGTTAAAAATGCCATTGCTCCTCTCTGTGCCGAACCTATAGCTAAATGGATTCAAGTCGCCAGAGAAGTTCCTCTGCTCCCTCCTTCTGACCCCGTCTCTCCTTTTCTGCCCCAATCTCTGCTCTTGCTGCATCCATGGAATGCTTATCTGCTTCTCTGCAGTCTGCCTCTCGCCCAGCTGCTTTTGCTGCTTCACCTATGGGACTCCCTATCTGCTGGGGATGCCAGCAACCTGGTCATATCTTACGCTTCTGTCCCCTTCACAATAACCCCAAACACAAACAGAGTAATCCCAGACCAAAGACCCCCCTGTCCAAAGTGTGAAAAAGGGTATCATTGAGCTAAAGCCTGCAGTTCTTCTGCCCTTTATCCTGCGGTACCTTTAAACTCTCAAAGGGGAATCCCTCAGCCCTGCAAGTAAGAGGGACTTCTGCTACTCCTCAGGTTCATTGGACATTACCTATATTAGATACTGAGCCTAAAATGACTTTCATTCTAGATGGTATACCTGTTAAAGGTTTAGTAGATACAGGAGCTGGTGTTACCATTATTGATGCTGTTACTGCTGCTCAATTCTCTTGGAAAACTGAGCAAGATCCAAACATAACGGGTGTTGGAGGCCTTCAACCTTCACGTAAGATTGCCTCCTCAGTTATTTGGCAAGATATGAATGGTGAAAAAGGAGCATTCCGTCCGCTGATTGCTGAAATGCCTAATATGCTCTGGGGAAGAGACCTCCTCCAACAATTGGATGTGGTCCTTACTACAGATGACCCTTAAGGAAACAATTGCTAAACAGCACCTTACCCATCCTTGTTACGACCCTCATTTGGTGCTTGTCCATGCCCTTTTTCCCCTTAATTTCCTCACAATTGATGAGAGCAATATGTCCCCTGCATACAAACACTGGGGCTCCTTACCAGCTCATTCTCCTTGGCCTTTAGTTAGGTGGAAAGACCCCATATCATCTCAATGGCATGGACCCCATCCCCTTCTCTCTCAAGGTAGGGGTTATGCTGTGTCTTTCCAGAAACCAGCAAAACTCCAGTGTGGGTACCTGCGAGGAATGTCAAACTTGTGCTTGACTAAAATGCTTCTAATGATATACTTTGCTATGCTGTTAAGGAAATTCATTACAGGTTCAAATCGACAACATCAGTAAATTGATGGCAATGCTTGTAAGCACCAAGCCACAATATGTAATATTACAGGGAACAGAGCCACCTAATAATGATGATGACCTCCAGAAATATGATGATGTGTACCAACTAAAAAGGAAGAAAAAGAAACAATAGCAAAAAACTCCAAAAGGCCCCTACATCAACATGTTACCGTTATAAATTGTACTATACACTCAGGATTGATGATGGCTGGTAGTCAATGACGGGTAAGATCTCCAGAGGGAGACAACCTAAGACAGGCGCAGCCGCTTATCTCCTGCAGTGTCCACGCAGATTGGCTGCCTGGTGGTGTTATAGTGTTACTCCTGGCCAGAGGACACTTAACAATGCTCAAAAAAAAAAAAGAAAAGAAAAGGGGGAAATGTGGAGTCATATAGAATAAGAAATATATCCCCATTGGTGCAAAATACAAAACCCTCAAATAATTGGTGGTTCTAGGAGACTAAATGATTGGTGGCTTCCAGTGTTGTGACATGCTGATTGATGGGCTGATTGGATAGGTACTCAATAAAAGAAGAAGCTTCCACAATAAACGAGTCAGCAGCTACTAGCTTGCCTGCTCTTACCTGGCTCCCAGTGTCCGTGTGGTTATTGACACTGCACCCTTCACCCCCCATTACACGAGCCCTGGTGATATACAACATTATATGTTATATTTTTAAATTTAAAATTATACTTTGACCCATATAAGATATTCATATTAATAAAATTTTACATTTCAAATATAGCTAATAACTCATGTGGTTAATCCCATGAACTATCACTCATATAATATAAAATGTGATAAGATGTTAGGTTCCTTTTACCCGAAGTTATATTTAAATTTTCTGATATGAGCACTGGATGAATTAGATATATCCTTTTTCCTCCAAAGAGGAAGATAGGCATTCTGAACACAGACTAAATGGTCTTAATGTCACAAAATTTGTCACCAGAAATACCTGATCTTATTTTCTAATTACTTTCAATAATAATAAACTTGCCAAAACCAAAACTGTTTTGGGTAGATATTTTCCAAAGGTCATATTGTGAATACTAATGAAGCCAATGCAGCAATTCATTTAGTTAATTTCAATGTGCATTTAGCAACTGATTCAAATCTGGCAAATCAGTGGAAAGTGGTATTGCACAAAATCAGAATTTGTTTCCCATAGGAGTTACACTGAAGTTTTCCTCTGGCCAAAGTGAAACATCAAATACTCCTGCATTTATTAATTTTCAGTTTAAATTATGCATGCCATATTTTATTATATGAAACTCTGGTGTCTTCATCATTCATTTGCTGAGACAGGTAAACTTATTCAAAGCTGTTTGTAAGGTAAATGCCCTTGTGTATGGGCCAAATTGCTAGGAGGTGAGAAAAGTATTTTAGTTTCTCATTTGGGTGAGAATAAGGTCATTTTCTATCCTCATCTGAATATTCATACTCCTCTGACTCCAATCTACAGTACCTGTATTTTTGTTTTAGCACTTATCAACATAAACATAGTGTGTATATTACATTTTCCCTAATAAAGTATAAGTTTAAGGAAGTCAAAGATTTGTGTGTGCATTTTTTTTCCTGCTACAATCTACCACTTTAAAAAAGTGTGTGAGGTACATAATAAGTGCTCAGTACATATGTTAAATGAATTGAATGAAGTGAAAATATCACATTTATTGCACACCGGATTAATCTTCTAATAGTTTGTCTAGAATCTTTACATTTATGTTAAAAGTGCAGTGGCTTTATTATTCATTTTCTCAGTCTGCCACAGTCAGGTTTAGCTACTGAAGTTATATTGTCATCACAGAATGAGCTGCAATCTACTTTTATTCCTTTTTTTCTCTATATTTTTTATAAGATTAAATTTATCATTTCTTTTTGTAATTGTGTAGCACTTGTCTAAAAATCACATTGGTCTTGTGTTTGTCATTTTACATTTTAACATACAGATTTGGTTTATTATGACAATGTTTTTGAATTGATATTTGTTATTATCTAGGGCATCAAGTATTTTATGTAAAATTTCAAGTTTATTATCATAACATTCTTCATAGTTTTCTGTGGGGGATTTCCACATCACGCGTGGATGAGGGCAAAAGTTTCTGTGGGAGGTTGATGGTGCTGGCTATAAATTAATTACTAATAAAATTATCTAATCAATAAACACAAGAGTCAATTATCTTTTCAAATGGAAGTGGATGTGACGAATTGGGCCATACCAGATCTGGCCTCCAACAAGATGGAGAAACACACCTTCCCTTTATTTATAGTTGCATAGATAAAGGGGCCTGGACAGGAGGGGCTTCTTCTGCAAGGAACAGAATGGATTGGAGTTAGGGAAGTCACTTGCTTAGAGATTTAGCATGTCATCCGGGTAAGCCACACTGAACAGGGCCACTTACTCCCCAGCTGTCTGAAACAGTCTCTAATGACTGCCTGTCCCTGGGAGTCAGACCTCTGTATCCCATGGCTCAGTCAAGCCTGATTCTGCTAAACATGGATGGCTCCCCACAGTTTTCTATTTTGTAATTTGAAACATTCTACTTAGTTCCTGGCTTTCTTTATCCTCCTTCATATTGTTTATGTATTTTGCTGTTCTTCTTAACTAATTCTGACAACATCTGTACATCTTTATCTATCTTTAAAAAATAGCCATTTTCCACCTTGTCGATTCTCTCCATTTTGTATTAGTTGTGAATTTCATAATTTTATCTTATCTTTATTATCCTAACTTTTATAATTCTTTGGTTTATTCTCCCATTCATGTACTATTCTAGCTACTTTCTATGCATGAGATTTTTATCATATTTTTTCCTATTTGTCAAAATTTCCTGTTAGTCACGAGATGGGTTCACTTTAATTTTACCTTAATTTTATTTTGCAAGAATATTTCATAAATAGTGTCATAAAATTTATATTATTTAACTTATTATGAATATTCTGAATAAGTTGATTCCTAAGTAAAATATCAAGTGATTAAATAAGAAGGCATTAAGTATAATTATGAATTTATCAATTTTAATAGATAAAATACATTTTAGTACTTTATTTTGAAGCTGAAATTTTTCCATGGTTGGTTACTAAGAATTCCTTCAAGTTGCCTTCTGTGTCCTTTCATGATCTGCGATGGAGTCTAAACACTTAGTATTTTTTAAATGGCAAGATGACTGTACTCATCTTGGATATTTATGGTTTCAGCTTGGAATCAGATACATCTTCAAAAAGATCTGGTAGTTCTTTTCAGTAAAATAAGATATTTGGAAACCACATCTGGGTGGTTTGCTTTTTCTACTGGGTTACCACAGTTTCTGGGGCATATTAATGGAAAGCTAAGAGATGTATATTGCATTTATTTTAGAAAGAGAAAATGAAGTACTAAAGTCATAATTCTTAAGTTTTAAATTTCATTATAGGATTTATAGGATTATAGGTTTATTTGATTTACATTTTTATATGTTATATTGAAAATCTTGGTTCCTAATTATATAATATAATTACTTATGCTCTAATCTACCTTTTTCTTTTTCTTTTTCTTTTTTTTTTTTTTTTTTTTGGTACCAGGGATTGAACCAAGGGATGCTTAACCACTGAGCCACATCCCCAGACCTTTTATAATGTTTTAAAATTTGAGACAGGGTTTTGCCAAATTGTTCAAAGCCTCACTAAGTTGCTGAGTCTGGCTTTGAACTTGTGATCCTCCTGTTGCAGCCTCCAGAGCCTCTGGGATTATAGGAATGAGCCACCACACCTGGCTTTAATCTATTTTTTATGTAGTAGATTGTATATGTATGTTTATAATAGTTTTAAAATTATACCAACATTAAATTTAATAAGACAACTAGAATCAACTTACAACTTAGTGGGTTTTTTTAAAATATTTCATTTTTGATTAACATATATGAGTTATATATATGAATAGTGATCAGTATTTCAATACATGTATATTACATGCACAGATTAAATGCAGCCTCCATTTATCCACCTACCCTGCTTCCCATTCTTTAGAAGTCTAATTAGTATCTACATTCAAACTGGCTTTTTAAAACATTTTTTAACTGATTCATAAGACATAAAAATGATACATACTAATGCGGTACCATCTAACATTCAATACATGTATATACTGTATAATCGGATTAAACATACGTCCTCACTTACTGATTATTTATGGTGAAAACTTACATTACTCCTGTCAAGTTTTTTTTTTTTTTAATTTGTTTGGTTTCTGTGCGTGTGTGTGTGTGTGTGTGTGTGTGTGTGTGAGAGAGAGAGAGAGAGAGAGAGAGAGAGAGAGAGAGAGAGAGAGTTTAATTTGTCCATAGTAATCTATCTTTCCTTAAGTGCTTTAAAATTTTTCTATTTATCTTCGGGGTTCCTTAACTTTACTCTAAAGTATCTAGGAAATGATTTATGTTTCTTTGTGACTATGCTATACTTAGTGTATCTGCTTTTCAAACATCCACTCAATCTTTGTTTCCTTGTAATTTCATCATTCTTCCAATACTTTGTTCAACTCCATCACTCTCATGCTCTTTCGAAGGTCACCATGCTTCATCAGAGTAGCAATACAGTAGCTTTTACTTTGTACTTGACCTTCTTTAGCCTGCTTTAGCTATTTATACTTGGTTTATTTGTTCAAGAAATTAATTTTCTTTAATTGGTAGGCAAATTTTTAAAGATGTCTTCACCCCCAGTTCCCTGCATCCTGATCATCTAATCACATACAATCCCAGGTACTATCATAGAGGGATCTTGCATTTCTAATAAAAGTCCCAAATTGATCTTATGTTTAGTTGACCTTAAAAATATTGACATTATTCAAGTGGGGCTGACCAGATCAGATGAATTTTTAAAAGCAGTTTTTCTCAGCTAAGTGAACAAAGGGAGATTTGAAATGTGTGAAAGAATTGATGTGTTAATTATTAGTTAAAGATGGTGGTGGGAAGGCATGGAGGCAGGGCAGGAATGTGGGAAGCCTTAAGTTGCTGCAAGAGGCCCCTAGGTAACAGCCAGAAAGGAAATGTAGACTTTGGTCCTGCTGCTACAGAGAACTAAATTTTGCAAACAACTTGAATTTTCTGGATTTTCCAGAAAAGAAACCAGCCTGGCTGATAACTTGATTCCATCCTTGTGAGATCTTGCTTCATATTTCTGACTTTCAGAGATGTGGTCTAATAAATAAATATTATTTTAAGCTGCTAAGTTTGTGGTATTTGTTATTCAACAAGAAAAGTCATACTCCGAACCCTCCATATTCCTGGCTCTCCTATGGTCATTGTAACCACTATATCTCTGGATTATGTTCTAGATTCTCTTGTTCTAGCTAATTCTTAAATCCTGGGACTTTCCATAGATCTTCAATTGGTCACTATCTTTGAAATTTTGTCACTCACAAATCAGTGCATGAATCTGCAAAAGTCCTCTATTTCCCTTTTCTTCTGCTTTTTTTTTTTTTACTTTTAAAACTTATTGACCTTGTTGTGTTTTTGTAGTTAGTATTTGCAAATCTCAAATATCATATCAAAATTCTTTAGGGAAAAAGCTAAGGGAAAAACATAATGGAAATGCCCTTACATAAAATTATTTTAATTTGATAGTAAACTTCACTTAAAATTTAATAAAATGCCTGAATTTTTTAGTATATTCTAGTCTTCACTGATTTATTACTTTTCTAATCTCATTCTTCCTCTATTATCTAGTTGAGAACATGTATATTTTAGCAATATTTTCATTCAAATTATTTGATTTTTGTTTCCAGTATATAAGTTCCCCACCTCAAATGTGAGGAAATCTCAGGTTTTTGAAAGCCGAATGTGTATATTATTTTGAATGCTCCCCACCCAACCAAAAGACAGCACAAATCTGGGAACGTTAAATACGTTTAATACAAGATTTCTGACTGATGGAGAAAACTGAGAATTAGAAAGGAGACGTCTGAATAAAATGAGAGACAGAAATATACTTACAATAATTTCTACCACTGTATTATCTTTAATTTCTCTCCCTCATTAATATTTTAACTCAGCAATACCAGTGCCACTGTGCCAGAGAAAGAAAGTGGAGGGTCATATTCTACTTATTTACTTTCCTTAACATAAAATACATGTCTATGTTCAGTATCTCCGTTATATGTCTACTTTAGCTCTCAATATGTATTTTTTCTTTTTTTTTCTTTTTCTTTTTTCTTTTTTTTTAATTTTAATTAAAAATCATAAATTTACATAGGGCAATATCATAAATTTACATAGGGCAATGTTGTTTGATTCATTTTGTTATTTTTTTCCCTTCCCTCCTCCCCTCCCACCCCTCTTTTCCCTCTATACATTCCTTTCTTCCTCCATTCTTACCACCCTCTTTATCCCTAAACCTAAACCTAAACCTAACCCTAACACTAACCCCTCCTACCCCCCCCATATGTCCTCATCCACTTATCAGCGAGATCATTCGTCCTTTAGTTTTTTGAGATTGGCTTATCTCACTTACCATGATATTCTCCAATTTCATCCATTTGCCTGCGAATGCCATAATTTTGTCATTCCTCATGGTGGAGTAATATTCCATTGTATATATATATATATATATATATATATATATATATATATATATATATATATATATATGCCACAGTTTCTTTATCCATTCATCAACTGAAGAACATCTGGGTTGGTTCCACAATCTGGCTATAGTGAATTGAGCAGCTATGAACATTGATGTGCCTGTATCTCTGTAGTATGCTGATTTTAAGTCCTTTGGGTATAGGCCAAGGAATGGGATAGCTGGGTCAAATGGTGGTTCCATTCCAAGCTTTCTGAGGAATCTCCATACTGCTTTCCAGAGTGGCTGCACTAGTTTGCAACCCCACCAGCAATGTATGAGTGTACCATTTTCCCCACATCCTCGCCAACACCTATTGTTGCTTGTGTTCTTGATAATTGCCATTCTAATTGGGGTGAAATGGAATCTTAGGGTAGTTTTGATTTGCATTTCTCTTATTACTAGAGATGTTGAACATTTTTTCATATATCTGTTGATTGCTTGTACATCTTCTTCTGTGACGTGTCTGTTCATTTCCTTAGCCCATTTGTTGATTGGATTATTTGTATTCTTGGTGTAGAATTTTTTGAGTTCTTTATAGATTTGGGATATTAGTGCTCTATCTGAAGTATGAGTGGCAAAGATATTCTCCCACTCTGTAGGCTCTCTCTTCACATTACTGATAGTTTCCTTTGCTGAGAGAGAGCTTTTTAGTTTGAATCTATCCCAGTTGTTGATTCTTGCTTTTATTTTTTGGGCTATGGGAGTCCTGTTAAGGAAGTCTGCTCCTAAGCCAACAAGTTGAACGTTTGGACCTACTTTTTCTTCTATAAGATGCAGGGTGTCTGGTCTGATTCCAAGGTCCTTGATCCATTGTGAGTTGAGTTTTGTGCAGGGTGAGAGATAGGGGTTTAATTTCATTCTGTTGCATATGGTTTTCCAGTTTTCCCAGCACCATTTGTTGAAGATGCTATCTTTTCTCCATTGCATATTTTTGGCCCCTTTGTCTAGTATGAGAAAATTGTATTTATTTGGGTTTGTGTCCGTGTCCTCTATTCTGTACCATTGATCTACCTTTCTATTTTGGTACCAATACCATGCCCTTTTTGTTACTATTGCTTTGTAGTAGAGTTGAAGATCTGGTATTGCAATACCCCCTGTTTCACTCTTCCTGCTAAGGATTGCTTTAGCTATTCTGGGTTTCTTATTCTTCCAGATGAATTTCATAATTGCTTGCTCTATTTCTGTAAGGTACATCATTGGGATTTTAATTGGAATTGCATTGAATCTATATAGCACTTTTGGTAGTATGGCCATTTTGACAATATTAATTCTTCCTATCCATGAACATGGGAGATCTTTCCATCTTCTAAGGTTTTCTTTAATTTCTTTCTTTAGTGTTCTGTAGTTCTCATTGTAGAGGTCTTTCACCTCATTTGTGAGATTGATGGCCAAGTATTTTATTTTTTTTGATGCTATTGTGAATGGGGTAGTTTTCCTAATTTCTCTTTCTGAAGATTCATCACTTATGTATAAAAATGCATTGGATTTATGAGGATTGATCTTGTAACCTGCTACTTTACTGAATTTACTTATGAGTTCTAAGAGTTTTCTGGTGGAATTTCCAGGTTCCTCTAAATATATAATCATGTCATCAGCGAACAGGGATAGTTTGAGTTCCTCTTTTCCATATTTCACTCGTGTCTTTTGTGATATTTTCTTGTTCATTCCGAATTTTAGTAATTTGATTTTTCTCCCTTTCTCTTTGTTAGCATGGCTAAGGGTTTATCAATTTTGTTTATTTTTTCAAAGAATCAACTCTTTATTTTTTTAATTTTTCTGATTGTTTCTTTTGTTTCAATTTTGTTGATTTCGGCTCTGATTTTAAATATTTCCTGTCTCCTACTACTTTTGGTGTTGGTCTGCTCTTCTTTTTCTAGGGCTTTGAGCTGTAGTGTTAAGTCGTTTATTTGTTGATTTCTACTTCTTTTGTTGAATGCGCCCCATGAAATAAATCTTCCTCTCAGTACTGCTTTCATAGTGTCCCAGAGATTTTGATATGATGTGTCTTTTTTCTCATTTACTTCTAAAAATTTTTTAATTTCCCTCCTGATGTCTTCTGTTATCCATTCATCGTATAATAGTGTATTATTTAATGTTCAGGTATTGGAGAAGTTTCTGTTTTTTATTCTGTCATTTATTTCTAATTTCAGTCCATTATGATCTGATAGAGTACAAGGTAGTATCTCTATCTTCTTGTATTTGCTAACAGTTGCTTTGTGGCATAAAACATGGTCTATTTTAGAGAAGGATCCATGTGCTGCTGAGAAGAAAGTGTATTCGTTCTTTGTTGGATGGTATATTCTATATAAGTCGGTTAAGTCTAAATTGTTGATTGTGTTATTGAGATCTGGTTTCTTTATTCAATTTTTGTTTGGAAGATCTATCCAGTGGTGAGAGAGGTGTGTTAAAATCACCTAGTATTATTGTGTTGTGGTCTATTTGATTTCTGGAATTGAGAAGGATTTGTTTGATGTACATGGATGAGCCAATGTTCGGGGCATAGATATTTATGATTGTTATGTCTTGCTGATTTATGCTTCCCTTAAGCAGTATGTAATGTCCTTCTTTATCCCTTCTGACTAGTTTTGGCTTGAAGTCCACATTATCTGAAATGAGGATGGATACTCCAGCTTTTTTGCTGTGTCCGTGTGCATGGTGTGTTTTTTCCCAACCTTTCACCTTTAGTCTATGGGTATCTCTTTCTGTGAGATGGGTCTCTTGCAGGCAGCATATTGTTGGATTTTTCTTTTTAATCTAATCTGCCAGTCTATGTCTTTTGATTGATGAGTTTAGGCCATTAACATTCACAGTTATTATTGTGATATGATTTGTATTCCTAGTCATTGGACTCATTTTTGTTTTTTGACATGATTTGGTTTCTCCTTTATTTGGCTATTTCTTTAGGCTAGTTCCTCCTGTTGCTGATTTACATCGTTGTTTTTCATCTCTTCCTCATGGAATATTTTGCTGAAAATGTTCTGTAATGCTGGCTTTCTTTTAGTAAATTCCTTTAGCTTTTGTTTATCATGGAAGGATTTTATTTTGTCTTCAAATCTGAAAGTAAGTTTTGCTGGGTATAAAATTCTTGGTTGGCATCCATTTTCTTTCAGGGCTTGGTAAATGTTGTTCCAGGCCCTTCTAGCTTTTAGGGTCTGGACTGAAAAACCTGCTGATATTCATATTGGTTTCCCCCTGAATGTAATCTGATTCTTTTCTCTCGCGGCCTTTAAAATTCTGTCTTTATTGTGAATGCTAGGTATTTTCATAATAATGTGCCTTGGTGTAGGTCTGTTGTAATTTTGCATATTTGGAGTCCTATAAGCCTCTTGTACTTGGTTTTCCATTTCATTCTTCAGATTTGGAAAATTTTCTGATATTATTTCATTGAATATATTGTTCATTCCTTTGGTTTGTTTCTCTAAGCCTTCCTGAATCCCAATAATTCTTAAATTTGGCCTCTTCATGATATCCCATAATTCTTGTAGATTCTGTTCATGATTTCTTACCATCTTCTGTTTGGTCAACCTTGTTTTCAAGATTAAATATTTTTTCTTCAATATCTGAGGTTCTGTCTTCCAGGTGATCTCTCCTATTGTTTATGCTTTCTATGGTGTTTTTAACTTGGTTTATTGTTTCCTTCATTTCAAGGATTTCCGTTTGTTTTTTTTTCAGTGTCTCTAACTCTTTATTGAAATGCTCTTTTGCTTCCCTTATTTGTCCTTTTAACTGTTGATTAGTGCGTTCATTTAATGCCTGCATTTGTTCTTTCATCTCCTCGTTTG
Source organism: Sciurus vulgaris (assembly GCF_902686455.1). Classification (NCBI taxonomy): domain Eukaryota; kingdom Metazoa; phylum Chordata; class Mammalia; order Rodentia; family Sciuridae; genus Sciurus; species Sciurus vulgaris. The sequence continues at coordinate 108,250,933 of NC_136471.1, forward strand.
CTTCTCTGATTGTTTTAATTATGTACATTCTGAACTCCCTTTCGGACATTTCTTCTGCTGTGCTGTCATTGGGTTTTATTGATATAGTATCTAGGTTTGTTTCGGACATTTTCTTCCCTTGTTTTCTCATATTGGTCAGATGTCAATGGGACTCTGTGATATTGTAGATTTCCTTTATTGGCTTATAGTGACCCTGTGGATTTCCAGTGTATCACCTACCAGCCTTCAGTAGCCAGAAGTCTTGGATTAATTTGACAATGCAGTGCTTCCGAAGAACGCTGCCCCTAGCCCTCTACTGGTTCCAGGGAGAGAGACCTGGAGAGGTCTCTTATCGCCCAGCCCTGGTCCCAGAGGCTGGTTGTAGGTCGGAGGTCTCCACTGGCTTGGGGACTTGTGGCTGGCTCTGTGTAGACAGGCTCTCACTGGGCGGTTTGCCCCGAGAAGCTAGCCTAGAGAGGCGCTTCCCGCTGGAGGGGGGCTGGGCTGCTTGGGGAAGTCCCTGCAGCCCTGTGCTGGTCACTGAAGCAACCTGTAGGTGGGCCAGATCTGGCAGCGGGTCGGGCCGGAACTGGCCGGGGCGGGCCAGAGCTGGCTGGGCTGCTTCTGTGCAGAAGGGCTCTCACTGGGGGGCCTGTTCCAAGAGGCTGGAGGATCTGTGTCTGTGGGAGGAGCCCACCGCCAGACTGCACAGAGCTGCCTGGGGGAGACGCTATCTGCCCTGTCCTACTCTAATAAGCCACTGGAATCCTGGCCTGCCACCCAGCTGAGCTTCACTGGGTGGGGGAGACTCCCCCCGTGGTTCTATCTTAGTTCGAGTCTCTCAATGCCTCCCCTTCTTGAATCCTGGGTTCTGGGGCGACTGGAGATGCAGTCACCCTCTAGTCCGCCATCTTGGATCGCCTCTTGGAAAAAGCCTGCAGCTGGAGGGGGACAATGCCTCCTGGAGAGGTCTCTGGCTGCCCAGCCCTGGTCCCAGAAGCCACTTGCGTGTTGAATGTCTCCGCTGGCTTGGGGACTTGTGGCTGGCTCTGCTTCGAGAGGCTCTCACTGGGCTGTCTGCCCCGGGAAGCTAGCCTAGAGAGGCGCTTCCCGCCGGAGGGGGCTGGGCTGCTTGGGGGAGTCCCGGGCGCCCTGTGCTGGTCTCTGAAGCAACCTGTGGGCAGGCTGGAGCTGGCAGCGGGGCGGGCCAGAGCTGGCCGGGCTGCTTCTGTGCAGAAGGGCTCTCACTGTGGGGCCTGTTCCAAGAGGCTGGAGGATCTGTCTCTGTGGGAGGAGCCCACCGCCAGACTGCACAGAGCTGCCTGGGGGAGACACTATCTGCCCTGTCCCACTCTAATAAGCCACTCGAATCCGGGCCTGCCACCCAGCTGAGCTTCTCTGGGTGGGGGAGACTCACCCTGTGGTTCTATATTAGTCCGAGTCTCTCAATGCCTCCCCTTCTTGAATCCTGGGTTCTGGGGCAACTGGAGATGCAGTCACCCTCTAGTCTGCCATCTTGGATCGCCTGTATTTTCTTTTTGACCCTATTAAGATAAGCATTTTTAAAGCAGAACCCTAGTTTTATTTTGATAAAACAGCACAGGGGATATTTGTTAAAGGCTAAGTAATCAAAACATAAAGATTTCTGCTAAGGCTGGCATATCATGCCCATTCTACTTTCTCTAATGTCCATTCTAGCCTTGTGCCCAGTGGGAATGTAATAAGCTTTTCTTTTTCTCATGATAGATACCAATACCATTAGGACCATGGGCTGGAAAGACCTGAGGTTATTTCTAGCCACTATGTTTCTCCTTCATCCCAAATCTGAATTTATTAATGATTAGTTATGTTTGCTGGTGTCATTAGTAGAGCTAAGGATGTCGTATGGAAAGCAGAGGAAAAAGATGTGATGGATGTAGAAACAGCAGGAAATGATGAATGATGCTGCAGCCTTTCTGGGTGAGAGGTTTCAAAAGAATGCATATGAAAGAATAGATTTTCCTACGCTCTGAATGTATTGTCAAAGAAGAAACTACTTAAAATGCACCTCTTTAATGTTCTCATTTGTCTTTTCTACGTACCTTTTTACAAAAGTAAAAATTCACAATCAGAATAAATATTTAAAATCCCCACAGAAAGAGCACATGGAAAAATGTTATGAGTGTCATTAAAGGCATTTCAGAACATTTTAATACAGGTTAAGTGAAAATAAAGGTCAAGAACTGTAAAAGAATGATTATTATTGATAACTGAAATGATAACAATAATACTAGCTACTATTTATTAAGCATCTTTCATATGGTAGGCACACTGCTAAGCAGTTTATATAAATTAGCTCATTCAACATTTTAAAAAAAATGTTAAGTAGGTAAATAATGAAAGGGGAGAAAGACTTGTCAAAATTACGTAGCAAATATATGGTGAAAATGGGAGACTTTTACTGAGTTCTATGTGATTCAAATATTTCAACCCTTGTATTGTCTCTTATAATGACTTACTATTGCTTCACAAAGTGTCAGAAACTGAAGAGCTTTTGTTGAAGATTTATATTTTGTTTGATACAATTTTCCTAATGGCATCTTAACACTTACTGTTCCTAAAATGGAAATGCCCCTATGAAACAAATTATCATGCATTCACCTCCTGTTTTATATTACATGATATTAACGGATAAATTTCAAGAGGATATATTTAAGTAAAGTGAAGTATATTTAAGAAAGTAACATATCTTCATCCAACAAACCCTATGGGACTTGGTGTAAAAGAAATCTTCATTTTTCTAGATAAAAATATTTTCTACACAAATTGAATACATGAATCAAATTCAACTTAACTTCAATTTAAAAAAAAACTATTGATGTTGAAAGAAGTACAAGTTAAGATTTTTTTCTTCTCTGCAATTCTCATGGTTTTTGTCTCTATAGTTCATCTACTAATTTGAATGTCATCTTAACAGAGGAAATGGCTTTCTTTTGTCATGTTTAAGCCAATATCTTCTATGTGACAAGCTTATAATGACTCATTTAAATAGGTAACATGTTTTAATAGATTAAGCAGAACTGTTACTATGCTTTTTATGATAGACATGTTTTTATATGTGGTGAAACGAAGAAATCTTTTTAAAAAACCTGAATATTTTATCTAAATTTTCGTAGTTCTTATGTGTAGTGGATTTTAGAGATATTAATGTGCAATTAATGTGAATAAAACATTTGTGTAACATTTTGAATAAAACATCTAGTAGACAATGTTAAGTGTTGTGATTGACATCTCCAAACAGATCCTAGAACAGAAAATGTCAAACAGCTTTGATGATTTCAGTCTTGTCTGTGAATGGCTCTTTACATTACAAAGCAAGAAGAAAGTCCTAGAGAGTTTTAATTAGAACTAGATATACTTCCTAGAGTAAAAATTGCTAGTAATGTGCAGAAGTTCAGCCAGTCAAAGAAAGTTGTTATCTTAAGGAACAAAATGACAGACAACTTACCATCTTCAGGATGGTAAAGGTGACATAGCTGGTATATGGGTGTAAAAATCAGGGACTTATTAAGGAGGCAATATACTGGAAGTTCCAAGCTGTCAGGTGTTAGGTCTGAGCAGCTGTATGGGGGCAGGGCATCAGGCAGCCCGCGGGGCGCCAAAGAATAACCAATCAGATGCCGGCAAACAAATCCTAGTGGTCTTGAAACTGCCTGTCAATCAACAGAGTCCCCAGCCAACCCCAGGCGGACCATAAATCCTGAAGACGTCCCCCACCAATTCCAAACTATAAAGACCCCAGCAGGCCAATGGAAGCCTCCCCAGCCCTTGACCCTGGCTTTTCACCCCGGAGGACTGGTGAATCTTGCGGGAGGGCCAGGGAGGGCCAAGCCCCAATAAAGCCTTCTTCAGCCGCTTTTGGTCTGACTCCTTTCTGGTCACCCACATCTGACCTCTCAGCAGGTTATTGTTTGTCAAGAGACATGAGGAAATAGGAAGTCCTAAATGGTATGGTTTTTAAGTCTTAACTCAGTTTACAAGCGACAAGAATGAGAGCATATAAAATCAGATCCTAATCCTGAAGTTATTGTTATGGTTATCAGGATCAGGATTAATATTAGAGTCCAGAGACAAAAATGAGTCTTAAGGTAAGGAATTGATCCCAAGATATAACTATGTTCTTAGAACTGTGACACTAAAACTACAGGAGTAGTCACCTCAACTTGAGTATTGATTATGATTGTGACTTTTCTCCTCTACAAGGCTTGGATTATTTGTAAAACTGAGACAAGGCATACATATTGCCATGAGTGGCAATAGGTAGATAATTACACTGGTTATTTTTTAAAAGTCTGCAGGATGTAAGAAACACGACAGTGTATGATACCTTTCCCCTTTAGGACTAGTATTTAAACAACAAAATATAATTCATTGGTTCTCACTGAGTTTGTTTTGAGCAGTAATTTTTACTATTAGCAATACATACACAATAGAAAGAAAACATAGTTTGGAAGAGCTACAGCTTGACAAATGAAATTAATACCACCATTTACCGGTGACGAGTTCTGCTTCCTTGGGTGTTGAAGTATAACATCAGAGAAACACGCCAAGGCAAGCATATTAAGCAGGTTTTATTTAAAGGTAATAATACAGACTTCTCCCGGGAAGGAGAAGGGGGCCGTGGCTGATGTTCTAGAGTCCCAAGAAATGAACGTGCCCTGCAACTCTTATAGGTTAGGGTCTCTTGTTCTGTTCTCTCCCCCGCTTATCTCTCCTTCCTGCCTACGTGACTAAGCCCAGGAGTTACCCGGGACATAGGAAAAAAGGTGAGCAGCAGATGGCAGGGGGAGGGCCAAAGTGATTCAGGCAGGTAAGGGCCCAGGGGGCATTAATTAGCAGCTCCCTGCCTGTAGTCCTTGACAAGGGCAGGTAAATTTGGTAATCAATGGGCTCAGGAGATCCTTGACATTCCACCCTCCAAGGGGCAGTCTCCAACTTCCAGATGCAGATGGCTGTCATGGCCTCCATTTCCACGATTTGACCCAATCCCCTATTTCTACACTAACTGCCTGTCCCCAATTCTGGCTTCAAAATTGGAGGAACTATAAAGAGGAAAGGTACAAAAAGACCCTTAAGGTCGTACTGAAACATTCTTCAAAAATTATGCTCTGGTTCATAAAAATAGTAGTGATTTGATCAGCCTGGTTGCTTTAAGGAAAATATTTGTCACTTTTATATTCAGGAACTTGTCTGTGGAAAGGAACATTTTATTTTTACTTCGGATTCATTCATTCACTAGATATAAGAATTCTTTGAGCATTTGATTCATTCCTTCCTAAACAAAAAATAAAGGAAACGATTTTTCTTAGGAATGTCTATGTAAGTAATTTCCTATTCAAGGAAAATTAATGTAATAATACACACTTGCTAATAGAACTGGATGTGTGCTGATCACACATCTGCTTTTCAATCACATTTAAAGATTATAGTCACCAGTGCAACAATTTGAACATCAAGCCCAATGACAAATACCTATAATTTCACAACTATCACTTCAAACTTGAATAATGATTTCAGATACCTTTGTGGACTTTAGATTCTAATTTATATTTTATATTAAATACATTAGTTGGTTTTGAAAATGAGATAAGCCAGTATATTATTATCAAGTAAGAATAATGTTACAAATTTATACATTTTGTAACTGTAATTCAAAAAACTACTCATTTAGAGTGATAAGCATAGGTGGATTTTTCTGAAACTTCCCTGCAAAGAAAGCATAAACCAGTAATACTTAGGGACTTTATACAATACTTTATACAATCGGGGGATGAAATGCTGACACAGGTAGCATTGAGGATGTGGTTCTGGATTCACCTTCACAAACACATACGTGTCTCTTTGTGAAAGCACCCAGAAACCACTCCGGATGTGGGAACTCATGCAAGAGATTTTATTAAGCAGACAGAGTGTCTCCCTGGAGGGTGAGAGAGAGAGAGAGAGAAAATGGGGGGTGAGGGAGAGCACACGCAAGAGCAAGAGCAAGGGAAAGAGAGAAAATGGCGGGGGAGCTATTTTTAAGTAGTGGAATTTCGTGGGCTAATAACAATGGACCAATGGTTGGCGAGGAGGTTCGCGGGCTAACAATCTGGACCAATGACTGTCTAGGAAGTTCGCAGGCTAACAGTCTGGGTTGTAAAGTGGTGTGGAGGAGGGAGAATAATGGCAGCAGCAAAATAACAGATCTTATGCCAAAATAACAGATCTTATGCCAATACCTTCCTTTAACGACTCAGAGGCACTGAATTACTGACTGCAGATTGTCATGGCGGCACAATCATTTTGTTGTGGTTAACAGACTAGTTGAGAAGTAGCAAGCTGTTGAGAACAGGGTGACATCTGTAAAGCCCCCCACAGAAAAGGGCACGCCAACACTAAGCAATGAGAAACTATTTTAATCACCAGGATGCAGGCGGCTGTGACAGCACCCTCAAGAGCCAATACAGGACAAATAGGACGTGCTGGGCCCCCAGGCTTATCAAGACTATTAAGAGATACCTGTCCAAGGAATGTGCAGCTGCCAGGGAACCTTATCTATCCAGGACAGCGGGGCCTATCCCCGACTCATCTCCTGCATAGTTCACCCTTTCCCTCCTCCCTTCTTCCTCCAGGATCATTCAGTTCTGGAGGGACCCAATGAGAATCAAATAGATTGGCGGGACCCAACCAAAGAGGACAAATGTTTAGCTGTTCAAATGTTAACCAATAATATACAGGTCTTTGTGTGTGAATGCTTGAAAATCTCTTAAATAGAGTGCTTTCTCACCCCTCGGGGTCGCTCCCCATTCAGCCATTGTAGTGGTCTGAGAGGCTGGTTGCGATCCAGGCTTGAGCTTGCAATAAAACCTCGTTGTGTGTCTTGCATTATTGTGTGTGCACTTTGATTCTCTGGGGATCGGTCGATATTGAGCCCCAACAAAGCAGCACTCCACACTTTAATTTAAGCTGGCTGACCCAGAGAACAAACTCCAAACTCTGAGTCTTGATCCACAGTTTTTCACAACAGTCATAGGTTATTTGGCGTCATCTTAGAGCCATCCCATCATTGAGGCATTTTTTTCCTCTTTTAAAAAAAAGTCCTCATCTGCAGGGCTGAAGGCCTTGTGCTGTAAACATAAAGCATGCCTACAGAAACAGATGAGAAGAAATGGCTCTTTTCACAGGCAGCTGTTTAATCTCCAGCCTTGAAAGACTGGCATGGGGTGTTTACATATCAAGAGGAAAAAGTCAGACTCCTAGGGCAATTATTTATGGCTTCCTGAAGAAAGGCTGAGAGAACTGAGGAGAACTCTTTCCCCAGGCATTGGTTTCTTACCATTAAGTTTTTATAAATTCATTTCATAATCAGATCTGGTTTTGCCATCACATTTTTAAATTTTTTTTATTTGTAGGACACAACACCTTTATTTATTTATTTATTTATATGTGGTGCCAAGAATCAAACCCAGTGCTTCACACTACTAGGCAAGCTCTCTACCACTGAGCCACAACCCCAGCCCCATTGTCAGCACAATTTAACATGCTGGCACCTGCTCTTCAATGTTTAAAAAACATGTATTTTTTTTTTTTCTCCAAACTGTTTCATTAGAAAGCAAGTTAGGACCAATTCCTGAACTCCTTGTTTCCTTTAAATAACTTATATATGTATTATTTAAAGAAAAGGATTCATGCTAATGCTAATAATGTTTCTGATGAAATCCTCACTCCTCTCCTAGAACTCAATAACTCCAGCGACCTGACCTCTACTTTTCGCCTCCCACTCATGATCAAGTTCACACTTCTCTAACAGCAGAGCTTCACCTCCAGAATCTCAGTATGAATCTTTCCACCTTTCCATATTTTATTTTTATTGAATATGTTCTTCACTTCTTTTTTGGGGGGAGCACCAGGGATTGCACTAAGGGGTACTCAATCACTGAACCACATCCCCAGCCCTATTTTATATTTTATTTAGAGACAGGGTCTCACTGAGTTGCTTAGCACCTCACTTTTGCTGAGGCTGGCCTTGACTCACCTTCCTCCTGCCCTGACCTCAGGAATCACTGGGAGTACTGGCGTGTACCCCTTGGCTTCACTTCTTTTGTTCACTCTATTCTCTGAACCTTCTAGCACAATCCTAACAACTGACTCTTTCTGTCTTGTCTGGATCCCCAACTGGACAATCTCAATGATGTCTGGATAAGATCCTGGATTTGCCAACACCCTGCACCTAGACTGCCAATTTCCACTTCCTGGGTAAATACAACCTTCTCTTTTCTATGGATTATTAGAGAACACAATATTAACCATGCAGATGTCTTCTATGGTAATTTTATCCCTTCTTACTTAATTGTCTAACAATGACTCCTGGCACTTGACATTCCCACTTTCCTATACTTAAAACCAGAAAAGCAAACTCAGTGGAGGAGCATAGCAAAAAAAAAAAAAAAAGTAATTTCCTTGCACTTTAGTCCGGCCTCTAGAGGAGTAAAAAGGATCAAAAAGTTTTTTTTTTTCTCAAAATGTGAGCTTCATATTGGCAATATGGTAATCACACTGTTACAGATCACAGTGTTGGATTAATCAATGCTTACTCATGTAATTTTTATTTCTAAGTCTTAGATTGGTGCTTTACTAGTCATTTAAAATAATCCCTTATTATTTACATTTTTTCTTTCTTTCCTTTATTTATTTTTTAGTACTAGGTATTGAATCTAAAGGTACTTTACCATGGAACTAGATCCACAGCTATTTTTATTTTTTGTGACACGGTCTCACTAAATTCCTGAGGTTGGTCTTGAACTGACTATCCTCCTGGCTCAGCTTCCAACCCACTGGGATTACAGGTATGCTCCACCACACTCAGGTTTATCTTCCTATTTTATTGAATATTTCCAATGAAATATTTTCTTCATAGGATTCCAGCTGCTGACTCATGCCCATTCAGAGTCAAGGTCCACTAATTTGGGCCTGTGCAATTAATATAAAGCAGATAGCTGTATGTCTTTGTTCCATATTCAGATTTACTGTTCTTGGAATAATTCTAGTAATCTTTAACTTTTCAGACCAAGGACAATGCCAATTTGTATTCCTATTACTCTAATAATTGGATCTGTTCTAGATGTCTCTTACTGGACTGAGATTTCTGTTAAACCAGGTTTGGTTGAGTATCTCTCCTATCAACTTCTCACAGCATACTACGTCATATTGTCACAACCATAGGGCTTGTAAACTTTCCATTTACTCAATATGATATAGAATAATAGGTAAGTGTCTAAGTCCTTCAAATTGGGCTGCATATATTTAAATTTGAGCTCCAGGGAATGAATATCAGGAAGATGGTGGAATTGAACTCTCCAAATCTGGACCCTTGCACAAACATCCATTTGAAAAACATCCAGACTCAAAAATTCCCTCACAGGAGCTAAGGAAACCAGGCAAGAAATACAGCAATAGGATAGAGCACAGAAATGGGAAGAGACATTGAAAAGTTTAGAAGGACAGTTTTACATTACCCATATCACCCCCTTTCCCATCCACAGATAACAAACTGTGGTGAGAGTTACACTCTCTTTGGCAGGAGAGGGATGCACCCTAACATTAAGTATATTCCAGTAAAATCTTCAGGACTCCAGCCTCCAACTGTTACCTGCTGACTGGGTCTCCAGGAACACCCTGGTGTCAAGCCCAATCTGTACTTGATGGACTTGGTCTTTGTTCCACTCCCTGCCAGGCTGACCTCAGTGGCCAACTCTGGACTATCCTCAGTACTGATCTGGCTACCACAACCCCAGGCTTCAGGCTTACTCCAGCACCAGGCTGACCCTGCAGCCTTAGTTATCAAGACAGTGCCTCTAGATCTAGATTTCATGCTTTTCCCTGCAGATACAGGTTCCAGGCTCACCTAGCACCAGGGAATTCCAGCAACCCCAAATTCCCGTGTTATGGGGCGCAACTTAAGAACAGACCGATCACCACTGAGAAGTCCAAATTTGAGAGTCTTTATTAAGCTGGCCAGCTGACTGTCTCACATAATGCCCCAAAAAATGGCTATTGGGAGAACAGCCCCGACCACAGGGTTGTAGGGGTTCTTATACCCAAAATTATATTAATCATAAGTGTCTGTTGCTATGATTCAAAATTACACATTTACATCATGAGATCATCGACAGAAGGGTAAGTAGGTCAAAATGACCCTTACCTAGGTACAAACTGAAGAATGGTTACTAACATCCACACAATCACTGTTCACATGGTACATTGTTTAGGAGCAATAGGAATCAAAAGAGAGCAATTCTTCACTACATAGGAGTTGCCATTGTATATTATTAAACATGTCACACCAAATAACTGATGATGGGCACAGAGGTGGGGTGTTCCCATGGGAGAAGCTTATTTCCTACATAACATGGAGTCTCAGAGCAAAATGGAGTCTGTTTAGTCATTTCCCTTAGAGTCTGGCCTATAACATTCTCATGGAGCCAGATCTGTCAGCCCATCACACCAGTCCCATACCTGAGGAATGAGTCTCCTAGCACACCCCAATACCGAGCAAAACACTATAGTCCCAGGGTCCAGCCTAACCTAGTAGTCTGAATCTAGGCATGCCTTAACAACTCCAGGCAAACCCCAGTCCCACGAGATCTTGTATTCAGGTTCAAACCTGTGTTACCAGGGGACATTAAAAAATGTAAATACAGAGTGGGTGGAGGAAAAGTATAGAATTTTTATGTGATCAAAGTTTAAATTTATTAACTTTAAAAAGATTATATTTTTGTAAGACTCATGGTAACCACAAAGCAGAGACCTATGGTAGATACATTAAAAGATAAATAATAAGGTATCAAAACATACCACTAAGGAAAAATGACTTAATCACAAAACAAGGCAGCAAGCAAGTAAGAAAGAAAAAAACTCCAGGAAAAAATGCTAAAATGGCAGTAGTAATTAATTCCATATATCTCAGTAATTGCGCTATATGTGAATGGATTAAATTCTCTATTAAAAATAGAATGGCTCAATGAATAGATAAATAAGTTCCAACTATATACTGTGTGCAAGAGACTCACTTCACCCATAACAACATACAGACTGAAAATAAAAGGATAGAAAATATATTCCATGCAAATGGAAACCAAACAAAAGCAAGAGTGGCTATATATATATATATATATATATATAGTAGATAAAATGAACTTTAAGTTAAAAACTATAAAAAGAGACAAAGAAGGTCATTATAGATAAAGGGGTCAGTTCATCAAGAAGCTATAACAACTATAAATATATAAGCACCTAACATAGGAACACCTATTTATACAAACCATGTATTAATAGATTTGAAGGAACAGATAAGCTGTAATACAAAAATAGTAGAGGATTTCATATATGCAAATGTCTGACACATGATACATGGTAAATTCTCAATACATGTAAGTGTTTTTATTAGTGAATGAAAGTAGCCATCCTATCAAAGCCTTAAACTAGTACAAGGATTTTTTTTGTGATATGAAGAGCTGCCAGTTAGGCTTCCTTAATTTTTTAGATTGCTTTTACCTGTAGATTTCTTATAGATGCAAATCCATGGTGGAAAAACTTTTTTGCTAGTTTTAAAAATGTATTTTTAAACTAGTTCCTTCGAAGGCTCCTGTGTGATCCACACTAGCAAAACCATACCTTCCTCTGTCTCTAGTCAAAAGCCCGATAAAATATGCAAAACAAATGAGTAACTCCCTTGTTGCTAAAATCTGGTCTGTTAATTGTGTTTAGTTACTGCTCAAACATTCCCTTCTTCCTCAGGTAATATCCTTCATTATTGGCAAAAAGGAATTTCCTTAACACATTATTTCAGTTGCATAATTTACTGTGATTATTGTCATGATGATAATTTAGATTTGTTTATAGTCCACTGTTCTGGCCTACATTCTTCTTCAGACCTTAAATAAAAATAATGCCTCTCTCTTTGTGAAAATTTGTTGAATGACTGTGAAGCATTATTTGTTTGCTACAAAGAAAGAGGAGAGTGATAAATGAAAACACTTCCTCACTACACTCTTGATTTAACTGGTTATTAAAATAGTCTCATACTGAACTTGTACTTTAATCTTAGAAAACTGAAAAAATGCTAATAAATTTGACTTAACTGGGCCAAGTTCATGTTTTATTTAACTTTGACTCCTGAACTGCAACTTATTCATTAAGAACAAGTGCTTGTTGAATTGAATTAAGCCAAACAGCAGACAAATGAAAGTTGTAGTTAATAAGATGGGCCCAACTGAAATACTGTTTCTTGTTCAGAAGGTTTTTATAATCACCTTGGTTTTTCTAGCACAATGTAATCATTTATTAAAATGATTGAATATTTTCCATATTGAGAAAATAATACTTTTATATTATGTTGATTTTTGCCTAGGAATATAATAGGTACCTCATCAAATTCATTGGAAGTGTCATGAGAATTGATACCTGAGAGTAGCTGTAGGAACACGTTTAAATTAAAAAGTCTGCAAGAGTTCACAGTCAGATATTGCTGTGTGCCCACTATTGTTTGGGAATAATGCAGTTTCAATTTATAGAATTATATCATGTATTTTAGGACTGGAAAGAAGCTTGACAGGTCTTCTATTGAAACTAAAAAGGAATGAACAGCAATAGGATCCTCATCCAAAATTGAATAATGATTTAGAAAATGTTGATGATTTTTAATGAAGGAAAAAGATGAAAATAGGAGATGCTGCACATTGAGCACATTACTCATTATACATCTATTTAATAACCCTAGGCTTTATTAACGAAATGCTGTACAGTATATATACACCTTATTTTTTCTCATGATCAAATGCCTGAATTTTGAGGAATTTCAGCATGCTTTGGTGAGAGAGTAGAAATTTCATTTCCAAAAAAATTAGTCAGTAATAGATTTTGACCAAAGGATATTACTGATCAAAATTCAGCAATTTAGTCCAAAGAAAATCAAAAGAAAGAACTCTGCTACTAATGAAATGTATACCCAAGTTAGAGGGAGGGAAGAATCAGCTCCAAACATTTTCTTAACTTCAGTTTAAGTACTGGAGAAATATCAATGTCATTATTCCCAGAAGCCATTCATTTAGAAGTGGCAATTAGAGCATAATAGATAAAACCAGCTTTAGGAGCTATCTATCAAGAAACAAAATGATTGTGTGTATTATCTACCCTCTCTCTCATGGTAAGGGCTTTGCATTACACTTATTGCTCTGAAACTTACTGTGCTGTAATCATCACAGAAAAGGAAAGTTTCACATAATGACTTCTTAGTGAAAGACATGTTTAGATTCCAGGTGTGTGCTTCTGGAACAACATATCATGAGATCCTTTGAAGTTAATTCTTGAGTTATTTTCTTTGGGATACTGTTACATGAGATTCCGTAGAAAAGAGATCCATGATTAGAAATATTAGAAAAGGCATAATATTTTATCCCCTTGTAATTAACACTTTTTAAAAAAATATTAAAACCTGAAAATTCCTAGAGTAAAAAGCAAAACACGGAAAACAAATCAACATCCCTGCTATCTCAACTAATTCAAATTGGTAGCAGCATTCACTTTTCTGTATTTTCATTGAGGCAATTGTTTTTACTTTATCCTTCTCACTCTTTCATCTTTATTTTTCCTTTTAGTAGACTTCATATTGGAAATAAAGACAAAAATGTCATTTACTACTGTAGAAAAGCTATTTACTCAGTGTAAATAATTACAATAGAGACCGGTAAAGGGTCAATGATAAACACATTAGATTAGTTTCTCTTGGTAGCAAATAACAAAAAACAAATTAAAGTTGGATATGTGAAACCCAAGGGAAGAAATACAACCAGGCTTATAAAGGATCTAAAAAGCAGCCATATCCATTTTAATAACACAACCATGGAACCACTTTGAACAAAGGGTGTCTTCCTAAGAAAAATTCAGAATCTAGTCTAGAGATTAAAAATGAATTTTGTTGCTAGTAGAATAAATACATATATTTAAATGAATATTAAATATATAATCAAAATTTAATTATGTAGGTGTAAGTGTATATATATATATATATAAGCAAAAATATTTATGATTATTGGAAGAAACAGTTCTAATGAAAGTATTATGGTTTGTTTCGAAAACTGTCCCCAAAGAGTTCATGTTGGGCAATATAGAAATGTTCAGAGGTGAAATGATTAGATCATAAGAGTTGTAACCTCATCCATGGATTAACCCATTTGATGGATTAATAATTTGAATGGACTACTGGGTGATAAGTGTAGGTAGGTAGGGCATGGCTGGAAAAAGATGGTCACTGGGGATGTGTCCTGGTCAGTTTTTATTCCTGGACCATTGTTCTTTCTCTTTCTGCTTCCTGGCTACCATGATCAAAGCAGCTTTTCTCCACCATGTCTTTATACCATGATGTTCTGATTCACTTCAGGCTCAGAGCAATGGAATCAGATAACCATGAACAGAGATTTCTGAAATCATGAGCCCAAATATATTTTCTTCTAGGTTGTTTCTGTCTGGCATTATGGTCACAGTGACAGAAAGCTGACTAACATAGCAAGAAAACATAAAAAGTAAAAGTAGATATTTTGTAACTACAACAAGTATGCCAGGCACTGGTGACCCCAGGGATTCATTCTGGCTTCTACCAAGAAAGCAAAGACTCATTTCCTATTATCACTGGGGTGCAGGGTGAGCTTATTAAAATCTCTGCCATACCATATTCCAGAGCCCTCATCTTGCTATTCAGAATCAACAAAGGTTAACATTTACATATTTTAGTAAACTAAAAGTTTTCTAGCAAAGGTGAAAATTCCTTTATTTTAATACATGCTCATTCCCATATCCCTTACTTCTTTCCCAGAGGCACCATATTTTTATACTTTTACAGTATACAGACCCAGAATCCCAGGCACATTCTCACCCTATAAACCAACATTATTAATAAGGAAGACTAATTTTGTACTTTACAGAGGACGGTGGAATTCTGAGCTGCCTATGGATGAGACATGGGGTAGGTGGACTGACATCTGGATACCTGGAAATCTGCCCTTCCTCTCAAAAGATGGGAAGTTTTTTTTTTTTTTTTTTTTTTTTCATACACACACATATACACACATTGGAATTAACAAACTGAAAGGCCCAGGCTGAAGTGAATGTGCTGAAAGGGCAATGCACAGACCTGGACTGGTGACCCACCTCCAGGAGCACCCTTTGGATTCTCAAGTAGCATGGTGTGGATACAGTCCAGCTCAGCTGTCCTTGTGGCTCTTGCCATTTTGGAAAAACACAGAAGTGAAAGTATTTGAGGGTAATATGTACCTCTCATTGGTGATGGTAGTAAGTCACCTTGTGTCTATGGGGAAGCCTGGCTAAGACAACCTCCCACAGGATCCTATCCCTCTTGCATGCATTGTCTATAAAGGAAGACTAATTTTGTGTTTTCCAGGGGCTCATGCAATACTTTTTTCTCTCTATCCGTGGAGATTCTGAGCAGCCTGTGGATGGGGAATGCGTGGGCAGAAAGAATCAGGGATCTGTCCTCATTCTCAAAAGTTGAGAGTTTTGCACACACACACACACACACACACACACACATATCAACTGGACACCTTCATTTCCTTAAGAACCAAATAAATAACTTTATTGGAAGTAACAATGAAACTGAAAGGCCCAAACTAAGGTGAATGGGCTGCAAGGGCAATGTGCAGGCCGGCCTGGGACCCACCCCGGGGAAGACTCCCTGGCATGGGCTGGGGCACAGTCCTGCTCAGTTGTCCTTGTCGCTGCGGCCCAGGGTGAGCCTGTCAAAGAGGAGCTCGGCCAGGGGGTTTTCCGGGGCCTCCATCCTGCGCAGGTTGGTCAGGTAGCCGCCCAGCTCCCGGATGATGAGGACCTGCTGGTGCAGATAGTGGCTCCGCAGGAAGTGGCAGAGGTGGGGGTCCTCCCTCTCGGTGGCCAGGCGGTGCAGCTCCAGGAGGCTCTGGTTGACCCTCTTCTCCAGGTGCAGGGCGCGCTCCATGGCCTGGAAGCCGCTGTGCCAGTCATCGCGGTCGGGCTTGAGGATGTCCTGGAGGTGGATGCGGCCTCCGCGCTGGTTCTGCATCTTCATCAGCTTCTCGGCGCCATCCCCCCACTCGTGGGAGCGGCGCAGGAAGAAGCTGGAGAAGTGCTCCAGGGCCACGCTGTGGCCGTCGCAGTAGAAGGCCAAGGACAGGTAGACGTAGGAGGCGTGCAGTTGCATCTGGATCTGGCGGTTGACGGCGATCTCGCAGTCGGGGTGGTAGTTGTGGCGCACCTGCGACGCCTCGAGGGGTACCATGACGGGCACGGGCAGAAACGCCGCCATCACGAAGGCTGCTAAGAGAACGAAGGCCACGGTGGTGGGGCCTTGGAAAGCCTGTAAGGTGGGCAAGGGAGGGGCGGCTGGCAGAGGGCGGCTCTGGGCCTGGAGGTTATTGAGCAGGTAGAAGTTGACAATGGTGTCCCCCAGGGTTGGGGTGCAAGTACTAACTAGGGCAGTTCTATGCTGATTATCTCACCTGTATAATATTTTAGAAAGTCATTTATGAATATAAGGACAAGTTTTAGAGTTAATCACCTGAATGGTTTCTTCAAATGGCATCTTCAAATATTGTCCCAATGTGCGGGGCGAGGTGGCACAGACCTACAATCCCAGAAGCTCTGGAGGCTGAGGCAGGAGAATCTTGAGTTCATGGTTAGCCCCAGCAACTTAGCGAGGCTCTAAGCAACTCAGCGAGACCCTGTCTCAAAACAAGACAAAACAAAACAGAAAAGTGGGGGTGGGACTGGAGATGTGGCTCATTGGTTAAGTGCCCCTGGGTTCAGTCTCTGGTACCAAAAAATGTATTTTCCAAGTGTGGTTGTTTCATTAAATGTAGTGTCCTTTGTGATGCCCTTAGTTATATTTGCTATCATAAGTTTTATTTGAATGGCAGCTGTCCTTAGCTACTTCAGTGCGTGTACTAATGAAACTAATGAGGGAGAGATCAGGGACCCCAGCCCGGCTGAGCATCCACTGACTTGGCCACCTATATAAAATTATTCAAGAATGTAAGTACAAGGTTTTTGAGCTGGTCACCTGGATGGTTTCCTTAAGCAACTTACTTGAAAATTGTCCAAATGTGATTATTTCACTAAACCTAATGCTTTTTGCGATGTGATTAGTATTACTTATATTCATAGAATTTTATCTATGATTTTATCATAGAATGTCAGCTCTCCTCAGTGACATAAATGTCTGTACTAATGACACTTTTCAATGCAATACTTGTTCCTTTCCTAGAACTTAATAACTCCAGTGACCTCCATTTTTCTCCTTCCACTTATAATCAAGTTCACAGTTTTGTGACAGGAGATTCACCTTGAAAATCTCAGTGAATCTTCCCACCTTTCAGTCTTTCATTGTTTTGTTCTTCAGTTCCTCTATTCTCTGCGAAACCTTCCGGCACAATCCTTGAAATAGTCTTTTTGTCTTGTCTGGACACTTGAAAAGACAATCTCAATGGTCTCAATCTCCCGGATCACCTCACCCCATGTAACTAGATCACGAGTTTCCTCTTGTGTAAATACAGTGTTCTCTTTTCTCTGATGGAAAACAAAAGGTTTAGGTGCATTCTTGGGAAAGCCCTGTTAACCATGTGGAAGTATTCATGTCCTCCAACTTCCTCTATACTTTCATTGCCATCAGATAACCTTTTATTAAAAAAAAAAAATGAAAGGAAGGAAGAAAGGAAGAAAGGGAAAAAACCCTCAATTATGTTTGATGGCGTAAGCCAAAACAGCCACACAAAATTGTCTTCTTTCCAGGGAGCTGGGGTTGTGGCTCAGTGGTAGAGAGATCACCTAGCATGTGTGAGGCACTGGGTACCATTCTCAGCACTGCATACAAATGAATAAAATAAAGGTCCATCAACAACTAAAAATATACATAAAAATAATTTTTAAAAATTGTCTTTTTTCAAATACTCAGAAAATCATTCTTTCATGGAATGTGAATTCGCTGTTTTTCTACCACTGTTCTCAAATCATTCAATAGTTAATTCCTTAATTAAGTCAAGAAATATTTACTTAGTATGTAATGCAGCTGAAAGCATGGCTATAAGATTTGGGAATGCATTAGTAAAAAAGAAACAAAAGTTCTAATTCTTGGGGTTTATCTTCTAGTGGTGAAGCAGACTAAAACCAAAAGAAGCTGCCACTTTTCCCCCTGTAGTGTCTCAAGTAAATACATACAGAAGTGTGGAAATAAAATAGATAAAAATATATACTTAGAATTCACAGATTTTACTGCAAAAGATATAAGAGCAACTAGCCTAGGTATTTGTAATTCATTTATTTGTGCATTAATTCAATGATCATTTATATACTTCAAATATGTGTCAGTCACTGTTTTTGCTTCTGGAGAAACAGAAAAATCAAATGTGGTCCCCATTCTCAAGATAGAACTTTATGAAAGAATATTGTTAAGTGCTTAAGATGGTTTTAATACCTGTTTTCACTTAGAGGTTCAGGCTTTAACTAATGTATGTTAAATTTTTGGTTCTCCTTGATTCTGTTTTGGAAGTTTATGGTATTTTGTAATCAGTGTTTATGAAGAAAGTAAATGATTAAATATTAAAATGCCACAATATAAACTTATCTAAGCAGTTTTGGAAGCATTTAATTGTTAATTATATAAAGCATTAGAATAATAACCATTTCTAGAAATGGAACAGAACCACTTGATCAATTTCCTAAGGAGATAAAAGCTTATTCTGTATTTGCTCAATGCAAGTGCTTAATCTTAATGTAATTGTAGATTTTCAAAAATTTTCTTTGGAGATTCCATTTATTAATCTCTGGAAGAATCTACATTAAGTAAAAAGAAAGAAATCTTGATTTTTGTAGAAAATTTTCTCATTATAGTCCCACAATATTTATTTATTTTAGTTTTAAAATTTTTATCCATTTTTAAATATTTACTATTAACTGATATGTAAATACATAAAATTTATTAATGGGGTACCATGTATTGTTTTGATCCCTATGTATATTGTTTAATTAGATTAAATTCATTTTTCTCCTAAACATCACTTCTTTATGGTGAAAAAAATCAAAGTTTTTTCTTCTAGCTTTTTGAGATAAACAGTACACAATCACAATCTATAATCATCTCTGTGTGAAATGGCACTCTAGAAATTCTTGCTCCTATCTAACTGCAACCTACTACATGTTGAGCAACCTTTTCATATCCCTCTTTATTTCTTTACCATTCTACCTTCTGGTATTCACTATTCCCAAATTAAAACAACAGGTAGGAGTAGATGTTGGATATGTATTTAAATTGTTTTCTCTGGAAATTAAAAAAGAAAAAATAACAAGAACATCCAATGCTGACAAATTATTATTGTAATTCTACTTAAATATGCATATACCTAAATCTAGTTATACAAGTCTATGTTTTTATTTATTAACTTTTCTCTCTCTTTCTTTTTTTTTTTTTTTTTTTTTTGATACTAAAGTTTGAACCCAGGGATGCTAACAACTGAGCCACATCCCCAGCCTTTTTGATTTTAAGACTGGGTCTTGCTAAGTTGCTCAGGACCTTGCTAAGTTGTTGAGGCTGGCCTCAAACTTTCAATCCTCCTGCCTCAGTCTCCCAAGTCACTGGGATTACAGGCATACACCACTGCACTCAGAATATTTATTAACTTGTGAAAAGTGAAGTGATACTTTATTCTGATGCAGTTTGTTTTTTTTTCATGAATCTCAATAACTTCAATAACTAAAGTTGCTGAAGTTTACTTTTATTAATTTGTTTTTCATTAGTTAATCATTCACTTTTAAAGTAAATTTTAATCTTTGCCCATAGTAAAATAAGCCCACATAAGTATAAGGGTGAACATTAGGATCTTATCATTTTATATTAGGACATGCTATCAAGCAACAGTTGTGCTTAATATGATTCAAAACTCAAAACTCGCATTCAAATGTGAACACTGAATTTGTGTAGCTATATTGAGCTATAAAGAGATCAAGATAATCCTGAAAATGCTTACAGTAATTTTTCATATAGGTAGAAACAGAAGAACAGATCCATGGGATTCTGAAGTACTAATAGAGAACACTGAATTGGAATGGCATAAACATGCTCTGTACATAATAACTCTTCCTTCCTTCCTTTCTTCTTTTTGCTGTGCTGAAGATGGAACTCTCTACCACTTAGCTATATACTCTCAACCCTTTAATAGCTATTTCTTAAGACCCTAGTATATGTCAGTCTTTGTGCTGGAAGTGGAATGATTGTAGCAGACACTGAATTTACTCTCATAAGCCTGAGCATCTTTCAGTTCATATTGTTTCTCAATACAAAATATACATGTAACCAATATAAAATTATTTACTAATAAGTTGATATTATATTTGATTTCTTCACTTCTTTAGTCACAGATACAGAAATTGCTATAAAAATTCTCATATAATTTCTTACAGAGTAACAATGCTTAGGGAAAAATATTAATGGAATTATGTTAGTTGACCTAAAGACCTAGAATATCTTCATCGAAGCTGTATATATTTTATTTCACCAAAACCAAGTGTAAGTTTTTCCAAACATGTTAAGAGAAAAGCAATCCTTGCAAAATAATACTTACAATTCCATGCCTTACTATAATATTAACCCAATATATTAATAAAGCTTATATTTAATATGATCATTATTTGTCAGAATTTGACATGAGTAATGAGTCTTCATTTTTTAATGTTATCATCTTTTCTTCCACAATCTCAATGGTTTATTTCCTGACTTCTCCTTTCATAAGATATATACTGACCTGAACTAGCCAATATTAAAATTCAATGAAAAACCCAATTTATAAAAGTTAAAGTTTATTAAGTGCTTCCTTTTTATTATTTGTATTTTTTTACCCTTGCTTGGAGTTTTTACTCTTCAATTCTTGCTCATTCATGAAAAATAATATTCTTCTAACTTATTTTCTTGAAGGATTTTCCCATTTTCCAAATATAACTGAATATTTAAGATTAAACTTATTTAGAGAGTTAAAAATTTCCTGGAAATATCTGACTTTTAGTAACTTTCTGCTAAAGTGTTTTTTAAATCTCATTTATTTTAATGTGAGTTAATGGGTTGGGATATATTCTTTAGATAGAAAAAATATTATTTCACTTTTGCTTACGTAGATTGTGCTCTTAAGTTTTGATTTCCTACATAATAAACAACCAAGAGGAAAGGCTCATTAATAATCTGTCGAATGCTGTAGGCAGTATGACTTGATTCTCCATTAGTAATGTTATTTCTTGATTTTCTACTGCCAGAAAGTGCTGACACTGAAAACAATTTGTAGCAATATGAATTTATATATCGTGTGTGTGTGTGTGTATGTGTGTGTATGAATAGGGATTGAATGCAAAGACAAAACCTAGTATTTCTTTATGGGACATTAATTGAAGATTTGTTGTAGAGTAACTGGTGGTTTCAGAAAGGAAGTTAAGGCCAAACACAACCACTTGACAGTGAAAAAGGCTGTTGAAATTGGAAGTTGAGAAGGGCACTACAGCAAAGAACTCTTGAAGGACAGACAACACTTTTCACTTTGACTGCCTGTATGGTAGTCTCTGGCCTGGAGCTGAAGGGGAAACCTGTGTTGAGAGCAGGTCTGGTACAGATAATATTATTTTCTTGTATGCAGCAACTGAAAAATTGCTTAGCAGTCCTGAAATCTTAAATAACTGGCAAGGATTAAAAACTGCAGTGATAACTGGAAATGTCTGCTCTATCTTGAATAAGCTATTTACAATTGCTGTCCTATTTCATCAGGTGTCTTTCAAATATCAATGCTTTTAGTTCCCTGTAAACCATTACTTCAATAAAATGTATTCAACAATAATTCTGCAGAGAAAAAATACTATTTCCCCTATGTGGGCCTCTCTCCCTTAATTTTTGTCTTTTCCACATTAATAACCTCTAATGTTTAGAAAAAAACCACAATGGTTTATAATTGAGTCAAGGTACACATTTCTCTAAATACCCCAAAAAAAACAAAGGCCAAACATTTTCTCTGATATGTGGAAGCTAACTCACAATAAGGTGGTGGGGGAATAGGGAAGAATAGAGTTACTTTATATTAGGTAGAGGGGAGTGAAAGGAAGGGAAGGGGTATGGGGAAAGGAATGATAGTAGAGTGAAACACATTATTACCTCATGTACACATATGACTACATGACAGATGTGATCCTGCAATATGTATAATCAGAAAAGTGAGAGATTAAACTCTATGTATGAGCTATCAAAATGTATAAATGCATTCTGTCATGTACAATTAGAACAAATAAAATAATTTTTTAAAAAAGATAAACACGTAGATCATTCAATTGTTACAAATGTAGAAGAGGGCAATGGATATAGGAAATACAGGACTCTATATAAAACCAAAAGTCTACTTCCTTTTCTCCCAAAGAAACTTTTGTATACCATTTGATCCATTTTACTACCCATGCTGTGAAATGTTTGCTTAGATTGTATCCTAAGTTAAACCAGTTCATTGGAATAAACGTCTGAATGGGACACATGGCTTAATAAAACCGTTTCATAACTGGACGATGTGGAATATTCTGCAGATTATCTTTTTGCAGAGGAGCGCTCTTGAGTCACATGAACAGGATAAAATAGATAATAATATTAAAGTTATATTTTATAAAATAATATATCAATTCATATTTTGTAATATTTAAAAAATTGTGGTATGTATGTAGGTGTGTACTATATCATGCATGCATTTGCATATACATATGAGGCTTTACTTATGTCAATGGTAGCTAAAATTTGGACCTTGATGTGAATTTTGATATGAATATATAGATATTATATATTTTGAAGAGATATTATTTATACAGAATTAAGAGACTATTGTTCATAATTGGTGTTAGTTTGGTAAGAATTTAAAAATAATAAAGTATTGAATATTTTTGTTGGACACTTGGTAGGTAAAGCAGACTGGAACATGCATATGAATTTTTAATTCTATAAAAGATACAAATGTTGCATTAAAAACCTAAGGAGTAAGATTAAGTCAGCAGTGGTGAATAATTAAGATTATTTATTAATTTGCATTTTTCATGTCCATAATATGAAGTGATACTGGAAATTTTTTGCTAGCTACTAGAAAATAAGTTATGATTTATGACAGTTCACCATATACATCTACCAAAATTCTATCAGTAGGAAAGTGAGATCAGCCTTCTTTTGATTAAATTCAGTGGGCATAATGTGGTAACATACATATTAGATGGATAAGATTTAGAGGATTAGTGAAATCCTTTAACCACCAGAAAATTTCACCTGTACCTTATAGTAATTTAGTATGAATCACCTTATAAAATAGAGTTGTCTCTACCTGATTATTTTCTAAATATTACAGTCTACTATATTAGTGCATTGGAACAGTAGATCAGATAATTGAATATACATAGGAGACAGGAACACTTCTCATCATTTTTCAGGAATTTATATAAGAAAATAAAATGAATCTTCTAGAAATATTAATAATAGTAGTCTCACATTCATTTTTAATTCTTAATGCATTTGTGTATGTCATTTGTTCTTCCTTAGCCTCTAGTTCTTTATTAAGAGCAATAGTCTTGGGACTGGGGGTGTAGCTCAGTGGCACAGCACTTGCCTTGCATGTACAAGGCCCTGGGTTCAATCCCAAGCACCACAAACACAAACAAAGCAAAGTAGTAGTCTTGGACTATATCCTGTGTTTTAGTTATTTTCTATCCAGGAATTTTAACTCTTGGTTGTGAATCAAAATCTGTTGAGGAGCTCTGCTTCAGCAGGTTTGGTGTGAAACCTGGCATGTGTAATTTTAGGACATGCCACAAGTGATTCTTACATTCACCCAGGATATGAGTGCTCTTTCGTACAAAGAACAACATGTGAATCTTTAAGTCCATATATATATATTTTGGGGGGGGGGGTTATGGGGATTGAATACAGGGGCATTTAACCAATGCGCCACATTCTCAGCCCTTTATCATATTTTAATTAAGACAGGGTGTCACCAAGTTGCTTAGGGTCTTGCTAAGTTGCTGAGACTGACTTTGAACTCATGATCCTCCTGCCTCAGTCTCCCAAGCTGCTAGGATTAAGCGCCCAGCTTTAAGTCCATATATTGTTTACAACCTATCTATATTTTATAACTAAAAAAAATGTCAGTGAGTATAATAGTGGAAAAATATCTGTAGCACTGTATTGCCATAGAAGTGATCTGCATTGACATAGAAGTGATCAGAACAGACAACATATGTGTCAGGGTTCTCCAGAGAAACTTACACAAACACACACGCACACACACACACACACACACACAGGTTTGAGCATACACACACATATTAAAGGATAAAAAAAGGTAGCATATGTGTATTTATCTATCATCTATCTACCTACCTACCTACCTACCTATCTACAGATAGAGATATTCCCTAGTGATCTTATGAATTACTTTGTTATCTGTCATTGTATCCCATTTTTGATATCTAATATTATTTATTTGGGTCTTCTCTCTATCTCTTAGTTTAGTGAAGGGTTTGTCAATTTTATCTTTTCAAAGAACCAGCTCTTTGTTTTATCGATTATTTATTTCTACCTTAATCTTTATTAATTTCTCCAATTGATTTTGAGTTTCATTTGTTCTCATTTTTCTAAGGTCTTGAAGTGCATCGTTAAGGTATGTATATGAGATCTGACTTTTTTAAATATAGGCACTCATAGCTATAAACTTCCCTCTTAGTACTACTTTCAGGTTTCAGATACTGTGTTTCCATTTCCATTTTTGATTCTAGGGATGTTAGGAATCGCTTCAATGACCCAATGACTGTTCAAAACATATTATTAAATCTCCATGTGTTTCTACACATTTTGTAGTTTATTTTCCTGTTGGTATCTAGTTTCACTAAATTATCACATAATGAAATGTTAAAAATTATTCCAGGTTTTCTGTAGTTATTAAGACTTGCTTTATGGTCTAATATATGATCTATTTTGGAAAATTATCCATGTGCTGATGAAAATAATGTGTATTCTGTAGATGTTGGATGTTGATTGGAATATTCTGTAGATGTCCATTAACTACATTTGATTCATAGCGTAATTGAACTTAAAATTTCTTTGTTCTTTTTTTACTTTTTTCCAATATGATCTATGTATTTGTAAGAACAGGGTCTTGAATCCATCCTCTATTATTGTATTAGGTCCTATATCTCCCTTTATGTTCAGGACTGTGTTTTGTATAATTGGGTGCTTTGATGTCCTGTGCATATATATTAAGAGTAGTTATTTCCTCTCCTCCATCTCCTTCTTTTCCTTTTTTTTTTGTTTTTTGTTTTGCAGTACTGGATATCGAACAAGGGGTTCTCTACCATTAAGCTAAATCACCAGCTCTGTTTATTTTTTATTTTGAGACAGTGTCTTGATAAGTTGTTCAGCCTAGACTTGAGCTTGGAATTCTTCTGTCTCAGTCTCCTGAGTCACTGGGATTACAGACATGTGCCACCACATCTAGCTTTTTTATCTTCTTGATGAATTTTTCTCTGTCAATAAATATGTAGTGACCTTCCTTGTCTCCGTAACTGATTTTGGCTTAAAATCTGTTTTTTCAGATATGAATCTAACACTCCTGCTGGTTTTGGGTTTCCATTTGCTTGCAATATCATTTCCCATCCTTTCATCTTCTTCCGTATGTCTTTGATGATTAGTTATGTAAGATTTTTTCAGGCAGCATATGGTTGGATTTTCTTTAAATTCAGTCAGTCAGTCAGTCTATATCTTTTAAATGGAGAATGAATACCATTTACATTCAGGGATATTATTGAAAGGTATTTATTGGTTCCTGTCATTTTGTTGCTTTTATTCTGGTTGTTTTGAGTATCCTTTTTTTAAAATTTTTTTCTTCTTTTATTCATCTTAGTGGTTTGGTGATTTTTATTATTTAAATGCTTGATTCTTTCCTAATTCTTTCTTATCTACCCTCGTAGTGTGAGATTTATTCTTTCCTGTGCTCTCATGGCTCTGTTTATGTTTCTTCCTTTTTTGAGTGTGGGATTCCCTTAAGTGTCTTCAGTAATGCTGGTTTAGTGGTTATGAAATTTGTATGCTTATCATAGAAGGTTTTTATTTTTCTTTCAATTCTGAAGGATGACTTTGCTGGCTATAGTTATCTAAATTGGCAGTTATTTCCGTTAGGACTTGAAATACATCATTCCATGCCCTCTTGGTCTTAAAAATTATTCTGATAACTCTGGGATTATTTTGATAGGTTTACCTTTAAATGTGACTCGGCACTTACCTCTTGAAACTTTTAATGTTTTTCTTTCTTCTGTATTTTTGTCAGTTTAACTATAGTATCTTATTTAGTGGTTCTTTTCTGGCCATGGTTCTAAATGTTCCCTGTGTCAGGATGTGCATGTCTTTCACAAGATTTGGGAAATTTTCTGCTGTTATTTCACTGCGTATGTTTTCTATGTTTTTTTTTCTATTTTCCTTCTGCCTATCTATTGCAGTTATACATGTTTGGTCTTTTAATGGTTTCCCAAGAGATCATGTATGTTCTTCTCATTCCTTTTTTATTACTATCTGAATATGACAATTCCTTAACTGTCTTCAATCCCCATTCTTTCTTCTGTTAGATCTAGTCTGTTGCTGGGGTTTTCAAATGAGTTTTTAATTCAATTTATTGAGCTTTTCATTTCTAAAATTTGTGGGGTTTTTTCAGAATCTGTATTTCTTTATTGAATTATTCATTCATATACTGCACTGTCTTTCTTAATTCATTCAGTTGTTTATTGGTATCTTCTTGGAATTCTTTGAACTTTTAAAAACTCATTGATTTTAATTCTTTGGCACATCATTCACTCTGTTATCTTTGTCATTTATTACTGAAGAGTTATGCAGTTTCTATGTTGAGATTTACATATTGGTTGTAATGAATATTTCCTCCACTTTTGTGTCACTGCCTTCTTAGTAAGTAGTGTCCTTTGGGAATGTGCCCAAAGCTATTGGCTTGCTGTACAGTTTTGAATTTAATTCCAATTGGACTTCATAGTATAGTTTCTCTGTCACTTCCTTGGCTGTGATTAGAGCATTTTGACACAGTATGTACTTTGTCAAGTTCTGAGAGACTTGCTTTCTCTTAAGGTCTCACTAGAGTGGGATTCAACTGGTAGTTCAGGCAGCTGTGGTATAGACAGCAGAATATATGGTGTGAACTCCCTTGGTTATACCACTAATCTTGTTAGCAAAGTGTATTTTGATAGGGCATGGGAGTTACTTGTGCTGAGTTCCCTTGTAGATAAAATGTCCACCACCATTGTGTTATTTCTCTCTGCTGTTGCTGTGGGGATAAATGTCCAGGAGTGGGTCTTCAGGTCCGGCAAATGTGCCTACCCCAAACCAGGATGATGGCTGGGAGATTTTGCCTCTTTATTCTTTAAATATCTACCAAAGTTTGAGCAGAGCAAGGTCATGGCTTGGGTAAGGTGAAGTTTCTTTGAGCTAGTCTAGGAGTGTATCTCAGTGGCACAGCACCCACCCAATGTGCTCAAAGTACTGGTATTAATCCCCAGCACCACATAGGAAGAATAAATAAAGCAACAAACAATATTAACAACAAATAACAAGCCAGATAAATAAATAAATTAAAAACCAAATAAAAACCACAACCAAACAGAAAGGAAAGAAACAGAAACAAGCAAAAATAATATTGTATAAGCTAAAAAGTTAAAGAAATAATAAAAATAAAATTAATTTAAAAAGTAATGAAAAGAATGGAAAACAAAGGTAACAAAATGAAAAAAGAAAAGATAAAGAGACAAAAAAAGAAGAAAAAAGAAAAAATATATTAAAAAGACAAGAAAAGAGAAAAGAAAAATATACAAATGAGAGACAATAATATGTTATTACAAAGATATTAATAAAATTTCAAATATTGCTTTTGCAGGTAAGAGTGATTACCATAGCCTATGATGATCAAAGCTTCTTTCCATGCCTTCTTAAAATGTGTACCCTTTGGAGAGACCAAAAGCTGGAGTTATTCAGCCCTTTCTTTTTTTTGTCCTCATGAGGTGACCAGCAGAAGTGATTTTTGGCCAGAGTCATTTGGAACATCTCTCAGGAGCCCACCCGGCCTAAAAGTGCTAGAGTAGAATTTAGAGTTCCTGAGTCAATAATTTACTCTGGAGTTATTTGGGCTGTGCTAGAGTGGGGCCAATGCCAGTAATCCAGTTTATCACCAAGGTAGCATGGAGTATGGGAATTGCCTAGGGGCATTTTCTCTCTGGTGTCCTTTTTGCTGTGTACTACATGGACGGGTGTCATCAGGCGCTGTAACATGTCTTCTATACCTTTTGTGCTGTACACTCCAAATGTGGGCAGAGACTATGGAGTCGAAACTATCTGTTCTGTGGTTTTGTGGTAGGCCCTGTACAATCCACAGCCCATAACTTTGGTGTTTTGAGACTTAGCTACTATGTGAAATTGCACACTACTGATTATTCCCTTGAATTCCTACAGCTGACTTCCTGAACTGACAGTTTTAAAGTTGAATCATTTCCACCTTTCCTTCATTATTTATTTTCCCACTGAATAAAATTCTCAGTGTGTTTATGTCATAGGCTCTCCCTCAAGCAAACCTGACTCTAAAGGCAGTAACCCAATGAGCTAGTGTAGTAATATTTTCACAGGAACCTGTAGATGGGAAAATATAGGGGCCTATGAGTCTCTGAGCAGTAAGCCCAGGCAAGACCTTCTCAAAGTGGTTCCCTGTTATAGCACTGTGTGAATATGCTGGGAATTGCAGGGAACTTCCCCAGATTCGGTTTACTATGTGGTTCTTAAGTCTGTTGTGTATTTATACTGTCTTTCTGCAAGGTGCTGATTCTTGTGCTAGTGGTACTCACTGATATTCTCCATCTTTCTTCACCTTTATCCCTGCCTTCTGCCACACTGCACTGTGATAGATGCTGGCGTGCTCCGTTTCATACTCTGTTCTACTATCCAGAATCTCTGAGTTTCTCCAAATCTCTGTCCACTATTGAACTTCAGTATTATCCAACAGTCACCCACCTTGATATGAAGCTGTTTTTTAGTTGTTTAGATTCTGTCTTATGGAGAAATGGGTGTGTTGGTTGCTTCTAATATACCAACTTCCATCTACATAATTTCTTCAAAATAACTTTGCTAAGAATTTTTATAGACTATTGAAAATATCATTACATTTGCATATTCATTTTATTTGACAGAAATGATATTCTGAATATTTTTAATATAAGATAATTTTGATCAGCCATTATTCTGCTGATATAATCTAGTATTTTCTAATAAAGTTTAGATGCACATTTGATTCCTATTCCTTTGTGGGTACCTTGCTTTTCTGCTCTGAGAAAAAAAAATTAAAGTCCTAATTCTTGAGAATTTAAAATGTTATAAATATGTGCCTTGGTGCATGAATCTTGTTTTCACCTATTAAAGTCATTAATTTACTCCATAGGTCTATTTCAGTCTAAAAACTTGGGTTTTTTAAATTTTTATTTTTCAGTTCAGATATATATATATATGAATATATATATATATTCTAATGTCCAGTGATTTCTTCTGTTTCTATGTTCTCTGATATCAAGACTACTATTTGTTTTAAGATGAACTGAATTACCAGATTTCTTAATTTTCTCATAATTCATTTACTTTACCTTTTGCTCAAAATTTAGTAATGAACCCCAGATTTTCACTTTGTCCTGATACATTGCATTTTTCTGTTCATATACTGATGATCTGAATTCCATAAATACTAATTTATTTTAAATTTATAATATAAATATAATTTAATATTAAAATCATTAATTTATATTATTTGCTTAAAGTAAATATAGATAATATTCTGTTTACTTAATGTTTTGCCAAGGCTGATCTACTTGATCTGTGAAAGTTTAATAACTATTACTTGAGATCAACTCTGTTATGAAGACAAATGGGTTTAGGAAAACTTGACAAATATTAGACATAGTTCTTGAATCCTTGATTGAATGAAAAAAGCATTTAGGAAATCTATGAGCACTGAGAAATTCTAAGAAGCATTTTCATATGGAGAATCAGGTTTATTTTACTATAATTCTTATAAATGAAGGAACATATTAAGGCTCAGATAGTTTAAGAAATGCAACAAATTCATGGTAGAATATCCTGAATTGGGACAGATTTTTCTAACTTTGCTATAGTGATAGTTTGGAAGCTTGGTTGTGTTTTTTCCTAGGTGATTGGCATGATTTAAATGAGGGGAATTGAAGGACAATCACTACTGAAAGGCTTGACTAAGTTTATTTCTACTTTACTCCTTTCCACTACCAGGAGAAAAGCACTCAATCAAGACCTGTCTGTATGGAGAATAACTGTTGACAGGGTCTAATAAAAAGCACTGTGTAAGATTACTTCTGGTGTAAAATTTATTTTAATCAGATCAACAGCGGGCCATAGAAATAGCTTTGTAAAAGCAATGCCAATCAGCCAACATGCATATCTACTTGCCTATAACTTTGTAGATAAAGTGAGCTGCATTGGATATTACCTGTTTTGTGGACATAGCATGGAAATGCATTTGTAAGTAATGTTTTTCCTCCAACAAGATTGACAAAACATTCTCAAAAATATTTGAAATGTTTTCAGTATAATAGATATTGAGGTTGTGACTATATTTATTTTAGTTAACTTATATGCTTTAGTGTTTGTAAGCCCCTTTATCTGTAAATCTTTGGTATGTTAGAGTGCATCATTGAGCTACAAGTTCATTAGGTAATAGAATTTTTTGAACTTTGTTGATTTCTTCCTCTTTTTACCCAGAAGTAAATAAATAAGAACCTCATTCTAAATAATATAAAAAATATTGATAAGATGGCTTTATTTTAAAAATAGGTAAACAAAATAAATGTAAATCTTGCTACCATTTTCTGCCATCATCATCTTGCAGAACACAAATTTCATATTCAGATTACAAAGACGTATTGCTATGTTGATCATTATCTAAGAAAATGAGCCACAAGGGATACATTATGTTAAAGAACAGTCAAATGAGACATATTCCCAAGGCCCTTGCCTCATAAAAATAACCTATAACTAAGATCTTTAAACAGCATGCTGTCATTTTGTAAACCTTTATTCTGAAAAAGTGAAAACCAGTGCCTATATTTGAGAAGTAAGTGTGCATTCACATTATGTGACCTCATATATCTATAAGTGGAAGTCCTTTTATGTTAATTTTAGTTATAATATTGAATATTCTAGGAGTTGGTAAAAAGTTTTAAATAATCATTATATAGTAGGAGCCTCTAGAATTGTGATAATTCTTAATATATGGCTTCTAATTTAAGGTACATAGATACAAAATGATTATAATAAGCATTCTTTAGTCCCTTATTCAGGAGGTGATGAAAGATATGACATTCTGTGTCAAAGTCTTTATTTTAAAGCTTGATTCCACCCCTTCTAAACTGTGTAAACTTGCATATGGAGAGTGATTTATTCATCAGAAAAATATTAATAATATGAGGTGCTATAAATATTAACTTAGGTGAAGACTTAAAATGATGCTAGTATTACACTTGGTTCATTGTTTGTTTGTCATCAATGTCATAGCTATTATTTTAACGAATAAACGACCCCTGAGAAAGAGATCAATTCATTATGTAAAAACTCACCTTAATTTTTTAACTTCAGACTCTTAGGTTGTAAGTCTGGAAGAAAAAATATAATGTAATTTTCTATTTCCTTTTATGCTATCATTTTTTTTTCTTTTCTAGCTAGTCACTGAAATTTCATTTATATGATTTCTGTTGAAAGTGTTAGTAGGTAGTAGAAAATATGAATAATTTTTGGAATCAATAAATCCTAAAGATTATTCTGAGAAGGGATTAAACTTCAAAATGTAGTTTATAAAAGCTTATAAAAGTAGCTTATACATTTATATAGCCTTGCAACTTTTCTTCTATTATTGTCTGAGTTGCCATTTAATTTAAAGAGTATCTCTTTGTCTCTTGAAAGAAAAAGAAAGAAAGAAAGAAAAAAAAGAGAGTCATATTTTTTTCCTGTGTTTCCATTACAGTTTTCTCTCTGGAAGCCTCAATAATAATGGTGTAGTAAGTTTAGATCACTGAATATAGATACATTAAATACCAGTACTGGTAATATGTATTGTATTTTGAAAAATATGGCAATTGACAATATGGATTTCCTTTTTTAAAGGAAAATGAAAGAAATAATGAAAATATATAATATATAGTAGATTCGAGTGGTTTTTATGAGTTAGTTACTTCTACCAGACTCCAGGAAAAAAGTTTAGTAGATAAGGTACTAGTGACCTTTGACAAAGATGCCAATGATAAACAACAAGCGAACAATTGTTTTTTTTAAAAAATGATGTTAACAAAACTGGATAACTACATCTAAAAGAAGAAAACAGACCTTTATACATACATACACAAAAATCAACTCAAAAGAGATTAAAAATATAAATGTAAGACCTGAAACTGTAAAGCTTCTAGAAGAACAACATAAGTGAATAGCTTCATGACATCAGGAGTGACAATGATATCTTGGATATGATCTCAAAAACATAAACAAGGAAGAAAAATAGACAAGTTGAACTACAACAAACTAAAAGGTTCTACACAGAAAGGAAAACAATCAACAAAAGTGAAAATATAACCTGTAAAATGGGAGAAAATATTTGCAAAGCATGTGTGTGATAAGGGATGAATATTCAAAATATACATGAAACTCCTACAACAGAATAGCCAAATAATCAAAGAATCTGCTTAAAAATGCTCAAAGACTTGAATTTTTATTTGTTCCAAGAGGACATACAAGTGTCCAATCATTACAGGAATTCAAATCAAATAAAATCTGCCGGGGTCCAGCCCTAGCAGGACTCCATGGGTTCCACACTGGTAAACGGGGCGCGGGGAGACAGCGTCCGCGATGAATGGAGAAAGACACAGACTCTAGTTCTGGTGCAATCAATCCCACTTTATTCTGGGGAAGGCTGGGTTTATATACATTTTTCTTCAGGCTTTGATGACAGGCTTGTGATTAATAAAATCAAAGAAGTTTCCAAAGCATAGGCAGAAATTGTTTTTACCAAAAGATTATGAGAAAACAGTAACCTTACAGATTATCCTTACCTAATCACAATTGTTTTAAGAATATCTAACTATGTCAATGAGCTAATACAATGTTTATTTCCTTAATATCTAAACTCTATATGACCTAAGACTATTCTTATTACTTTTGCAGTAAAGCGATAGACAAATAATGTCATGTGACCATCTCTACTAGGTCCTTCTGGTTAATATCTAAATTGCTGAGTTAAGGGCTACAGGAGGGCAACGGTCCCAATGGTTACTGTGTACCAATGTTTATTATAGGGGTGACATATTCTTTGTAGGAAGGAAGGAATGTTATGAAACCTTATCCTTTTACCTTACCACCACACATAAACAAAACCATCATCTGGATTAAACCACCCTGTAGGAGACAGGGGGAGATCTACATCTACCTTCTCTAAAGTCTTGCCTTTAGGGGGGTACCAGGGCTTGCCATTGATAAAATAACCTTTACATATCTAGTAGCTACTGTGGGAGGTGCTTTGTGCTTAGAACTTGGGGAAACATTGTTATCTATAAATTTCTGTGCCCCAACAGGTTCTGGCTGTGCCAGTAAATGCAGTGTTTGATTTTTAACATAATAAAAACATTCTCCTGTAGTGAGGTTAACATCACAGGGTTTCAACATGTGTTTTGTCTCCGTGATGTTTTTCTGGAAATTTGTAGAATTATTCCCATCACCTCTAGCAAGATCCGCAGACTGAAGTGAGTAATATATTATTAGGAAAACTCCACAGAATAACATCCAAGTTAGGGAGGCATACATCTGGCTACAATCCTTTTAGGATGAGTCTCCGCAATCATCCTTCAGTGGAACTCTGTCAAGCACTGCAAGGAGAGCCAGGCGCCCCCACAAAAATCAGAGATGTTGCCTCACACTTGTTAGGAAGGTGTGTGTGTGTGAAAGAGAGAGAGAGAGAGAGAGATATCACACATATCTAAAGTATGTTGGTGAGATAGACTGTAGAGAAATCAGAACCCTTTTATACTCTTGGCCAGAAAGTAAAATGGTACAACTACATGGAGAATAGTATGGTGGTTTCTCATAAAGTTAAAAATAAAATTATATGATTTAGCAATCCCACTTGTAGGTGTATATCCAAAAGAATTGTATTCTGAATCTTAAAGAGCTATATATATAATGTACAAATCTGCTCCCCCCCCACCCTTTCCTTTGCAGCCATTTCCCCACCTCCCAACTACTGTCAGTCCATGAATATCCTAGCTAGCTATTGGTTCATCAGTCAGCTTGCAAGTATCCTTCTCCATTATTGGTCCCCTGTTAGCCCGGCAGAATTCGATTGCTTCACGGTAGCTACCCCGCCATCTTTTCTCATGCTTCTCTCTCTCCTACTCACTTTCTCTATCCTCCTCACTTTTCCACTCTCTCTGTAGCATGCACCCTTTCTCGTTCCCTTTCTTTTCCTCTCATTTTCTTTCGTATCCTGCAGAGAGACACTCTATTTGCTTAATAAACTCCCTTAGGTGATTTCCCGTGTCCGGTGTGGTTTTTGTGGGATCCCTTACATTGGTGCCGCGACTCGGGATGGGTTCTTCCACTGTCTCTTAAGCGAGTGGAACCCCATCTGAGCCCCAGTGCCCCCTGGACACAGCCCCACCTTCCATTTGCCTGGACACTCAGCTTTTTGCATGCAACACCAGACTTCAGATTGGTGAGTTCCCTTAGACAGGTCCCCACTCTAGACCACTTAAACACACCTCTGCTGACCTGAGAAGTGACCTTCGAGTGTTTGGGGCTCTTGAGGCAGCTGAGGTGTGGGGGTACCCCAAGCCACAACTTTTATAGTTACAGCTGGTCCCTATAGTCGGGTGGATTCCTATTTTATGGTGGAGATTCTCTCTCAGGGTTCAGGCTTATCTCACGCTCACACACTCGTACTCAAAAACCCTGATATCAGGTCCTCAAACCCTTCTCAACTTTTGCCCGGCACACACGTTGGTGCTTGTGTGATGACACAATCAACGTGCTGCCCCTTATCTCCAGCCCAGTACTCTGGCCTCGGGATGCCCTGGCCACAGACTCGGCTGTATCAGTCTCTACCATGGGATCTGGGTCCTCCAATCTGGCTGATTCAACCCTGGGAGCCCTTCGCCTGACCCCCGGCTTAAAGCCATCAAAATTCTTTTGTGTAATGGCAAACAGCTTCCGTGAGTGAGCGGGCAAATGGAAAGGGATTCCTTATCTTCAAGTCTCTTCTTTCTTGCTTCTTCGTTCTTCCTGCAGGCTCAGGCGCCTCTGGCCACTGTTTCTCCATGTTCCCCTGCTTCTCCATCTCCTTTATTCCCTTCTGTTTCTGCTTCCATTCCCCAGCCTTGCCTACCTAGTCCCTCTGCCACAAGGTCCTGCATATGCCGGTGTGGAGGGAGTAACTAGCCCAACCATCAGTGGCATATCCCAGTAAGGAGTATAATATAGCAGCCCCATTCCCCACAAGTAGTGGGAGATAATTGTTTCACAATTTTCTGTGTCCAAACCTGAACAAGGAAAAAGGGTTAAAAGGCCCTATGCATCAAGTTTCTGCTAGAACATTTTAGCCCCTTTCAGATCCAGATCTCAGTCAAGGCTTACATTGAAATGTAAATGGAGGAAACCAGAATGCTCAGTAGGAAACCAGTCTCAAACCCAAGGAAAAAAGTGTCCATTTTAAATTTCTCCTGGGCTGCAACTCAGAATACTTTTTCTCTCTCTTTTACCTCTTCTCTCTTTCTCATTTTCTCATGCTATAATTAATGACCATTATCATTTTTCTTCTAGGACTTTTATTCTTCTTAAATGCTATATTTTTGAGCTCACAATTTTGATCCTACATACCTAGGTTAATGATTTTTAATCAGTTCATTTTATCCAACTCTAGAGTTATTTTTGAACATCTGTTACATTGAAATGGAGATAAGCATTACAAGGCCTTTGCTTTTGTGTTAAATATAAGTGTGCATAAAAATTAAAATTTTAAAAATGGATCCAAATATTTTTAATTAACATGATTTAAAAGGTTCAATTTAAATTGGGTAAACTAATAGAAGTAAAATGTCTTTAAAATTAGCTCACAATTCTCTAGGTGGTCAAACTAATAAAATGTTGATATTTATGAAATGTGTAACATCAATTTTTTTAGGACTTTTCTTCAACAGGAAAGAGATGGCAAATACTGTTTACACTTTTCTGACATCTTGTTTTTTTTTTACACTTGTCTGATATCTTGGTTTTTTTACAATAAGATGAGTGAATTAGAGTTGACATGTATGGGATTACTCAAACGTGTTTGTTAGAGACATCTGATTAATTTACAAAGTTATTCCATGGGGTAACATACTTAAACATTATTCTTTGTATATTAAATGTGTTCATATTTTCCAGGTATACAAGCCTTTAAAGCAGAAAATTTATCAAGCTGCTATTCTTCAAATTAAACTTGTCTGTAATGGTAAACCTATCATTTAATGTTCTATATAGGACCTGTCATCAATAGGGTATATATAAAATTTGTTAAATGTACTTCTAAAAGTTATTGAGAGCCTGATTTGTTTAAAGGTTAAGCATGAAAGCATTTTACCACTTTGCTACACAAAAGGAAATTTAAAAGCTCTCTCAGCCTTTCATTAATTCATGTTTTAGATATAATGTTAAATTGTATTGACTAATGTTCATATAGACTCAGGAGTTGATACATGTAAACTTCTTAAAATGACATGTAAGAAAGAGTATAATGCACAGTAGCAAAAATGGGACAACAGTGACTGAGATTGGGGTCTCTGACCTCATGACTGTGGCATGCCTGGTGCCTGGGAGTGCTCCTGTGCAGGGGCACAAGATGCCTAACTGCTGTGGCAGTACATTGATCTCAGGCACACAGCTCTTGGGCAGGAAGGAATTCTTTTGCTAGATAACCAGTGTTTCATCAGCTCCCTTCTCTGATTCCTGCCCACCTGACAGTAACTTTGGAACCTAACATTGCACATATATAAAGATTGCTGACATAACTCTTTAGATCTGCATTTCCATCAGAGAACAGAGCTAAAAACCCCACCTTACCTGAGATAAGGCTTTGCCTCACAACCCTGCTGCACATTAGAATGGCTCCAAAGTAAGCCAGACTAACTCATTTAAAGTTGTGTTCAAGTTTGATGTTTGTTGTAAAGATTACTATGATCTCAAACAGGGGATATAATGAATAACTCAGCCAAAATTCAAGATAGCTATTGCACAAATTGAATGTTTTACTGTTGGTGATTCTATTTTGTATTTTCCTTGTAAACTCTAATTGTTGCCTGATCAATATTTTGCAGAAGTGCTGCTTCAAGAGCGAACACTGTAAATTAACTTGGAATAGTAAGCCATCACCTATAGGACAGATAATGTAAACCCCAATTAGATAAAAGGGGGTAAATAACTGTAAAGTCATAGACATTGAAGTTAAAGCCCAGTACTCTTACTTTATGACTGGTGATACTGACTTGCTTGATGGTTAAGATCAAACTTAGAGATTGAGATTAAATACAGAAGTCAAGAAAAGTCATATTTGGATCTTGCCCTCAAAGTCAGCCTGAACCCAGGGAACAAGAGGCCTTCTCCAAGGAGGTTTGCAACTCTGGGTCACAAAACCTCCTGATCAAGAGGATTGATGAGGCCTCTAGAGGAAAAGCCACTCAGTGCACCTGCTGCAGAGGAGGGTCAAGGAAAAAGGGAGACATCCCTGGTGCTTTCAAGGGAAGCCACCTCATCAAGGAGACCCTGCCTAACCAATGGCACTAACAGAGCTAAGAAGCTACTCTTAAGTTCTCTATGAGTGACCCCTGTGGGAACTCAGCTGACTCTTTAACAGACAGGAACAGGTCACTTTGACCAGCTTGATCTTAAACACCTAGCAAAACAGTTAAAACCAAAATATAGCCATTCTTGGGCATTTAAAAGAAATAATACTTAAATGTAACTTAAGATGTACACTTGTGTTAGCCCACTAGAATAAAGACTAAAAGCTACAAAGGAGAGATTCTTAGGCAAATATGCCTGATAACTATCAAAATAAACTGCCAGAGTCAGAAGTTTTAGTCAGTTGAAGGCCTACAGACACAGGTAGGCTTAATCTATGTTTGCTGGTAACAGAAGTACAGAGTTCTCTACTAAATGTTGTGTTCACATTCCTGATAACCTGGACAATGTTAAAGTTCCCAAATAAAGGCCTTGTCCTCTCCAGCCTTTGCTAGGCCTTGTTATGGGTAAGTACCATATTTTTATACTCTAATGTTCAATGAGGCAAACTTCATTCACTTCCCATTGAGCTCGAAATTTATGTTACGAACAAAAATAATGTTCTTTTGCACGGTTCTTGGGCAATTTTATTTCTCAGCTTTTTCTATGATGTCTAGTGCTACTTGAGATACAACTGAGAGGTTAAAAAAAAACCTTGTATTGGTCAAACATTCCAATTCAACTCAGTAGTTCTTTGATCATGTCTGTTGGGTCTAAACATTAGAATTAGGTAAATTAGTAAAGATTCACTTGATGTTTCCTTAAGTCTTTTCTTTATATTTTTTCAAATTTACAGAGCAATATTCATGTTTACCATATCACTTGCATCCAAGTGATGAAGAGAGAAGAGGTAAATTTTGTTAAGTATTAAGATTTGTACAATCATTCTTATCTCAGTTAATCTTCAAAAATTTGATTGGGATAGATACTGTTATTTCCAACTTGAGAAAACCAAATAGATTCTGTGAAGCAACTACTCTAACCATAGGATAAACACATGGTAGAACTGAGATATTAATTAATTTGTGCCTTATTCTAAGTGCCATGCTCTTGATATTCTTTTATGTAGACCCTCAGCAGTGAATAAAAACAAAACAAAAAGATTTCTTTTGTCTTTGTTAAACTACGTTTCCTATAACCAAGTTCTCCAAAAGTTTTATTACCCCTCTGTGACACTGCATTCCAATTGATTATGACAGTATTTATAGAATATGCTGTCCACTTTGGGGCATCAGTGGCTTAAAGTGAAGACCTACATGACCATAAACACCATGAAAGGAAAATTTAACAGAGAGAAAATTTTGTACAACTTAATATGACCTCTTTTCATAGTCTAAATATTTATGTAAAATAATTTTAATATGAACCTAATATACCTGGTTAGACATGGTTAGTGATTATGCAGCACTTTTATTTGCTAGGATTGTTGCAAATAGAAAATGTTTTTTCCAAAGATTAGATAGGATGGGATATATTTTTTGTTCTTTCTTAATAGGGTGCAATTCGATTCGAAAAGTTAAATGCTGTACTCTTGGGCAATAATAATAATAATAACAACAAGACAAATAATTAAGAAATCACATATTTTCCCCTTTATTTCCCTGGTGCCAGGGAATGAACTCAAGGGCACTTAACCATTGAGCCACATCCCCAGCCCTTTTTATTTTTTCTTCTGAGAAAGGGTCTCACGAGGTTGATTACAGTGTAGCTAAGTTGCAGAGCCTGGCTTTGAACTTGCGATCCTCCTGCCTCAGCCTCCCAAGCTGCTGGGATTACAGGCGTGAGCCACCATGCCAGGCATATTTTCCCTTTTGTAAAATATTAAACATCAGAAGTGGCTCTATTTCACTATCTTTCAATCTTTCCATATGTTGTCAACTTCTTCATAGTGCAAATATTCATTAAATAAAAGGTATTTTAAATATGTTCTTTTTCAAATGCATAATTTATGTAATGTACACTAAAGAGCTCTAGTCATATTCTAATGATAGATAGAACAGAGGATGAGATCACTAACCTCTGTTTAAACAAAAAAAAAAAAAAAATCAGGGACTCATGCCTTGGGTAACAGACAGTATAATTCAGTCCCATTTGGTTTATGGTGATAACATACTTTCAGAGCTGAATTTATTCCAGCTCTTACCCCACAACTAACAAATCTGTGTTGCTGTGCCAGGCAAGGTGGAAGAGCTGAATATAATTAGTTCTACATATGAAAACATGTCTTATTCTTCATTAGAGCTCTGTTGCATATGTTCATACCCTAGTTTCAATGATTGGGGCTCAAGTTTTCAAGCTGAGTATTTAATTGCCTACAATGGTGCTGAATATAGCTGTGCAAATAAGACTCAAAATTAGAAGACTTCAACTCTAGGTTTCACACTGGACCTTGGATACCTCAGTTATCTGGAGTTTTAAAATTTTTAAATGGAAATAATAATGCTTTTGAATTGGTGTATGTTATAAACATCAAAAAGAAAATAATAATCACAGAACATGAGTGGGCTTAAAAACCTTGAGGCTACACTAATATAATTATGTTTCAGGTACTCCTAATTTCCCTCTCCTAATAACTACAGATTTTAGGTCAGGTTGTTTTTGGAAGTCTCACTGGTGATGAAAAATTTGAATAAAATCAAACACTGCTTCTGTTTATGTCTGCATGGAAACTAATACTAATGTGAGTAATTACAGTGTGGAGAAATCTACATAATTTCTCCAATGAAACTTTATTTCTCTGAAAGTAGTCATTACCAATAAACAATAGGAGGCTTTACCAGTGACTCTTTTAGATTGACACATAATAATTGTACATATTCATGAGGGTATAGTGTATAACGACCAGATCAGGATGATCAGCATTTTCCTCTAACATTTATTATTACTTTGTTTTGGGACTCTTCAAATAATTGTCTCTAGTTCTTTAAAATAATATATAAAAAATTCATTGTACTTAGTCACCATACTGTGCTATATACCATTAGAATGTATTCCTCCTATCAAACTGTATTCTAATACCCATTATCCTCCCTGCTGCCCTCCCTTCCTAGACTCTAGTGACCTTTATTCTATTCTTTCATTGCTTTTTCCCTTCTTTTCCATACTGAGGTTGAAACCCAGGGGTGATCTACCACTGAGCTATATCACTGACCCTTTTCAGTTTTTATTTATTTATTTATACAAAGGATTGAACTCAGGAGTGCTTAACCACTGAGTCACATCCCCAGCCCTTTTTATTTTTTATTTAGAAATAGGATCTTGCAAGGTTGTTTAGGGCCTTGCTAAGTTGTTGAGACTGGCTTTGAACTTGTGATCCTCCTGCCTCATCCTCCTAAACAGCTGGGATTTCAGGCATGCACCACCTCACCCAGCCTCTTTTCTATTTTCCATTTCTTTTAATTCAGTTTTTAGCATACACATATGAATGAGAACTTCCAGTGTTTGTCTTTCTGTGTCTAGTGTATTTCACTTAATGTACTTCAGTTCTATATGTATTGCTGCAAAAGACATGATTAGTGACTATTATTCTGTAAATATACATTTTGATTCTAAGCAATAGGTAAAATTGAGATTTCGTTGAAGGTAATCACTGGATAAACACCATCAAAACGTTATGTTTCCTTGCTTTCCATTTTGCCTGTTTAGCACTCCGTTTCCCTTCCCACTCTGTCCTCCTTTTCTACAAGTACATGATGAGTGTCAGTTGTGGACAGCGGATGAGCTCTGGTTATTGACTGATCCTGCAGTGTAGGTAGGCAAGCCTGGGAAACATTCCTTGCCAAAAGGCAAGGATGTGAACAGTCTTGATACCCTAGCTCTGATGCTAATAGTTATCAGATGTTCCTGTACAATGGGTTTTCTGGGTACAGCAAGATAGTCGCAGGATGTTCCTAACACTGTAACAGCAGGATAGTTATGAAAATGTTTCTAGCTCTGTAACGTTTTAGTGCAACAAAGAAGCCTCTTGATAACTCACAAGACTTGAACAATTTACAATGCCCCTATAAGTAAACTTCCTGATTATGAGACCCTGTGTAATCAACTTGAAGAGCTAGTTCTGGGTCACTGTTCCTTCATCGGAGAGCAGTGTTTCATCTAGTCCTAACTTTGCTTAAAAATGTTTCTGTATTTTCTTTGTCTCTGTGTTTTTCTCCATCTCCCAACTATGCCCATACTGGAGATCCTTTATTGATGCTGCGTGGCAGTCAAATGTATGATGCTTGTGCCATTAGGCACTTACATAAAGTAACTCTTTTAACTCTCAGTAGTATTTGAGTTTGATGATATGGTTTCCATTTTATAGATGAGGATACATACTCTATGAAGTGCAAGGTGGGATAATCAAAATGCAGAAAGGCATCTTTCTCAAAGGAACTGAACTTTGAACATGTAAGGGTGAATGCTGCAGCATCATGCACAAGCTTTCACTTGAGAACCAAAGAAACTAGACACCACCAAACCAGACCACATGATGTTTTCCTTTCTGGGGTCTGAATGAACAGGTATGGAAATTTCCCTGATTTTAAAGGCATTCATAACTCATTTCTCTGAAATATTCAAATATTTTTTTCAGTAGAAGGCACCTGGAAAACGAGTGTGCTTGTCTAAAAGCATATGAGTTTAGTAAAACTAATCATAAAATTGTCCTTGGAGGGGAGAATATTGAAATGGGGCCACATGGTCAAATGGAATCTTATTCATAGGAAAGATCATATACAAATGCAAAGACAATACACATTGGTGTCCAGAACTTGGGCATTGTGTGTGTGTATGGTGTGTGTGTGTGTGTGT
The DNA here is from genome assembly GCF_902686455.1 of Sciurus vulgaris. NCBI lineage: Eukaryota > Metazoa > Chordata > Mammalia > Rodentia > Sciuridae > Sciurus > Sciurus vulgaris. Next base: position 108,293,720 of record NC_136471.1, read on the forward strand.
GTGTGTGTGTGTTTAAGTTTAGATGAGTATAGAGAATTTACAAGGCTAGGTATTTGACCAGGTTTGTATTTTACAAAAATGTACTCCAGGGGAAGAGAGACTGGGTTGGAACTCATTGCAGAAGTACAGGAAGATACAGTGATCACATGATCCTGAGGTTATGGTGATGGTTTGGAGGAAAAATTCTAGGCCCTGACTTTCAAAACTATATGGAAAAGACTTGATTCTTCAAGCAAAGAGTACTCATAAACAAGTTTCACCACAAACAGAATTTGCACACAAACACATACCGATCTCTTCTTTTTACAATGAAATATCTATGTTTCTATTTACAGCTTAATTACTTCATTACTGGAAGCAGAAGCATACTTCAGATCTGCACTACATATCTCCCCAACTATAAATTTACCTCTCATAGACAGTTTTACCTGGAAATATATAAAGAAGTTGCTTGATTTTCTATTTTAGAGTGAATTTTAAGTTGCTACTCATGAAATGCATATATTAATTGCACTTAAATATGTATGTATAGATACTTGATACTTTGTATCTTTGCTCAGATCTATTTTGCACATTAGATTTGCCAGGAATTTGATGCTGTCTGCTACTCTGCATCTGCTTATGTGGTTTGGAAGTAGTTTTATAGAGAACATTTAGGAATCTGCTGAAACTTTCTAATTATTGAATTGGGAGATTTGATATAACAGCATAACTCAAATTTCACTTACAATTTGAACAGGTAGGTTTTAATTTGGTTCAGGGGGTTTGATGGAATCCTAAAAAGAAGATTTTTCATTGTTAAAGAGAGCTAATATTATTTTAGCTATAGCTTTCATTATTTGGTTAACAAAATAATTGTCATACTATTTCATTACAGTTTAAGTGAACCTAGTTTCTTTTTACACAGCACAATTAAAGTATCTTGAGTTTCATCCTACGTTGGAGCTGACATCACTAAATTATTTCTTTAAAAAAAAATTCTGCTTTTATTTATAGTTTTGTATATTTGTACAAATAACTAATAGGATAATTTTCACAATAGTACAAATGTGAGAAAAGTATATGTGAATGTTGATCACATAGTTGACAAAATATATAAAATATTAAGGAGCTCAAAGCAGAAGATCTCTGAAAATGCTTATAAACATTAGGTGTCAAATTTATACATGTTGACTATCAAAGTTGTACATCCACAGTGAGATACTCATTATATATTCTGATTGATGTTTAAAATGAGAGCAAAAGCCAAAAATTTTAAGTGGTCATTCACTTTGTTATTCATTCATTCAGCACACATTTGTTAAATTTCCATTTTGTACCAGGCAGTGTACTGGATCCTCAAAATATTGCAATTAAAGATAGAAACAATGTGTTCCCAATGGTGAAATCCCCATAATTTCTTTGCCAGAAGAAATCAATTTTTTCATATGAATCATTTCTAAGGTTCTGTTCAACTTTCATCTTTGAAGTACATCCTTTTGGAGCGTTGAGTCAGGCTAATTAAGATTGGAAATTAATGCACTACAATTAAATGTATCAATACAATTAGGACGATGAAGCAAAGGAATAAAACTCCAGATGATCAGGAAAATGTTAATGGTTTAAATCCAGCTATCATTGCCACTGTTTTTTTAATTGTTTTTTTTTTTCTTTTTTTTTTTTTTTTGAGGTACTGGGGATCGAACTCTGGGCCTTGTGCTTGCGAGACAAGCACTCTACCTGCTGAGCTATCTCCCCAGCCCTTTTTTACATTTTTAATCATTATTTCTTTCAATATGATCTACAGATAGAATATCTTCACCTAAAGTAACAATTTGAGAGCTAAAAACAATGACACTTAGTATCTAGCTTGAAGTTAATGGCCAGTTACAAGAAAAAAATTGACTCAAACACCTTCAAAAGTTCATTATAGGACCAAGTGCAAGCATGCCTGTAATCCCCACAGCTTGGGAACCTGAGGCAAGAGGATCATGAGTTCAAAGCTAGCCTCAGCAATTTAGCAAGGCCCTAAGTAACACAGTGAGACTACAAAAAAGGGCTGGGAATGTGGCTCAGTGGTTAAGTGTCCCTGGATTCAATCCCCAATACCAAAAAAGTTCATTATGGTCTCACTTTGTCATATAACATCTATTTTTTCCATACGGGGAGAGATATAGGGGCAACAAAAATTGCACCTATTATTGCAGTTAGCAAGTGCAATGTAATGAATAGTCACCATGCATTCCAAGTAAGGCTTCTAAGGCTCACTTACTTCTTTAATAAAAGAGATTACATTACTGTGCAAGAATCACATCTCCTAAATATGCTTATGCTGGCCATGGAAGTCAATATTAGGAGATACGGATACTGGAAAAAGACTTGATGATGTTGGGTAATATCTCCCAAAGCCATGTCTCTGAAAACTGATTAACAGTTTAGACTGCCTGCCCTTTTTCTCAATTGTCCCATTCATTGCTTCTTCCTTCTTTATACTTTCAAAATTTGTTCTAATTTGCTATACATGACAAAAGAATGCATTTTGAACATCATATATACATGGAGTATAATTTCTCATTCTTCTGGTTGTACATGATGTAGAGTCACACTGGTCTTGTATTCACATATGCACATAGGATAATAATGTCCAATTCATACTACTATCCTTCCTACCCCATTCCACCTCCCCTCCCCTGTTCTTTGCTTCTTAATGTCATAGGGAACATGCTAATATTGTGTCTTTTTTTAAATATATATACATATTTTTATATGTTGATAGACCTTTATTGTATTCATTTATTTATATGTGGTGCTGAGAATCTTACCTACCCAGTGCCTCACACATGCTAGGCAAGCACTCTACCACTGAGACACAATCCCAGCCTCTTAAAATATATTTTTAGTTGTAGATCGACACAATACTTTTATTTTATTTATTTATTTTTATGTGGTGCTGAGGATCCAACCTATTGCCTCACATGTGATAGGCACGTGTTCTACTATTGAACTCTAACTCCAGCCCTAATATTGTGTCCTCATGGACATTGTTACCATAACTTTGCTCCTCTATACCCACACTAGGTTATCGAAAAATAAATATATTTTTATAACTTGTAACTTTGCAATAATTTTCAATACCAGATTATATTCTGCTACAGTTTATACTATCAACTAACTTTTAGTTTTCCTTTTTTATAAATATGACATTGTTAACTAATTCTTTATATTCTTGGATTATTCATTTCATCTTTCCCTCTTTTGACATCTATCATATATTTGTATTTAATCATGTTTCTGTTTACACATCTGCTTTCTAAATGTTCCAAACTTAGTCTTCCCTGTTTAATATTTCTTTGTATGTCATTGCAGGCATTTATCATTTTTGTTCATCTTCTCTGAACTTCAATTTTGTCCAATTTTACACTTAATTCTTACCATGGAAACAAGCAAATTTGTTCTTGCTGAAATATCAAGAATGCTTATTTTTTAATTTCTTGAATAATCAAATACAAAGAACTCGAATGAAATTTTTAATTTATTTCTGGATTTATAAAAGAAAGCAACCAAGATGTTGCATTTTGTACAGTACATCTTTATAGGAGAAAAGAATAACCATTATAACATTGAAAGTGTAATCCAATAAACACAGATCAAAACTTTGTGAATTTTAGAAATTAGTGTTAAAACTGAAGCTCTGCTTTCTGCTATCATAAGAAACGCAAGTTATTTCCTAAAATAATGCAATATTTTAGATAGGGGGAAAGGCCAAATTACAAGTCAATTTCTGATTTCTCATAGGAAAAGCATTATTTTTCTATTTGTAAATCTGCTACATGTGACTTTGCTTACATTTTCCTAGATCATATATTCAATAAGTTTCATCAGAAAAAATATACAGTTTTTCTTATGGCCCCTCTTCCTTTTAGGCTTGTCCCTTTTGTACTCTACACTGATGCATTGATGTGTGATACTCTTCTTGTTTTTAATGACATTTATATTTTGATATAATTTTTGTACTATACAATTTGCTTATTTAAAGTAGTTAAATGGATATATTCACATAATTGTATAACCATCACCACAATTTTAGAATATTGTCATCACCCTAAAAGATACTATAGCTATTAGTCACTTATTATTTTCCATCCCCTACTGCCACCTTCAACCGTTGATGACAGCAAATATATCTCTACCAACTGAGCTATGTCCCCAGCCCTGCATATACTGTTAATTGCCATTTCTTAAGCATGGCAATATACTATCTTCCTTCCAAGCCCTGTTTTTTCATTTTCTTCCATGATCATCCTGGAGAATGATGCACTATGTCTTGAAAGCACCCTAACATTCACTATTTATGCATTGAAAATGAATCTTTCTACATTGTTCTTTTCTCAACCTCTATGAAAGACTTGTCAGTGAAGGGCCTTTCAAATGCCACTTCCTCATGAAAAGAAACTTTTTGCAGCCTCAGGAGGTAAAAAAAAGGTATTTCAATCATCTGCTTATTTATAGCAACTTGAAATTTTTCTATATCTCTTACTTCATTAATCCTTGCATTTGAGCCATTTTATAAATAATTTTCTAACATACTACTACTTGAGCTCTTCATAGACAAGATATGTTACTTTTTATTGATACATTATCATAATACTTAGCACAGACCTTGGCATATAAGATCTCAAATCTGTTGAATCTAAGCAAGTAAGTGTTGTTTCAAAGGATTATGCAGCTTTTGTGTCCCATATGGAATTCCAAAACATAAAGCATTAATCATTGGGTATTTACATTTTCTCTTCATTAATTTTTCTATGGGGCCAGTAAAGCACAGTATTTCATTTTCTAATTAGGGAATAAAGCAACAGGAACAAAGCTGGTCTTTTAGTCTTCTCCATGACTGCAGCACCACCATGGGTTACAGTCCAGATTTTGTTGATTTACTGCTAAGTGAATGTAGACATGTAGAAAGTCAATACAATATACTTTGCTTACTACTCATTAGGTCACAATATTGCTTCTATTTGCAATGAATTCACTAAGTAAGAAGGAAATTAAATATTTTCCCCCTAGGAGTTTTAATAGATCATACTTACTTTTATTTTCATTAAAGTTAATACTTAATATGAAAACTAAAATTGCTAAGCTGTGATTCACATTAATAAGCACTAATTTATACTGATTCAATAATTTAGAACTGTGAAATGTAGTTTAAAGAATGTTATGAGTACTCATAGTCATTTAGAGATTTGTGCCAGAGCTACTTGAAAATGTGAAACTGAAAACTAATGAGATTTGGATTTGATGGTCAACAGCCTTAGTTTTGCCATGACTTGGCATTGGATTCATTTTCTTTTTAATAGAAAAGATAATGGACAATTTGAGTATCATTTTTGCACAATCCAAATAGACTTGTTTTCTGATCTGCACATTTTGTTTCTGTGGTAAAACCTGATTCAGTTTAAACCTTTGTGATAGGCTTTAAAAAATTGTTGTTTCATATCGTTTGATTTGGCTTGGCTTGCTTTTTCCATCTACCAAGATATATTGACACAGAATTATGATAAAGACTATAAATATATATACATTTGCATACATACACAAATGGAAGAAAATAGGTAAAACCTCTAGGGTCCTTCAAAATTTTTAAAAGGTAATGTATTCCCCCATTTCAACCTAAATCCATCCTTGAGCAAATTCATCAAATAATATAGAGCAATTCTCCAAGATGGGATTTTTTCTAATTTCATGTCTTATGACAAAAATTTTACATCTACATTTCGAGGACTGCATTTCTAAAATTGATACTTTTATTAATTACATTTAGTTGAGTTTTTAAAGTTGATTAAATCTACCTTTATAAATTGAGTAGCTAAAATTGATAATAATGCATGTCACATATATTTCATATGAATATTAATAGTTTAATTTCTAAAAGAATTCTCAGCAAAATATGTTTACAGTCATCGATAGAATACTATCAAGTTCTGGTGTTTACTTTTGAATTTATGCGGGTGTGAATTTGTGTGTTTATTACAAGAGTATAGGAAGTTATGCAGCATTGGTGGAGTTGGTCCCCTAAGGATCAATAAGAGGAAAATATGGCTTGCTGCTTCTGCAACCCCCTAATATTTTAGATCGCTTTGACAAATTTGCCTGATTAAATGCTGCTGTTCTTTTTCTTTTTAATGCTTCACTTGTGTTCTTCCTGAAGCTTCATAACTTTGACAGGATGAATTTCACACCAGTTTAAACATTCATTCTCAATTAAAATAAAATGAGTATTAAAGCTGTTACTCTCATTTTGCCATTATTCCTTTGTCATTAGCATACAAATACTAGCATTCCATTTCTTCATCTCTCAACCTATTTAGTAAACAAATATTTCATGTGTTCTTTTTGTAATTTCTGATGTATAAATTACTGTAATTAAACATTTATTAGTCTTGTGATTTTTTTCTTAATAATTGTAATAAATAAGAGAGAAAACAATTACAACAAAAGGTAAAAATATAACCAATATATCTATGCCTGGAATCTCTCAGAAGATAAGGTTAGGAAGATTTAGGTAAGGTAATATGGATTTCTTCTTAAAATAGTTAATCAGGTGGACAAGATTGGTATGGGGGTGTATTTATATTGAGTGAAAAAAAGGTGAAATATTCTAGAGCATATGATATTTTCAGGAAATGTAAAGAAAGTTAATGAAAAGAATATTGGAAATGACCAGACAACTATAGTGTTTGAGGTCAGAAATGTTGCATGCACTAGCTGAGTTCTTAGATGCATGTCTGGGAAAGAGAAAATAGGTGTAATCTAGGCCTGACTCAGGACCTGCATTATATAGAGAAGGAAATTCTGTTTTGGAAAACTGAATGTGTTGTGATTCTACTTGCAGAAATAGGAAATAGGTAAGTAGGAACAGGATTGCACTTGAATAACTTGACTTTAGTTGTCTATAGTTCATAGTAATGGAAATATTTGGTAAGTAGTTGAAAATTTAAGCCTGGAACTCAAGAACTAAATATGTATAAGATATTTAGATTTGGGAGGAGTCATCAGCAAGAATGGACTTTTTTGGGAGATGATGTTTATTGAAGCATAGGTTATAGAAATAATAAATCAAAACAACATAGTTCAATTTTCACAAAATGAAACACTTTTCTTATCACTATGTTTTTAAGTCTGCAGGTAACTCAACTGAATACATGAAACACATATTCTAGTCTGAAAGTGACATAGAGATATGGCTGATGATAGGGAAAGACAAAGTACAAGATGATCGAAGAGCAAGAAGTGTTCAGACACAAATGAGATCATGTCAAAGGCATTCAATCGTTACCTTCAAGGTGAGTTCAATTGTGTGAATTTGGTGCACCATCAGCATTAAAGAAAAAATGGTGATAATAAATTAAATTTATAAAAAATTTCCATGAATAAAGAAAGAAAGAATTTTAAAAAGAGATGAGAGTGAAAAAATTTAAAAAATATTTTCCTTACCAAATTATCTCATCAAATAACTATAAAGGGAATTTCAGGATTTGAAACCTGAAATTTTGTAACCCTTGATATAATAATAGATTCATGTATCAATGATGAAACCATATGGCAAAAAAGTATGAAGTGAGACATTTATAATCACTTAATTATTAATTACAAATTGGAAATACAACCTTACAATGGAAAGATAAATGGTTACCTCATAAATTGCTAAATTTTATGACCTGACATTATGTGCCTATTAATGAGACACAGTGGAGGTTTCACATCATCTATCTGGTTTCCTGGCCGGAAATATTTGATTCGAATCTAAATATGAGGACACGTTTAGATAAATTCTGAGTGTGGAACATACTGAAAAACAACTCTCTTTTGAATCTGCAAAGGATTCAATGCCATTGAAAGTAGTTGTGGAACCAACCTAGATGCCCATCAAATGATGAATGGATAAAGAAACTGTGGTATATATACGCAATGGAATATTACTCAGTCATAAAGAAGAATAAAATTATGGCATTTGCAGGAAAATGGATGAAGTTGGAGAATATCATGCTAAGTGAGATAAACCAATCGCCAAAAAACAAAGTCTGAATGATCTTGCTGATAAGCAGATGATGATACATAATGGGGGGTGAGAGGGAGGCAAGTATGGAGGAAGGATGGATTGTATGGAGGAAAGAGGGATGGGAGGGGTTGGGGGAAGGGAAAAATAACAGATTGAGACAAACATCATTACCCTATGTACATGTATGATTACACAAATGGTATGACTCTACTTCATGTACAACCAGAGAAATAAGTTTTACCCCATTTGTTTACAATGAATTTATTTTAAAATTTATTTAAAATAAATAAATTGTAAAAAGTAGGAAACAGGTAATCCACATTTTCTGATCATAGAAAGCTAAAAAGACATTGTAGTGGGGCAGGTCTCAATAGCAAATGCCTATAATCCCAGCTACCCAGGAGGCTGAGGCAGGAGAATTGCAAGTTTGAGGCCAATCTGGGCAATTTAGTGAGTCACTGTCTCAAAGGTTATTGCTCAATGGTAGAGCAGCCCTGGGTTCAGTCCTCAGTACCAAGAAAAAAAAAGTCATTGTAGCAAACATAATAGTTGAAATAGATTGGATCATAGGGGAAAAAAGTAACCAAAAAATACATTTTGGGGAAAATGATAAAAGTTTTAATATAACAAATAGTAGTATTTTCTTATGCATGGTAATGGTGGTGACATAGATGTGTAGAAAAATGTCTTTATTGCCTGAAGAGGCACCATGAACTGTTTAGGGGTGAAATATGACCTCAGCCTAATTTCTAATGGATAAAAAGGAGCTTATGTTTATGTGTGTGCATGGAGAGAGACAGACAGAACTGTTATGATGATATGATGATCAATTAACAGTTGGGATGTTTATTCATCATACTGGTCTTTCAACTCTACTTTGGGTTTGAAACTTTTCCAATAAATGCAAAAAATAAAATATGAATTAAAAGGTTTGACAACTGCTAACAGGCATTGTCACCTGTATGTATACTTATGAAATATTAATAAGAGTTTAAAATTTTCATTTCTCTTCTAGTAATATTCATGTAATAAAAATCTATGGAAAATCTAGTTGAAGAAAGCACTGTATGCATTTCGTATGTGACTATCAGCTTATAGGTTTTGGTTATGTATATATAGTACCAAAAGCTTGGTCCCTTATGCCTATTTAATAAGCAGGACACAGTTTTGAGAAAAAAGAAAATGAAGGTTTATAGCTTTGCCAGCAAAGGAGAAGCACAGGGGACACTTGTCCTAGAGGCAGTGAGTGATTCTGCCCCTCCAGGAGAATGGAGAATTTTAAAAAGTTATCCATTCTGGGTGTTCCCTGTGAGGGGTTGGGATTCACTGGTGAATTTGGGAGACATCCACTCTTCTGGTACCATCCCTGAAGTCTCGATTACTTGATTTCTGTGGTGGATGTGTGCTCAAAGACAGATAACTCTTGGCCTAAAATGGAAAAAAAGAAAGATTATCCTGTTTTCTGTCCCCAGGTTAGAGAGAGGGAGAGAGAGAATAGAGGAAAATAAAAACAAACTATGTCCCTTTAAAATAAGCCTCAGAGCAGAGCAAAGGCTATATATTCAAAGCATGAGGTGGACCACTGTTACATGTAGACTATTGTTTTAAGCAAGTGTCTCAGACTCAAGGCCTATTCTGATATCAGAATTAAATTCTCTCCTTTTTTAAAATTTTAAAATTTGTTCTAATAAGTTATACATGACTAAATTCTCCTTTTTATGCCTAGAAAATTTGTATGAGAAATAACAATAGAGAATTTAACTTGGAATAGACTTAAGAAATGTTTGTAATATTTTTAAATAGGGTGGTGAAATTAATGCTAGTGAAAGAATGAACATTTTTTTAAGCTGTTTTAAAGAATGAACATTTTTTTAAGCTGTTTTATCTCAACTCCCTAAGGTCTCCCTCCCATTGTCTTAACTCCCTAAGGTCTCCCTCCCAGTTATCTTAACTCCCTAAGGTCACCCTCCCAGTAATGGGAAAAAAGCCCCTAAAGCTGTTCCAAGAAATAGCCCCAAACAGAGAGTAAAAGAGTAAATTGAGCCAGATAACTAGATAGTGCTCAAACAGGATTACCAGAAACTATTGACCAGAATCTACGCCCTGTTGTTAAACATTGTAAAACATGTTGTATGTTATCAGACAATTCAGACCCCCTTTGGAATTTCCTGGCAGCTTTGTTCCCCCATTTTTTTTCTTTTTTTTTCCCTTTTTCTCCCTTTCATGTGCAACCCCTCCTGATGTGTGGTTTCTGCTTTTATAAACTTGTAAGATTTTCTGCTAGGGACTCGACCCTTGGACTCCTACGTGAGTCACTAGTCGGGTCCCAGCGTGCTGGAATAAACACCTCTTGCGGTTTGCATCAAGTGACGCCTCCTGTGGTTGATTGGGGTGGCCGTCGATCCAAGGGATAGAGTTGGGGTCTTCTCCTTTTTGGAGGTCCTTCATTTGGGGGCTTGCCCAGGATAAGACGGCCCCCCTCATCCGCGGAGTCGACCTTGGAGGTAAGAAGGGGTACCCCGAAGTTGTCTGTCTTTGTCTTGTGTTTTGTTAGTTGGTCTGGTTCTGCGAGCACACTTTCGGTTTCGGTGGCAGCCATTTGGTGACTCGTGAGAGTGGCCGAACAGTGGTCGGTAGACATGCCCGGAGGGCCACAGGTTGCAGCCCTGGGGGACGCCCTAAGGGTGGAGGGGAGCCAGGGACGCCTGGTAGTCTCCGTCGGTAAGGGTGCTGATTGGGTTCAACTGGTGGATCAGAGATTGGCACCCGTCTGGTTCTGGTTCTGTTGTATGTTTGTGGCGGACAAGGTGGAGTAGGTGGGTCCTTGCGTCTGTAGCATTTTTTGTTGTTGTTATTTTTGTTGTTTGTGTTTCTAATGACGGACAAACTGACGATGGGACAGACTGTGACAACCCCTCTTAGTCTGATATTAGACCATTGGGCTGAAGTTAAGGGAAGAGGTCCCGACTTATCAGTTGAGATCAAGAAAGGCCCATGGCGGACCTTCTGCTCCTCAGAATAGCCTGCTTTTAATGTAGGATGGCCAGCAGAAGGTACCTTTAATCTATCTGTCATTCTTGCTGTTAAAGAGATTGTTTTTCAGAAGGAACTTGGAGACGACCCAAATCAGCAGCCTTACATCGTGGTCTGGCAGGATCTGGTGCAAAATCCACCTCCCTGGATTCGACCTTGGGTGGCAAAACCCAAGCCCCGGCCAGCCGCACAGATCCTAGCCGCCCAATCTCTCAGTTCTGGGGAGAAATCCAGTCACTTAGAACCCCCCAAGAAGATTTATCCCGAAATCCAGGCTGAACACCTTCTCCTTCACTCACCTCCCCCATACCCTCCCGCCTTGGTCCCCGTAGGGGGTCAGGAAGAGCCAGAAGAACCTCCGGCCCCTGCATTTGCCCCCTGTGCTCCCCTTAACGAGTCTCTGCCGGGGCCCACTCAGGGTGCCACGGGACCTGCACGGGGTACCAGGAGCCGCCGCGGAGTAACTCCCGACACCACCGTTGCCCTTCCCTTAAGGGCTTATGGGCCCTGGCAGGTGGCAACGGATGGTGGACCGGCTCCTCTTCAGCCCCTCCAGTATTGGCCTTTCTCCTCCGCAGACTTGTATAACTGGAAAACTAATCATCCTCCCTTTTCAGAGGACCCCCAGTGCTTAACCAGGCTGGTGGAGTCTTTAATATTCTCTCATCAGCCCACATGGGATGATTGCCAGCAGCTACTGCAGACCCTTTTCACTACTGAGGAGAGGGAGAGGATTTTATTGGAGGCAAGGAAGAATGTACCAGGAGCAGATGGACGACCCACCCAGCTCCCCAACATCATAGAGACTGCCTTCCCCCTCTCCAGGCCTGACTGGGATTTCAACACGGCAGAAGGTAGGGAGCGACTGACAGTCTATCGCCAGACTCTAGTGGCTGGCCTCCGTGGGGCAGCGAGACGCCCCACTAATTTGGCTAAGGTAAGAGAGGTTATCCAGGGGGCCACGGAACCCCCGTCAGTATTTCTCGAGCACTTAATGGAAGCTTTCAGGCGCTACACCCCGTTTGACCCTACCTCTGAGGGGCAAAGGGCTTCCGTGGCCATGGCTTTTATAGGGCAGTCAGCAATAGATATTAAGAGAAAGTTGCAGAGAATAGAAGGGTTACAAGATTATACCCTACAGGATTTAGTTAAGGAGGCAGAGAAAGTGTATCATAAGAGGGAAACTGAGGAAGAGAAGGAGCAAAGGAAGGAAAAGGAGAGAGAGGAAAGAGAAAACCAAAGGGATCGTAAGCAGGAGAAGAACCTAACACGGATTTTGGCCGCAGTAGAAGGTGAGAGAGGACAGGAACAAACACAAGGCAGGGCTAAAAAAGGGTCAGGCAACCTGGGCAACCGCACTCCATTAGATAAGGATCAGTGTGCCTACTGCAAGGAGAGAGGTCACTGGGCTAGAGAGTGTCCTAAGAAGAAGACCAGGCCCTCCAAGAAAGTATTAGCCCTAGAAGAAGAAGATTAGCGTGGACGGGGCTCGGAACCCCTCCCAAGCCTAGGGTAACACTAGAGGTGGAGGGGAAGCCAGTTGAGTTCTTAGTAGATACTGGGGCTCAACACTCGGTCCTACTCGAACCGTCTGGGCCCATCTCCCACAAGAAATCGTGGGTCATGGGAGCTACAGGGCACCGGCAGTACTCATGGACTACCCAAAGAACGGTAGACTTAGGAACAGGACGGGTAACCCACTCGTTTCTAGTCATCCCCAAGTGCCCTGTACCTCTACTTGGGAAAGATCTTCTAACCAAAATGGGAGCTCAGATTACCTTCACCCCTGATGGCCCAGAGGTGACCTGAAGCAAGAGAATAACTACTGCCCTGACTATGCGCCTGGATGATGAACACATACTTTTTGAGAGAAAGGGAGCAAAAATATGTCACATAAATAACTGGTTGAACAGGTATCCAGGGGCGTGGACCGAAATGGCTGGAACAGGACTAGCAGCAGAAAGACCACCCATAGTCATAGAGCGTAAGGCCACATCTACTCCTGTGGCTGTCTGTCAATACCCTATGACTAAAGAGGCCTGGGAAAGAATTAGGCCCCATATCCAGCGCCTCCTTCAGCAAGGTATCCTAGTGAAGTGTCAGTCACCATGGAACACTCCCCTGTTACCTGTTAAAAAGCCTGGCACAGGAGACTATCGCCCGGTACAGGACTTAAGTAAACAAGCGAGTACGGGACATCCACCCCACTGTACCTAACCCTTACAGCTTGCTGAGCTCTCTTCCCCCAGATCATTTTTGGTACACGGTCTTGGACTTAAAGGATGCTTTCTTCTGCCTGCGACTACACCCTTCCAGCCAAAACATCTTCGCATTCGAGTGGAGGGACCCTGACTCTGGGACAACAGGACAATTGACTTGGACCCGACTACCCCAGGGGTTCAAGAATTCCCTGACCCTCTTCGATGAAGCTCTCCACCAAGATTTAGCCCACTTCCGTGCCAGCCATCCCCAGGTAACACTTCTGCAGTATGTAGATGACTTACTACTGGCCGGGGCAACAGAGGAGGAATGCCAACGGGGCACGGGACTACTGCTAGAAGAACTTGCCCGCTTAGGATATCGGGCCTCCACCAAGAAGGTCCAGATCTGCCAAAAGGAGGTAACGTACCTGGGGTACGCCCTCAAAGGGGGGCAGAGATGGCTAACAGAGGCCAAAAACCAAACTGTGACTCAGATACCCGATCCTCGCTCACCCCTCCAGGTGCAAGAATTTTTAGGGACTGCGGGGTTTTGCCGCCTGTGGATCCCCGGGTTTGCTACCCTGGCAGCTCCCCTCTATCCTCTGACTAGAGAAGGTGCCTCATTTGAGTGGGGTAACGACCAGCAGCAGGCCTTTGATGACATCAAGAAGGCACTACTGTCTGCCCCAGCCCTGGCATTGCCAGACGTAGCAAAACCCTTTGTCCTATTTGTGGATGAGAGGAAGGGGGTAGCCCGAGGGGTGCTAACCCAGCCTCTAGGGCCATGGAAGAGGCCGGTAGCCTACCTCTCCAAGAAGCTAGACCCTATTGCTAGTGGCTGGCCTGCCTGTCTGAGGTCCGTGGCAGCAGTGGCAGTATTGGTGAAAGATGCTGACAAATTAACTATGGGACAAAAGCTAACGGTCATTGCCCCTCACTCCCTGGAGAGCATCATCAGACAGCTCGCTGACCGGTGGCTGTCCAACGCCCGCATGACCCATTACCAGAGTCTCCTACTGAATGGAGACAGGATCCAGTTCGGGCCACCTGCCATCCTCAACCCAGCTACCCTACTACCTGACTCGTCCACTCAGGAGAGTGTGCTGCATACCTGCCAAGAGATACTGGCAGAAGAAATGGGGACCCGAAGGGACCTCCAAGACCAGCCCTTACCAGACGCTCAGCTGACCTGGTTCACTGATGGAAGCAGCTACATAATAGAAGGTAAAAGAGTAGCCGGGGCGGCGGTAGTGGATGATGAACAAACTATCTGGGCAAGCAGCCTACCTGAGGGGACGTAGGCTCAGAAGGCCGAGTTACTAGCTCTGACTCAGGCTCTGCAATTTGCAGAAGGGAGAAAAATTAACATCTACACTGACAGCAGGTATGCCTTCGCTACTGCCCATGTCCACGGGGCCATCTACCAGCAGCGGGGGCTACTGACCTCGGCAGGGAAGGAAATCAAAAATAAAGAAGAAATTCTAAGCCTGTTAGAGGCCATTCACCTTCCTAAGAAAGTAGCGATTATTCACTGCCCCGGACACCAAAAAGTGGGGTCAAAAGTTGCCAGAGGGAACCAAAGGGCTGACAGGGAAGCCAAGAGGGCGGCTCAAGGACTTAACATCCTATCCTTGTTGGGGGAAAAACTGATGTCTCACCCTAAGGAGGCGGTATACCCCTCTATTAGGAACTTTGAATATTCAGAACTAGACCTTGAGGAAATGGACAGATTAGGATTTCACCTAGAGACTCCAGAGGGGATCCGGGAAACTTCAGAAGGAAAAAGAACTCTTCCTGAAAAACAGGTGATCATATTTCTCAGACACCTTCACAAGTTAACTCATCTAGGCCCAAAACATTTAAAAACTCTTGTCCAGTCTTCACCGTATTACATCATGAAGCTCAGAAAGCTTGCAGATACAACTGTGAAAGAATGCAAGTCTTGCCAGATGGTGAATGCCCAGCCCAGCAAGCTACCTCACGGCAAACGGCTCCGAGGAGACCGTCCTGGGAGTTACTGGGAAGTGGACTTTACTGAGGTAAAACCAGCCAGGTATGGATATAGATACTTATTAGTATTCATAGATACATTTTCAGGATGGGTTGAAGCCTTTCCTACCAAGAAGGAGACTGCTCAGGTGGTAGCCAAAACAATACTAGAAGACATCTTCCCGAGGTTCGGGGTGCCCAAGGTAATCGAGTCAGACAATGGCCCTGCGTTTGTTGCCCAGGTAAGTCAGGGACTGGCCAAAATCCTGGGGCTTAATTGGAAATTACATTGTGCTTATAGGCCCCAAAGCTCAGGGCAGGTAGAAAGAATGAATAGAACTTTAAAAGAGTTCATGACTAAATTATCCTTAGAGACTGGCATAACAGACTGGACAGTCCTCCTTCCATTTGCTTTGTTTCAGGTGCGCAATACTCCTGGCTCCCTCAAGCTAACTCCTTTTGAAATCCTTTATGGAACTCACCCCCCACTCATTACCATAAAACACCTTCCTTCCCCAGAATCTTACCCCTCTCAATCTCTGTACACCAGATTAAAAGCCCTTGAGACTGTGCAGAGGGAGGTGTGGAATCGGTTGGCTGAGGCCTACAAGCCTGGAGACCTTCAGGTACCTCATCAGTTCCAGGTCGGAGACTCAGTGTACATCCGGCGTCACCGTGTGGCCAGTCTGGAACCAAGGTGGAAAGGACCATACATGGTGCTGCTTACTACTCCAACTGCAGTAAAGGTCGATGGCATCGCTGCCTGGATTCACGCTTCGCATGTCAAGGCTGCACCACCACCAGACCCAACGTGGAAAGTGGAAAAATTGGACAACCCCCTCAAGCTCCGCATCCACCGTGTTCCTGCTCCTGTTGATGCACCTCCCGCCGATAAGTAGCCCCAACCCTCATGCCCCCCAACGACTAACATGGCAAGTCCTCTCCCAGACTGGAGATATAATATGGAGCACCACCAGGGAGAAACCCCTTTGGGCTTGGTGGCCGTCCCTAACCCCAGACACCTGCGCCTTAGTAGCTGGGTTAGATAATTGGGACATCCCTACCCTGACTTCTGAGGAGGCCCGTAGACATTGGCCAACATCACCCAGGCCTTTCGGGGGAGCAGAATACCGCCTAGTTGAAAGGTATGACCCAGGATGTAGCTACCCATGCTCCCGTGACAATCTAAAACAGACCCCTTTCTATGTCTGCCCCCGGGATGGGAGGTCACGGAATATGGCAAGGACGTGCGGAGGCATAGACCATTATTATTGTGCCGCATGGGGGTGTGAGACTACTGGCAACACTTATTGGTACCCCACCTCCTCCTGGGATTTAATAACTGTACAGCAAAATCTCACGGCAGCCAAATGTTACAACCAAGGGTGGTGTAACCCTCTGAACATCTCCTTCACGGAAAAAGGAAGGTTATCGCATGAATGGATAAAAGGGAGAACTTGGGGATTCCGTTTCTATGTCAGGGAGGGACAATGGATTTACCTTCTCTATCAAGCTTAAGATTGAAACCCCAACTACCGTCCAGGTAGGACCTAACCTAGTATTATCTGAACAGCGGTCATCACCCGCCCATATCAGGCCGCCTGTTTTCCGAGCCCCAACAAATAAGCCAGTTACAACCCCCTTGGCCCCCAACCTAGCAAATACACCCAAGATACTGAACACAGGGCAGAGACTCCTTAATTTGATACAGGGAGATTTCAGCGCCCTCAACGCTTCCAACCCTAATCTGACTGAGTCTTGCTGGCTATGTCTGGTGTCAAGTCCTCCGTATTATGAAGGCATCGCCTTCTCGGGGACCTTTAATAACACCACCTCCCATGACTCCTGTAGCTGGGGGTCAAACAGAAAGCTCACTCTTACAGAAGTCTCTGGGCAAGGTACTTGCTTAGGTACAGTTCCTGCAGACCATAAACACCTGTGCAACCGGATAATAGAAAGCCCTCAAACAACTACCAACTATTATCTGGTTCCCCCCGTAGGTGGATGGTGGGCCTGCAGTACAGGACTGACCCCATGTGTATCCTCATCAGTGTTCAACACCACCAAAGACTACTGTGTCCTCGTACAACTGGTACCTAGAGTTATCTACCATGAGGCAGGCTCTTTTGAGGTTGAGTTCGACCTACAGTCCCGTAGACAGAAGAGGGAACCGGTCTCACTCACTTTAGCTGTCCTGCTGGGCCTAGGAGTAGCGGCCGGAGTAGGGACAGGGCCTGTTGCACTTGTTCAGACTCCCAGTACATTGAAGAATTACGGGCACCTGTAGATGAGGATCTGAAGGCTATAGAGCAATCCATCACAAAACTAGAGGAGTCACTGACCTCTCTATCAGAGGTGGTACTACAGAATAGGCGAGGCTTAGATCTCTTATTCCTTAAGGATGGTGGATTATGTGCTTCACTAAAAGAAGAATGTTGTTTTTACATAGATCACTCTGGTGTAATAAAAGATTCCATGTCCAAACTTAGAGAAAGACTGGAAACAAGACAACGAGATCGAGAAGCACATCAAGGGTGGTTTGAAAGTTGGTACAACCGGTCCCCTTGGTTCACCACGCTCATGTCCACCCTGATGGGTCCCCTTGTTATACTGCTTTTACTTCTCACTTTTGGGCCCTGCATCCTAAATTGCCTAGTTACCTTCATCAGGGAAAGAGTAAGTGCTGTACAGGTACTAATGCTCAGGCAACAATATCAGTCCCTCCGCCAAGGAAATAATTTGGGAGAAGAGTATATAGAGACAGAAGTTCCATGATTAGAACTTTCTGAAAAGAAAATGGGGAAATGAAAGAATGAACATTTTTTTAAGCTGTTTTAAAGAATGAACATTTTTTTAAGCTGTTTTATCTCAACTCCCTAAGGTCTCCCTCCCATTGTCTTAACTCCCTAAGGTCACCCTCCCAGTTATCTTAACTCCCTAAGGTCACCCTCCCAGTAATGGGAAAAAAGCCCCTAAAGCTGTTCCAAGAAATAGCCCCAAACAGAGAGTAAAAGAGTAAATTGAGCCAGATAACTAGATAGTGCTCAAACAGTAGGATTACCAGAAACTATTGACCAGAATCTACGCCCTGTTGTTAAACATTGTAAAACATGTTGTATGTTATCAGACAACTCAGACCCCCTTTGGAATTTCCTGGCAGCTTTGTTCCCCCATTTTTTTCTTTTTTTTTTTCCCCTTTTCTCCCTTTCATGTGCAACCCCTCCTGATGTGTGGTTTTCTGCCTTTATAAACTTGTAAGATTTTCTGCTAGGGACTCGACCCTTGGACTCCTGCGTGAGTCACGAGTCGGGTCCCAGCGTGCTGGAATAAACACCTCTTGCGGTTTGCATCAAGTGACGCCTCCTGTGGTTGATTGGGGTGGCCGTCGATCCAAGGGATAGAGTTGGGGTCTCCTTTTTGGAGGTCCTTCACTAGAGTACATTAAAGTCTGTGAATGTAAGTGTTATTTCAAGTCTTGAGAACTATTGCTTATGAATGTGAAGGAATTATTTTATATTGTTTCACTCACTTTGAACTTACTAAATGAATGTGTGTTCACACATAGTTTGTTTTGTTCTTTATGCATACTGTGAAATCTCATTATGAGGATGTAGAATAATGGTAGTTTATGCCCACTCTTATATAACATTAAGGTTCAGATTATATTTTTATATTCTATGAAATATTACAGTTTTGGAAAAATGCATTACTTCCTAAAACTTTCTAAATCATATCCAAGTCATAAATATAGAATGGATTGAAATGGGAATTAAAAGATAAAATTAGAAGTACTTTTACCAGCCATCTGTGGTGGCACATGCCTATAATCCCAGTGGCTCAGGAGGCTGAGTCAGGAGGATCATGAGTTCAAAGCCAGACTCAGCAATTTAGTGAGGTCCTAAGCAACTCAGTGAGACCCTGTCTCTAAATAAAATACAAAAAAAGGGCTGGGGATGTGGCTCAGTGGTTGAGCACCTCTGGATTCACTCCCCAGTACCAAAAACAAACACACAAAAAAAGAGTGTTTTTACCAGGACCTTGTATCCAGAAAGAAAATATTTTCAATGAAAACAATTATTTTGTCATTTCATTTTCATCGCTAAAGTGTGTGTTTCCTATTTTTCTGGGGAAGAAAAACTAAACTCTTTCACCTCCCACACATGAGAAATTTACTTTTTTCTATCCCAGCGAGTGGCCTACTTTATAATAGTATCTCAAGTACAATTCTGATAGCACCTATGATGTCATAATGATTGTGCCTTTATTCTCACTTAAAAGTACGTGTTACAAATGTACTTTTTATAAAGTCATTTGTAACATTAATGCTAGATACTTAATAACTTCCCACATGCTATATATACTTATGCACCAATAAATAGTTAATTTATATATATATAGTTTGGTTCCTTCAGTGTTATATGATGGCAGTTTCATTACAGAAATATTTGTTTGCAAGAATAAGTCTATGGAATTTGTATAAAAATTATCCTAAAGAAAATGCCCTAGTCTGGGGCTGGGGATGTAGTTCAGTTGGTAGAGTGCTTCCCTCACATGCACAAGGCCCTGGGTTCAATCCCCAGCACCACACACACACACACACACACACACACACACAAAAAGGCCAGTTTGAAGTTTTCTAGAATTAAGCAATTAGCTAGCATCTGACAGAGTTTTACTTTATATTGTGATGCTAGTTACTTTGTTTGCTTTTAATATTTTTTATATAGGTTTCTAAATAGGGTACCTATAATTTTTATATCTTTTAATTTTGTGGTACTCCAAACAATATTGAATAAGAATATTTTTATAGAGCAGAGGCCTTCTGAGAAACTGAGACAGCACAAAGACCTGTTCTTCACACCCTGATTCATGAGACAAGTCAGAAAGATTTCAGACATGTCACTCAGAGTAACAGGAATGAGTTTATTGAAGGGATAGAAAAAGGGAAAGGGGCAACTCTCAAGTGTGAGAGTGGGTCCTCTCAGAGAAGAGAGGGACAATGACAACGTGCCTCTCCTTCACTCCAGTTTTTTCTGTTTCTTTCTTTCTTTTTTTTTGGTACCTGGATTGAACTCAGGGGCACTTGACCATTGAGCTGCATCCCCAGCCCTATTTTGTATTTTATTTAGAGACAGGGTCTCACTGAGTTGCTTAGCACCTTGCTTTTGCTGTGTCTGGCTTTGAACTCGAGATCCTCCTGCCTCAGCCTCCAGAGCTGCTGGGATTACAGGCATGCACTACCACACCTGGCTGAACTCCAGTTTTATTGGGGTTCCCAGAGAAGTTTCCAGAGTCCTGCCCAGGTCCACCTCTGAACTTTTGACTGTTATCAAGATTACATCAGACTTTCAAATACCCACTGCAATGGCAACTCTAGGTCACCTTGGCCTTGCTGATTGGTTCTAATTGGATTTTTAATCTTACATTCTTACAGATTTTATGTTTAGGAGGAACCATCCTTTTCTCCCAGAGTTTCAGGATCTGATCACAAAAGTCTCCTGGATTCCTCCCATCTGCATCATCTTGGGCCTGCATTTCTCCTGCAGTTAACAGGTAGTTTGCTAAGGAATGTGACATATCTTGTCCACTTAGGCCAGGCAGGGCTGCAGAAAAATTGCTTCTTGAAAAAGAAAACATGTGGCAATCAGCACAGTGGACCCACTTTATAGAATTATTCTTTTAACCACAGTTCCCCATCCTCATCTCTCTGTCCCCTAACAATATTTTATTCAATCACAGAAAACACACCTGGAGGTAACTGGTGGAAATAATAATGAGCATCATCAAGGCCTATTTCAAATGTAAAAGACCTTGAGGCTCACCTGTGGGAACACCTCCAGCCAACTCCTTTGTCCCAGAGGTGGGGAAATGGGAAGGTGAACCCAGATGGAAGTTATAGGAAGGCAATAGACTTGATACTTTTTCAATGCCCATTTTACATAGATTTAGCCACATCCTCTACCCAGAAGCATATATAAACTCCTAAGCTACACACCAAAGTAGGTTTTTCTGCTATCAGGCTCCCTCCTGCATTGTGGGAGTTCTCTTTTAAATAAATCCTACTGCCTTTAACTCTTTCTTTCCATGATTGTGGATTTTATTCTTCAAAATTTTGCAAGACAAGAGCCCAGAAGAAAGTTGTCGAAGTGGAGAATCTAATCTCATCTCGAAACTCAGCTTTCATCTTGGTGGCCCATATGGGAATCGTCATAAGGGTGAATGAAACAGATTAATATACTCTGTCACTTTGCTTTTCTTCCAGGAGTCTCATACTCCATTTTGTACATTGTCACTATCAAAATTACTGGGACCCCATCAGCCAGTTAAAAGCAGATAGCATGGCTGCTGGACTTAGGGGAAAGGCTTTGCTTCAGTGAGACTTATTGTAATGTATAAAGCTGCTCCCCTGCCCTTTCTGTTGCAGCCATTTTCCACGCCTCCCAACCACTTGTCAGTCTGTGAACATCCTAGCTAGCTATTGGTTCATCAGTCAGCTTGCAATTATCCTTCTCCGATATTGGTCCTCTGTTAGCCCAGCGGAATTCAACAGGCTTTACTGTAGCTACCCCACCATCTTTCCTCATCTTTCTCTCTTTCCTCCTCACTTTCTCTATCCTCCTGGCTTTCACACTTTCTTGCATGTGCCCTTTTTTGTTCCCTTTCTTTTCCTCTCATTTTCTCTCTTACCCTTCAGGGAGACACTCTGTTTGCTTAATAAACTCCCTTATGTGATTTCCCATGTCTGGCGTGGTTTCGGTGGGATCCCTTACACTTATCAATTCTTCTCTGCCTTTGGCAGAGAGAATGCTGGTCTGATCTTGCTTCAGTCTCATTCCACAGCAATCCCTTTGACTGAGAAACTGAGTTCTCTCTTAGAAGCACCCTAAGTGTCTGGCTAGAGCTACTCCCCAGTGTGAATACAGGGTCTCTAATGGTCAAATGCCAATCAATCTCACATGGAAGCTCTTTCTCCACTTTAATCTCCTTTCATGGCCTTTCGACCAATGGTGGAGAGAGGGCCTCACTTAGTAGTTCCTTGGATCACAGGCTGAGGTAACTTCTCAGCATGATCTTCTTACCTCTGGCTACCGGTGACAGAGTTCTGCTTCCCCAGATGTGAAGATTGAACACCCGGAAAACAAGTTTTATTTAAAAAATAGTAACACAGACTTCTCTGCAGACGAGGAGGCCCAGAGCTGGGTGTCCGTGGGAGCAGGGTGAATCTTGTCCTTTTTATAATTTCCAGGTTTCCTACTTCTCATGTCCCCTCCCATTTAGTGAAAAGGCGGGAGAGGGGCAAGTCAGAGGGAGGCACCCTGGGAATACTCATTAATAATTCCCTGATGGGAGGGACAAGCTCCCTGGAGGGAGGCAGGTGACTTTTTGGTTATTGGTTAGGGGGAGGGGAAAGTATCCATTTCCCTTTGAACCAGTTTCCATCTTCCCAACTTTATTCAGCTTCATCTTCCTGACCCAACCAGATGCATCGATCTACACTGCCTGACCTTTGCTCTTGCTTCAATCTGATGACTTCAAGGCAGAGCCCAAAGTGAGTTACCCATTTGTTTCTTTTTCTATCTGCCTTGTCCTCTCCAAGGAAAATGGAGCTGTTTCAGACCCTGTTCCACTGATACTCAGTTTTGCCAGTTCATACTTTCTCAGACTATAGGGAAAAATGATCGTATTCTCTCAGGAAGAATAGTGGGTCCCTAGGTTTCTCGCTATGCCAGTTTCCCTAGGAAAACTTCATGGCTCTCTTTTTAATTGCTCTAAGACATTTTGTCCTCTGTCTCCCTGCCTTCTAGGTTAAGGGTCTCAAATCTTGGGTCTATTACCATGAGGACATTATTCCCAGCTGTGTAAATTAGATTACTTCTTACAACAAATTGGACAGAACAGCAGCCCTAATTATGAGTAAGATGGCAAAACCAGACTTTAGGAAAAATTGAAAACTTGTCTAGGACACATGGATCTCAGGAACATGTTTCTCCCTTAGTACAACAGGTAAAAAAAGCTATTGGCTTGTCTCTTCTGGGATGCTCCATGCAGTCGACATTACTTCCATAGATGGGAATAACCACAGTACAAAACTTAGGGTTTCTCCAATTAAGAAGTAAAGAACACGAAAGGAATTTTGGATCCTGCAATGGTAAGGAGTGACCAAATCCATCCTGCCCAAATCCTAGTCAAGCCGCAATACGTGATCGCTAATGTTTTGAGGATCACAGGAGATAAAGGAAACTTTAAGTGAGGGGACTTTGAGGGATGTGTCAGTAAGGAGCAACTAATCCCACTGGCCCGAGTCCTAGTCAGGCCTCAAGGAGTGGTTGCTAATGACTTTGAGGTCCATGGGATATCAAGAGTCACCTTCTTTCCCTTGTCTTTGAGATGGCCGTTAAGGGGTCTGGTTATCAATGTGTAGTGAGATCACCAGAGACTAAAGTAGGAAAAAAGTTTATTTTGGGGAAAGAGAAAAAAACAGGATGACCAGTCAGGACCACCACTCCAAGGAAGGGGAGCAGTAGTGGGGAGTGATTTCAGCAAGCTGGTTTTTAAAGTGAAAAACATAAAAAATCTTGGCAGGCTTACGATAGGGGTCTTTTTTTTTTTTTTCAAGGAATGCAAACAGCAAGCTTCAGTTTATCTATTTCAGGCTGAACCCAGCGGGTTAGCAGGGCAGGCTAGGCAGGGGAAGCTAGACTATCCATATCTGAAACCGGCAGCTTCTGGGGCCTCTGGAGGGATGGGTTGCTTCACAGAAATGGTCACAATGTTCTTAACTCATGGCCACATTATTTTATCTTGGATATTTCTGTCCCTGTATTTACCATAGTCAGCACAACTCAAAGATTTTATTCACACCCATTTTGGTTTGGTCAATCTTAACTAGATATATTTGTTTTATATCAGACAGTCTCCACCTTTTTCTTTCTATAAGGGGGTCTCTACTCTTTCACAATGACTAACACTTAATACACAAGCACTCACGCTGGAATTCCTTTGACCTTCAAACTCAGGGGGAAAATGTCTAATTTTCTGTACTCAAGCTTGGCCCAAATACTAATTGGAAGACAGAAGGAGGTAGCTCTTGAGGAAAGAATAAACTATAACTCCATCTTACAACTAGACCTGCATAAACAATTGTTCAAAGTAGTTCAAGCCCAGAAGAAAAAGTATCACTTTTATATCCAAACAGGTATGGCACTTTCTTATACTCTGAGTTTCTGCTATCTCATTGTTACAATAATGAATCTAGAAAAGCCAACTGCTCCAGGTCCCAAACCTTTTGAGAACATTTAAGAGGCTACTTTAGAGACAGTGCATCTAGGACCCAGTTTCAGGAAGCTAACAAGACAGGTCCAAGAATATTAAGGAAAACCCTAATTCTTGTGGTATTTTCTCTTCTCTCCAGATAGGCACAAGGAAGGAAAATGAAAAAATCGCATATGTATAAGTTTTCTTTTTTCTTAAAAACAAAACAAAACAAAAAAACCACAAACTTTTCCTGACGATTTCCAAGCTCCCAGATTCTTTCAATATCTGGGCTAATTAATTTGATCCAAAAGTGCACTCTAGTCTGATGAAGATGTTCTGTGTGCTCCTTTACTAGGGTAATTGCAGCCATTTTTGGGGGGCAGGGGAAATCATTTTTTGAGCTTGAATTTTTTTTTTTTTTTACAAGTGAAATCACCTGTGGTTTTGTGAACCTAAATTAATATGTATCTATATTTCTTCCTCTCCAACCAGTCTTGTTTTATCTAACTAGAGGGTTTTTAATCCTGTTTTATTTTTCCTGCTGTCTTTTATTCAGAGGCCAATTTTTGAAGGGTTAGCTTGCAAATACATTGGAAAAAAACTACTTTTACAGAGCCCTAAGGAGGGCATAAACATAGTGATGATGGGAGTAAATCTGATTGTAACAGTGGCTCACTTTATGCTTTGAAAATAGCCCTTGCTACTCTACCACTGGAGCTTATTTTTAAAATGGACATGTTTCTTTCTTTTTCTCCCTCCCTGCTCCTCCCTAACCTCTTTGGGCTTCTGATCTCAGGGAAAATAGTATTGCCTTTCTTTCCCACTTCCCCATACTAGGCAGAGTTATCTGTCCTTGAGCACATACCCCGCACGGGGAACAAAGTAATTCAGACTTTGGGGATGGCACCAGAAGATCTCAGAAATGACTATCTGCCAAAGTAACAAGTGAATTGCAACTCCAACAGAGAACACATAGAATGTAGCCTTTGACTCGCCTTTTTAAAAACCCCCTGTTCCCTAGGATGGGGAGAATCACAGGCTCTGGGATAGGAGTCCCCTGTGCTCCTTTGCTAGCAAAGCAATAAACCTTTTTTTTTTCCCTCAAAACCATGTTACTGGATTGGCATTGGGGACAAGGACTGAGCTTTCACTAACAAACTTGGTACCCCAGATGGGACCCGAGAGCAGCTCCCACTCCAGCTTTCTTGAGCAGGCCTGGCTCTCCAAGGAACTTCACTTCCATGTTGAGGATGCAAAGTGGCTGGCGAACTTGTTGAGAGCCAACTACTACAGAGTAAGGAAATGGATGAGTTTGTCTCCAATCAAACCAGAGGAGCTATTTCTGTGAGTAAAGGAAGGGACTGAGGGACTGTCCCAGCAGCTGCTTAAGCCCCTTTTGCTTAGGGGAACTCCTGCCTTCTCTCCCTGAATGGCACAGGTTTCTTCATCTTGGTCCACTTTGGAGAAAAAAGACACCCTTGGCTATCTGGTAAGTCCCCTGGGGTTCATGCTGAGACCCTTGTTTCCACATATCTGGTTCCTCTTCATAGGAATATCTGTGGCACCACTGGTATAGGAGTCAAGGTTAAGAAGAACTCAGAACCTAGGGATATTTACTTCCCTTTGGTCTATTCTAGGTTCTTATCTGTTTGTTGGCATTGAGTTCGGGAAGTCCCTCTGGTTGTGTTTTTGTTTTTATCGGTTACTGCCCCTGTTAAGAATGGGCAATACTGTGTTGAATCTTGCCTGGTCTTGTTTTAAATGTTCCCATGTGTTGACCATGAATTTAGGAGTCCTCTTTGGTTTTCTGTCTCTGGTTTTTTTTTTTTTTTTGGTACAATCTTGGATTTGGAGTTGGTCTGCCAGGGATAAAGTAAGTGGAAGAAAGGACCACCTATAAGTATAAGCTGGTCTAAGAAAAAGATAATGATTTACTGTAACGATCCGCCCTTTGAATAGTTTTTTCTGGATTATTATACAGTCTTGCAGTTGGAGGTGGTCTGTCAGGGAAGAAATTCTCTTTGTGCAGGTTTGTCTGTTTTAAAGCTTTCTGGCTCTCAGCCATGGTTTCAAGGGTTCTTTCAGGTTGTTTGATTGTTTTTTGTTTTTTGTATCTGTTACTGACCCTTTAATACATGGACAGTACTCTGTCGATCTTACCCGTAGTCTCTTGGGAAGAAAGATCTTGGCAGAATGGGCCATCTATGGGATAAACCTAAGAGAAAGATTTAGTCTTTGAATGGTTTTGCTGAATTATTACACAATCTTGCAGTTGAAGTGGG
The DNA here is from genome assembly GCF_902686455.1 of Sciurus vulgaris. Taxonomy (NCBI): domain Eukaryota; kingdom Metazoa; phylum Chordata; class Mammalia; order Rodentia; family Sciuridae; genus Sciurus; species Sciurus vulgaris. The sequence goes on from NC_136471.1 coordinate 108,320,515, forward strand.
TCTGTCAAGAGGTAAAATATATGGAATAGATTCTGTATGTACAGGCGTTTATGCAAATGTGTGATAAGGAGTCTGTGAACAGTCAGGAACTAAGTTGAAGGTGCAGAAAGGCAAGGATAGAAGGACACCAAAAGAAAGGCTTAAAGATTTAAATCCTTTCAACCCAGTGCTGGCATTCCCAGCACTGTTTCTCAGCCTGGCTCCAGGCAGCTGCAGATCCTCTCACTGTGGGTCAAAGACACCAGCTGTGGGCTGGAAAAAAAAATCCCAGGAAAGCTGCCTGGCTGTAGAAAAATGGGCAAAAAGAACTTGGCCTCTGCCCTGCATTCCAACCCTTTTTGCCCATGGGGAGTGGAGGCTGCTGGCTACAAAGGACATGGTAGTAGGTTCTAGCACTGTTAGTTTATAATGTGGGGACAGGAATAGTCTCCCCTTTTAAGATCTGACAGGACACCCCATTTGGCCAGTGGGTATCTGTCACTAGGATTCACTGTGCTGTATTCATGTATGTACACACAAAATCTCATTCAGATTTTTTCCACTGTTTTTCCCTTTTCCTGTCCTTTCTTCCTCCCTCTCAATCCCCTTTGTTTACTCTACTTTCCTCTATTTTGATGAGATTCCCACTCCCTTTCTTACCTTTCTCTGACTTTCTTTCTCCCCTTCCCTACTTATGTTTGATTAGCTTCTGCATATCAGGGGAAACATTCCACCTGTGACTTTCGGGGACTGTCTTATTTCACTTGGCATGATAGTTCCATTCATTCACCAGTCAATGCAATAATGTCATTCTTCTTTATTCAGTCATCGATTTTTTAAAACCAAAAATTTAATAAAAATTAAATTCAGATCAATCATTTCCACTAAAATTCTGTGTCCAAATCCATGTGTGTGTTTTGAGTAATGTTTATTTTTTATATATTGAAATAGTAGAATTCTGAATATAATGAGTTAGATAATATAGCATTAAAATTAATTTTCCTATTTTTCTTCTTTTACTATAGCAACTAGAAATTTCCAGTTGCATATATGGCTCATGTCCAATTATTGGTCATTGATGTAGACTGGGGTGAGCAAATTACTGCCTGTGCTCCAAATCTGGCCCTTTGCCTTTGTTCGTAACATAAGGTTTCTTTGGAACACAGACATGTTCACTTATTTACCTCTTGCTTGTGGCTGATTTCCTGCTTCCAGAGACGGGAAATCCATTTTTAGTTTGAATTATTTTTGTTGTTAGGTTGTAGACATTCTCTACGTCTTCTGGGTAGTGACTATTTATCAGATACATGGTTTGCAAATACTTTCTATTATTCCATAGGTGGTCTTTTCATGGTTTCCTTTGCTCTGAAGAAAAAAAATTCTTTTTAATTTGATGCAGACTCTTTTGTTTATTATTGTTTTAATTGCCATGCTTTTGGTGTTCTAGCTGAGAAACCATTGCCAAATCCAGTGTCGGGAAGCTTTTCTCTTTTGTTTTAGGAGTTTTATTGTTTCAGATCTTATGTTTTCCTCTTTAATCCATTTTGAGTTAATGTTTATATCGGTTATTGGGAAGGGCCCAACTTCATTCCTTCATTTTCCCCAGGCCATTTGTTGAAGAGACTGTCCTTTTCTCATTGGGTAGCACTGGCACCCTTGTCAAAGATCATTTGACTATATGAAGATTTATTTCTAAACTCTGTAGTCTGTGAGATATATATATATATCTTCTAAAGCCATTCTGGTTTTTAAAATTTATATTTAATTGGTATATTATAGTTATACATAAATGTGGAATGCAGGAATGCATTGTGATAGATTCATATATGCACACATAACACAGTTTGGACAATTTTGTTCCCCTGTTCCTACCTTTTCTCATCTTTCCCTTGCCTTGACACCCTTCCTCTACTCCATTACTCTCCTATTTTCATGAGATTCCCCTTCATTTTTTTTATAACAAATCTTCAATTTATTTGAAGCAATTCAGTTTCAAAAACTTTTAAGTTATAGCAGTCACAGAAAAAACATGGAATAATCAGAAACAATAAGAGAATGATCAGGACTACTGCTTTTTTATTTGTTTTTAACACTGTTATGGCTTTATTCAAAACCACAGTTGCACAAAAGTATTAATCTCAAAGTTTTAAAAGAGAGATTCTTAAAGAACTTAACACACTATATACATACTGCCATACAAAGAGCATTAAAATAGGACCCAAAACTTCTACAAAATGTAAAAAAAACCCTTGCTTATTTGCATGAAAATACCACGCACAAAGCTAAATAAGTTCTTAAAAGTTATCTGGAGGTTCACTAAATGTTGTTTTCAAACCAAGAATTCTAATTTTGATTGCACAATAAGATTATTGATAAGGTCAATATATAGATTTCATTTTAAAAATAAGTATTTTATAATCTGGCATAGTATATAATGAAAATTCTTAGAGTCTAAAGCAGGGCATATCAATTGTAAAAATTAGGAAAAAAATGTTAATCTTTTGTACTTTCTGATCCCCCAACTAAATTTATTCCAAGTGTTTATTTCAGTCAGTTGTGCAACTTGTTTTAGTTTCTCCACAAATAACCTTTAAAATACTAAGTCATACATTTTAACTAAAAAAAAAAGCAGCAGCAGTACTATATTCAGTAATTTAAATGTATCCCAGTAGAGAAGCATAACTTCAATTAGTTTACTGACACTAACCTTTAAAAACCTTGCAAATATTTAAAACAAAGAAAAAAGTTTTAGACAGTCAAGATTAACAAAACAATTACCTCGAACATGGAACCTCTATGACAAAAGGGAAAATGTACTTGTCTGTTCCTCATATTTTATTTAATAGCCATGTAAGTAAGCACACGCACTTATCCCAAATATTCTTCTATTTTAATGTATATTCACTTGAAAATAAATCTTAATTTTAATATTTAGTCCCAAATATTTTTCTAACTGCCTACCATATTCTGATTAAATGCTATATCTGGTAATGCTTTAAAACTACAGGAATAACCAAAGGTTCTACTCAGAAAAATTATAAATACTGTGCAGGGTTGGTACCCAAATAATTTGGAATGCCAACTTAAACATTTGACTTGAAAATCTCATTAATTACCAATAGGCAATCATTCTGACTTTTGAGGAACATTGATGCTGCTTCGAGAAGCCTTCCCTGCTTCTTTTATTTCTTCATCTTACTTATACGGTCTGAAATGTTGTCAGTCAAGAAAGATTTACAATAAGCAGAGCTTGCTACCTAAAATTTGTATCAATAACAATATTCATATCTCAAAAAATTCTTAGTTTCTTCCACTTTGTTTAAAACCTAGATGGATCTGAAAAGGTAGTTGGGGTATAAGACTAAAGGTTTTCTGGGTATCTAGAAGTTCCCAACTTTCTTTTAGGATATAGAGAGGTGAGTGAAACAAGAAAGGAAAGTGATCGTAAAGAAATTGCTGAGAAGAGAAAAAATGCTCCTCTAAGACAAAACAAAATAAACAACTGTTGGCATGTCATGACCTGCAGCCTGAAGAGAGAGCTCACCTGTGTGTCTCTCATTTAGTATAGGCAATCCTTCCTTCAAAAATAAAATCTTATCAATCACCACAAAATCCATGAACTGTATTACTGACTAGAACCTCCACCAAACCCACAAACTATATTGCTGAATAGAACCTTTATTATTTTGCTTCTACTTTCCAACTTAATTCGTGGGACAAAAGACCACACAAATACCCTTAGCTATTAAAAAGAAAAAAAAGCAATGCCTTCAAACTAAAGATCCCTGGATCATCTCTAAAAAAATAATTTATTCAAGAGACTATTGTCATTTCATATTACAGATGACTGTAATTTCAGTTAATTTATAAATAACTTTAAAATCTTATGAATGAAATGCACCAAACTTTACTTTTGTAAAAGCAATCATGTTTTAATTATGGACTAGAAAATTACTAATACAGTGAAATTGAATTAGAAAAATTAAGATTCTAAATATAATTGCTAGAGAATGTCTCAAAAGGAGGAGTGTCAATGAAATTTTTTCTCTACATACAATTATGATCATTAACAGAGTAGTATATCTTAATTGGAATGATAAGGCAAAAATAGTAAAACCACACTTTTCCTATAAAAAGTTACACAATATTTTCTGTAAGGATAGCTATTGTACATGAATAAACAAAGATGTGATCACTCTATTACACACCCAGGAATGTTAGGGAATCTGGTCTTAGAATGATCTAGTCATCTTCTTCCTCTCCATCATCTTCAGAATCTCGTTTCCTCTTCTGCCCCTGGAATCATCTTCTTCCTCTTCCTCTTCTTGTCCCCCTTCTTCAATATAATCATCATCATCCTGAATTTCTTCTTTCATCAAGTAAGAGTCTGACTTCTTCTCCCTCTCCCAATTCTGACTCTGCTTCATCTTCCTCTTCCTTTTCTTCCTCCTCTTCCTCATATCCTTCAGGTTGACCAGCTTCATCTTCCTCTTCATCTCCATCATCTTCATCTCCATCTTCATAATCTTCTTCTTCAGAGTCAGGTGCTTCATTATCCTCCTAATCAAATCCATCTAAGTATGTGATTTGTTGCAGCGATTCAAAAATACTTTCTCTGTGATCTTCCAGGTTTGTGATCTCACAGCTAAACTAGTCAAGACTTTTCAATTTTTTAAGATTTTGCAGAGCTTCTACTGTACTAAGATCTTTGATTTTGTTTCCATGCAGACTGAGGTAGGTAAGATTTGGGCGTTTTTCTGCTAGGACTTCCAAGCCTCCAGAAATTATATTGTCATTAAGTTCCAAATTTTGAAGTTTATTTAAACTGGGAAGTTGGGCCAGTGAACTTAATTCCACATTAACCATACTCAGAAACTCTAGTTCTTTAAAAGTGTCATTCGGGCCTTCAATTTCCCCATTGACACACAGGCAATTATCAAAAACTAACTCTGTCACCTCCTCTGGGGCTCTGTTCCTTAACTCCATGTTAATCTTCTTCTTCATCTCCATGTCCTCTTCCTGCTTTTCTGCTACTACTCTCCTTTCCCCTTTCCTGTTTTTCCCACTACCCCTCAACCCTAAGATTTTAAAAGATTTGGAAACGCATGAAAAGAAACACAAATATAAATGCCCACTACCACCAGATAGATGTGGAGGAGAAAGAAAGAATAGCAAATATAGTCCAAGGAGTTGGGACTCTAACTCAGCTGCCCCCATCTCCTTGTTCGCGCGCGCACACACACACACACACACACACACACACACACACACACACACACACATTCCTCCCCTTCCTTTTTAAAAAAAAATACTTATTTTTCTCTAGCTTTCATATATGAGAGAGAACATTTTTTTAATATATATATATATATTTTTCTTTTAGTTGTAGGTGGACACAATACCTTTATTTTATGTGGTGCTGAGGATTAAACCTATGGCCTTAAGCATGCTAGGCAAGTATTCTCTACCACTGAGCCACAACCCCAGCCCCAAGAGAGAACATTTGATTCTTGATTTTCTGAGTCTGGCTTATTTCATTAAGCATGACATTCTGTATTTCCTTTCACTAGCAAATGACAGAATTTCATTCTTTTTAATGGCTGAGTAAAACTTCAAGGTGTATATATACCACATTTTCTTTATCCAAACATCTGTCAAGCACCATGTAGTCTGGTTCCATAATTTGACTATTTTGAATTGTGCTGCTATAAACATTGGTATGCATGTATCACTGTAGTATGCTAGTTTTAGATTTCTGTCTATTCTGTTTTGATTAAGGTAGTTTTGTAGTATATTTTGAAATCAAGAAGTGTGCGCACTCCAGGTTTATTTTACTTTCTCACAATTATTTTATATTTACAGAAAAAATGCCATTGGGTTTTTTAATAGGAATTTAACTGAATATGTAGATCATCTTGTTAGGAAGGGCATTTTAATAATACTGTCATCCAGTCTATGAACAAAGAATGCCTTTCTATTTATTTATGTCTTTAATTTCTTTAACCAATATTTTATAGTTTTCTGTATATAAGTCTTTCACTTTCTCCATTAAGTTTCTTCCTGAGTACTTTATTCTTTTTGATGCTGTTGTAAATGAGGTGATTTTTTCATTTCCCCTTTGGATTGTTCATTGATACTGTATTGTATGTTGATTTTATATCCTGCAATTTTACTGAATTTATTTATTCATCCTAACTTTTTTTGTAAAGTCTTTAGTGTTTTCTACATATCAGATTATGTCATCTTTTCAAATCAATGAGCTTTTATTATATTGAGATAATTTCCTTCTATTCCTATTTGGTTGACTTTTTAATAAAAAGAAAGTGTGTTGAAATTTGTCAAGTGCTTTTCTGCATTAGTCAAGATGTCATGTAGTTTGTGCCCTTTGTTTTGTTAATGTGGTGTATCACATCAATTAATTTTTGTATGTTCAAACTTCCTTTTGGTCCAGGGATAAATCCTACTTGGTCATCAGATGGTTTTTTTACTCTCAGCACTTGTCACCAAATATATGGTTTATTCCTCACATCAACCAATACTCCAAATCTCTAGACTCCAGTGTGTTGTCCTATAATTCAGCTCTAACACTGTGTACTTAAGGCTTGTCCCACAAGACTGTCCCTCTTTCAGATGCCAATTGCAAGTTCTGGCCATTCATATATTTCTGACTGACTGGCTAAAAGTGTTGAGGGTGAATTCCCATCATTCCTTCTATAGGTTCAATAATTTGTTAAAACAAATAACAGAATTCAGGAAAATATTTAACTTAACTACTACCAGTTGTTTTATGAGACACACCTCAGGAAAATCCAAAGGGGTAAGGGAAGTGTAGGACAAAGGATGGATGGAAGAGGGTAGTTACATGTAGCTTCAGTGCCCAATCTGTACAGTCTACCCCTTCAGTATCTTGATGTGTATACAAATCTGGAAGCTCTCCAAACCCCATCATTTAGGATGTTTAATAGGGGTTCCATTTGGTAGGTATGATTGATTAAAGTGTTACCACTGGTATGTCCAGTTGAAGTCATGATCCTTGGTGTCACCAACAAAGAATTGAGCGAGACACACAGAAATAACAAAGTACAGATTTATTGAAGGTGAAGATAGCACTCTTAGGTAGAATGCAGTAGGCAGAAAGAGAAAGAGAGACAGAGACAGAGACAGAGAGGGAGGGGCAGGCTCAAGGCCCCAGTGTCTGGAAATTAGGGTCTTATATCCTGAACTGTGAGGTGTTCTCGCCCCTATACAGACTGGATTGAAGACCTTACTCCATTTTCTCCCACTGGTTATCTTATGATACCTGATTAGAATATTTTCCAATCTCCCCTCCTCATTGGTTACTTTAGAAAACCAAATTAGAATACTGCCCATTTTACTTCCATTGGTCATTTTAAAATTTGAACCTGTGGTGAGAGTTGTCCTGGTGATAAGTCCTCAGTGGTGGGAGTTGTCATGATAATTGAATTTATTGTAAACAGGGACAGGACTCACCTCTCCGCCAGTCCTCCTGAGGCTTCTTTTAAGATGGCTGTCTCTGCCATCTTAGTGTCTGTGAATTCCTGCCTAACAAAAGCATCAGCTGTTTTCAATTAACTCAGTCTTCAAGTCTTTTCCCCACAGAAGGTCTGGCAGTAGCTCAGAAATTCTAATCTTTTAATCATGCCTTTTTCTCTCTGGCAGCCAGCACCTACCCACCAGTCACTAGTCATCTTTATAGTATATAAAGACATTTTTATCACTCTGGAGATTCCAAGGGTTTTAGGAGCTGTGTTCCAAGAACTGGGAACAAAGATAAATATATATCGATCAGAATCACCATATCTAATCCTTTTAATGTGTTGTTGAATTTTGCTTGCTAGTTGTATTTTAGCCTGTCTTTGCAGGTTCCAGTTTTTTTCTTGATCTCCCCACTTCAAATCAGCTCCCCTTCCTGACTGCCAACCCCATTAGCTTCAGTGCCAGCATGTAATAAGCTACAAAAACCTAAAACTCTGGAAGAAATGGATTGTCTTCTAGTAAAATATTGATTGAAGTGATTAAGCCAGAATTTATTCAAGAAGAGAGTGAAAACGGAAAGACAACCATTATTTGTTGGAGGCACTAGTCTTACTACTATGCAATGTTAATTAGGGAAGATCTGTCTGAGGATCAGTACATATATTTTAGAAGCAATAGAATTAATATATATTAAAATCTCAAAAAAACAAAGGACAAATGATCTCACTGATAAGCGGATGATGACACGTCATGGGGGGTGGGAGGGGGGCAAGAATGGAGGAAGGAGGGACTGTATAGAGGGAAAAGCAAGGTGGGAGAGGTGGGAGGGGGAGGAAAAAATAACAGAATGAATCAAAAACTATTACCCTAGGTAAATGGTATGCCTCTACTTCATGTACAAACAGAGAAACAAGATGTATTCCATTTGTTTACAATAAAAATAAATTTTAAAAAATCACTGATACTTGGAGCCTTAAAGAAGAGTTCTCATGGAGCTCACATCTGTCTTCACGTGTAAATAAACTCTGGTGATGCCATATAAATAAATAAATAAATAAATAAATAAATAAATAAATAAATAAATAAATATAAAAACAAACATGACTTTCTGATTTCCAAATAAGGCAAAAAACTGATAGATTTAACATTGTACTATTTTATTCATAACTATTAACAAAATCATAAACTTATAACAACATGACAAATTGTGCAAACCAAGTGGAGACTCTGACAAGGTAGAAACAATAAATGTATATTATCTGTGTGTCTGCAGATATATAATGTATAGATATATATTCAAGATTGATATGATATCATACAAAATGAGAAAATCCATCACACCATAAAAAAAGATGACAACAGGCAATTCACCAAATCCAATAGTGATAATGACAAACTAATTAAGCCTCATTACTAATCAAATAAATTAAAATTAAAGCAATAAATATCTTTGCTATCATTTTGATCAAGGGCTGCTTCTGTTTTGATTATGAATTGCTTTGAGATTTGTTGTTGGTGATACTAAAGGCATTGCTGATAATAATATACTGTTTGGTAGTGCTGCCAATTGTTAGAATGTAAATTGTTCCATTTTTTGACATTTTGGCTTTGTAAATCAACAAATTTAAAATGGTTTGTAGGCTTTAACTGGGTGATTTCTACTTCTATAAATTTATTTTAAGAGTTTATGTAGATATATCCACAAAATTTTTTTAGTGTTACTAAAGATAACAAAAATAGGCAAATATGAAATGTTCAACTATATTCTTATTTCTAATAAATAATATTTAATAGCTATATGCAATGTGGAATGAGGCTTTTATTAAAAACCTTTTTACATAGAGGTTTTGAATTTTTACCAGGTAACTCTTTACACTAGAGAAACTTCTTTAAATGAATCATTGTCTTCTGGAAATATTCTCTTACTGACTTATCTCATACCATATTTCGTGACTCATTTTTACTACCTTTTTTCCTTCTGCCTTGGTTATCTTTGCCTTCTCCTCTCCTCTCCACTTTACAATAGCTCTGATTCCAAGGGGTTCCATCTATCTCCTTCCTCTGTTGCCATACTTTTACAGGCAATATCTTGTACTTCTTTGACTTCAATTAGCATCTCTGCTATAATTTTAGAAACTTACTTGATATTTCATGATAACTAGATAGACATTGCCACTAAAATATTATTCTGACATGTCAAATCTCAGAGATCCCAAGTGAATTATTGTCTACCTGTCTACTGTGACAAGACAGATATACTGTTTTTTATATCAGTGAAGCCTCAGACCATCCACTCAGTCACCAAACCATCAATTTAAGATAATCTATAAATCATCCCAAGCAGTCACCAAATTTGTTACTACTCCCTTAATTTTTCTTGAATCTGTGTATATACCCATATCAACTGCCATAACCCTTTCGTGACTTTATATACTTTTCATCCAGTAATGATACAATTCTGTAAGTTTGACAGTTAACTTTGCTATTATGCATATTGCTGCTCATATGGCAATTTTAAATATAAAAATCATCTTTTCATTATTTCTATTACTAATGTATATCATCTGTACTTTGCTTAGATTATATAATTCAACTCCTTTTGTTCTCCCTTGCAGTGCTAGGGATCAAATCTAAGACCTTGCTCATGCTAAATCCCCAGGTCCCTAGTTGAACTTAAGCAGTATGATACTTGAGGCCACTTGTTACCTCTCTTCATCCTTTACTAAAGTACTCAGGCCTTCTCCTCTCCTACTAGAGAGCATGACAATTCAGTTAAAGTGTAATTTCTTATTAAATATTTCTGAATTTTTTATGCTTTTATACACCTCTACTGTTGCATTTGTTGCTTACTTGGCTTGGAATGATATCATGCCCTTGGCTAGTTCCTGCTAGTCCTGCAAGATAGAATTTAGATGTCACTTAGCTTTAGAGAGTATAACTCCTTATCTTGCATTGTTCCTCCTAGATTGTTCCACAATACCATGTGTCTGACTCTCTAGTAGAGCATCTGTCACAGAGATAGTTGTCATACTTACGACACCTACTTTCTTTGCAACTCAATGCATCTCACAGTGGTAGTAGCACTGCACTTCTTAACTTTAACAGTATTACCCAACACAGGCCTGGCACATTATAGTTCAATATGTGTGTGTGTTAGTATACAAATTAATAGTTTGGAAAAGGTAACCATGTTCAAATGAATTTTACTTTGGAGAATAAAGGATGAAATATAAGGATGTCTGCTGACATCAGCCCAAAATTCTGAAACAAGTCAAGAACTTTCTAGTAAATTTTTTGTTCATTTGACATGTTTTAATTGAGTATATACTATATACCAGAAACTGTTTTAGTTTTTAGAATTGTAGTACAAGTTGAATATTCTTTATTCAAAATTGTCAGGACTAGATGTATTTTTATGTTTATATATATATATATATATATATATATATATATATATATATATATACATACACACACACATATGTGTTTGTGTGTGTATTTATTTTGGAATATTTTTATATATCTTGGGCAGTGGACTCAAGTCTAAAGACAAAATTCATTTACACTTTACACACATAGCCTGAAGGTAATTTTTTGTGGTACCAGGGATTGAACCCAGGGGCGCTTAACCACTGAGCCACATCCCCAGTTCTTTTCTATTTTTTATTAGAGACAGGGTCTCATTGAGTTGCTTAGGACATCACTAAATTGCTAAGGCTGGCTTCAAACTCGAAATCCTCCTGCCTCAGTCTCCTGAGCCACTGGGATTATAGGCAGGCCCAACCACACCTGCCTCTGAAGGTAATTTTATATGATTTCTTTGTATGTCTGCATTTTGACTGTGACCCATAACATGATATAAAGTATAGGATTTTTCATTTTCACAAGTAGGTTTCATGCTGTGGATTTAAATTGATACACTATTATAAGAAGAAAGCTCAGGTGGTACTTGGAATATTTAGATACAGTTACTTCCAACTTTTGATATTTGGAAGGGCACATGTAGAGGAATCTGATTTGGGAGATCATAATACTCAGCAATTACTTTAAGACAAAAGATCCATAGACATATAGTTTAGAAGTCAGGATATTATATTTAGTTTATGATACAAGGAGCATACATTGATATGATGATGTGAAATTAGAATATATTATATATATAAAATATTAAATATATTAATATGTTCAGACAGGAAGGACATATTTTTCTTGGAATGTCAATAAGAGGATTTAGATAGGAATTTGTTTTAGGGTGAGATGGTACTCAAAGGTCAAGACTTGCATTTTCTGCAGTACCAAGAATATACATAAGGTCATAGAAAACCTACAACCCAGACATTCAACCATTTGCTCATCTAGCATGCATAATACTACTTGGCTGGACACAGAATAGATCCTAGATGGAGAAGTCTTATTATTTTTCTTAATTTTTCATAGTTGCATAAGAAATTACCATAAATTTAGTGGCTTAAATTGACATTCCTTTATGAATTCACAATCCTGTAGGTCAGACACTGGCACAGTGCAACTAGGTTTTCTCTTCAAGGTCTAAATTGTAGGCCTGGAATCAGTGATGTTCTCAAGTGGAGGACTGTCTAAGGAAAAATCTGCCTCCAAGCTCATTTCCATAAGTTAAAGTTTGCTCTCAGCTCCCCAAATCTACTCTCAAGTCCTTTCTATGCAGTGCCCATCATCAAAGGCAGCAATGATTCTCTCGTTGAATCTCTCTTGCCCTTCAAATCTTTTTTATGGAGATTTTTAGTTTTCGTTTTTTGTAATTAAACTTTTTCTAGGGGAGATAAATATGGATTCACATGCAATTGTATAAACTAATACAGAGAAATGTTGTTTATTCTTTATGTGTTCTCCCCAAATGGTAAAATCTTGCAAATTGGTCCATTTATTTTAAGTTAATGATTTACAAGTAATTTATTTTTGGTACTGAGCATTGAACCCAGGGACACTTTACCACTGCACTACATCCTCAGCTCTTCTTATCTTTTATTTTGAGACAGGTCTCACAAGTTGCTGAGTCTGGCCTCAAATTTACAATCCTCCTACCTCAGCCTCCAGACTCATGGGATTGCGGACGTGCACTACCACACCCAGCAAGTGTGATTGTTTTGTTTTGAGTATTAAATACTTTATATGTATTTATTTTTATATGTATTTTATAATTTTATATGTATTTTATATTTCTTTATATGTATTTTATTTTTCATTTTGTTAGTTTATCAACTTTATTAAACTTTTCACAACCAGATTTTTCTTTCCTTTTCTGTTTTTTTCTTTTAGATATCGATGATTTCTTGTCTTTGTTTCTTTTCTTCTGTGTGCTTGCTTTATTTTGCTCATTTTTTTTTTTCTAATGAGGTGAGAACCCAAGATTATTGATTTGGAACCTTCCCTTTTTCTAATATAAACATTTCATCTCATAAAATATCCAATAAAATTGCTTTAACTGCATTAGATTGTGTTACTTTGGTGCTTCACTTCATTCATTTCTCTATAGGTTCTAATTTAATCTGTATTTTTTTTCTTTGTCCTAGAGAGTATTTAGGTGAGTACTATTTAATTTTTTATGTCTGGAAAATTTCCCATTGTCTTTCTGTTGATTTCTAGTTTGATTCAATTATGGTCAAATACTCTGCATGCTTTTCAGTTATTTTACAGTTGGTGAGATTTGTTTATGGTCAAATATATATTCTGTCTTGGTGAATGTTCTATGGATGCTTAAGAAAAATGTGTATTCTGCTCTTGGGTTCAAGTGGTCTACGTATGTCATTTAGATTGTTTTTTGTGCTGTCCTTAGTGATTTTCTGCCTAGTAGTTCCATCATTTTGAAAAGAGAGTATTCAAGACCCAAATATAACTTTGTCTATTTTTATATTCACTATCAGTTTTGTTGAAAATATTTTGAGACCCTGTTATTTGGTGCATATACTTAAGATTTTATTTTTTAGTGTCATTCTGGTGGTATGATCTCTTTATCATTATGTACTCTCTCTGCCTCTGGTAATATTTTTTTTGCTCTAATATTTACTTTTTTTGATATTTCTATAGCAATTCTTAATTCTGTTCTTGATTCGTTTTTCATTAAAATGCTATTAAATTTCATGTGAGTTTCTTATAAATGGGATATAGTTATTTTTTTTATCCAGTCTGCACATTTCTGCCTTTTAACACAAAATTAAGCTAAATACTGATATTTTAGTACCAAGTCTTTTATGTACTTATTTTTTCTATTCTTTTCAGTTTTGGTTATTCTGTTTCTTTTTTTTCTTCTTCTGCCTTCCTATCTGTCCTTGAACAGTGTTTATCACTCCTCCTTTATTTCTGTTGTTTTTGAATGTATCATTTGGTTTTTATTCTTTACTAGTTTCTCTGAATATTACAATATGTATATGTGACTTAACACTGTGTACTAGGATCAGATTCTTTACCATTTTGAGTGAAATAAGGAAACCTTGTTTCCATTTAGCGACCTTTACTGTCCCAACATTTAAATATTGGATTGAATACACCTGAATACCACTTGGTATTTTTAACATATGATTTACAAAACTTATGAGAAAAATAGTTTTTTCTTTGACTGAATGTAAGATATTTTTCCTTTGCCTTTTGTTTTTAGAATTTAATTATGGTATGCATTGCTGGGAATTTCTTAGGGTACATTCTGTTTAGGGTTTGCTCACCTTTTTGAATCTGTTGAGATTCAGTCTTTTCCATATTTGAGAAGTTTCAGTCATTGTTCTTCTCTCTTCCTGGTACTCTCTATAAATTTTATGTTTTCTGATAGTTCTTCAGATTTCTGAGGCTCAGTTTATTTTATTTTTTCAGTTTCCTGTCTCTCTCTTGTTTGTATTAGGTAAATTCTAATGATGTGTCTTTAAGTCCACTGTTCTAGCCTCTGTCCTCACTACTCTACTATTGAGCTTATCTAGCAAGTTATTTATATTTTTTTCATGCTACAATTCCCATTTGATCTTTTTAAAGCCTACATTTCTTTGGTGAAATTTTCTATGTTTTCACTTGTTTCAGAGAACTTTTAATTGATTGATTTTTTTTTTTAATTATGGTGGTATGAAGTCCCTTGTCAGGTAATTGTAATACCAGCTTCATCATGAGGTTCTCATCATTTGTCATTTGTCATTCAAGTTGTGATATATCTGGTTCTTGGTATGATGGGTGATATTTCATTGTATATTGAACATTTTGTCTTTGTCAGGAGACTCTGGGGCCTGTTTAATTTTGTTTATAAATTTCTGTTGTTGGGATCCCTGAGGCTAAGTTGCAGATTGCCTCTGAGTAGGTGAGAGGACTCTTAGGCTAAGTGGAAAAGAACACTGAGCAGGTTGGATGGTTTTTGTTATGGGATTCCTTTTGCTGGTCAACTGGTAGGTGGAGATTAGGAAGGGATGTCTCAGGTCCACTGGGAAAGTGAGTGCCACTTACTGTGAGCAGGGCTTTCATTGTTCCTCTTTGCAGATTCTCTTGGGCTCACCTGGTGTTTTCAGAAGGATTGATTTGATCTGATGGAGGACAGTCTACCTAAGCTATTTTTGTTATTGTGTTGGAAGTAAGCAAATGCAGGGTCTGAGTCATCTTTTCTCTTGTGGAGGAGGGAGTGATATGATGCCCTGCTACTCCGACAATGTCAAGTCAACATCATCACTAGCTTTCCATTACATGCTTTTCATCCATTCTGAGAATCCCTAAACCAATTCACCTTCTTTACACTTTTTAGAATTCTTCTTTGGCTATTTCATGTTATTTCCAGAATATATAATGGTACTTATAGAGAAGCAGGGAGGAATTCAAGTCAACTTATCTGGTTGGGATGCCTCTCCATGTCTTCTGATTAGGTCAGGTACATTCTCAATAATCTCTCTTTTAGGAAGTCAACTGTTACAAATAGTGTAGTCTAAAGATGGAAATGATACTCCATCATATCCATAGCTGTATTAAATACTCAAGAAAAGGAGCTATTACATTGGGAACATATAGAATCCAGCTACCACAGAACGTATAAATGAATATACTGGAGAGTTAATTAGGTAATTGTCCTTTGGAAGACAGGACCATGTTAGGATAGCAAGAAAGCCAAGTTCTTATTATAATTGTTTAGATCACCTTGGGTGAATTATATCTGTTATCAGAAATACTTAATAAAATTCAGAATATTCAAAACTCTTTCAGAATATTGTGTGAATTCCAGAGGTTTGATCATTTTGGGTCATGCAAATGTCTTCTGAGTGAAAAATACAATGGTTCAAAGATGTGTCAAAAGACAGACTTTATCCCCCAATTTACATTTTATATTTCTGTGAAGTTACTGTGGTTGTCAGAAATTCACATAGAGAGTAAAAGCTAGTGATGATGTTGACTTGACATTCTTGGAGCAGTTTTATCCTTAATATGATCCACATCTATAGAGATTGCACATTGCCCGAATTTATGGCCACTGTTTTAGTTTGTACTCTTGCCTAAACAAGGACTGACCAACATATGACAGATGGTCAAGTTTTCAGACTAATTTTTAAAAATCAAGTTTTAAGACTGATTTAGAATCAGATAAAAGATCCTTTATTACATTTAGAAAGGGTGTATTACCTAAAATTTGGTTTCAAATATCCATGGTCATAGTGTGATAATTTGGGGGGTGGAGCAATTAGAATTGAAATATCTAGACTCTTTTTTTGTATTTGAATTCAGGATTTACCTTTAGCATTTTCAGATTATAGTTTTAGTGTCAAAAAGCATGAGCTGATCATTTTGGTTCACACACAAAAAGGTAAAAGTCATAAGTAAACCATAGAGCCCTTCATGAAAACAAGTCTATTAAAATAATAACTGATGAATGTAAGTTATTTATGAAAGGAAATTGAAACATGAAGCAAAAATTAAAGTCCTATTCTGCCTTTTCTCTTGAGTTGTTTACAATTATTACAAATCTAAGTATGACAGATTTTTGAAAAGTTAATGAGTTTTAAGGGTTTGTCACCTTCTTATTACTTCTAAAGTATATCTGTTCTTTCATTTATCCTAAAAGATCTGAGTATAGAAAGTAAAATGCCAGAGAACTGAGTCATAAAGCCAAATAGAGGGAAAGGGAAGAGGCAGAGGCAAGGAAGCATGTACCAATTGGGTTTCATGAGGACTGGGGATGCTGGTTGTGCTAAATGGCCTTTTGAATCCATTCTGCATCTTTTTCTACCCTGCTCTGTGATCTCAGGAGGCTGAAATTTATGGGACTCATTAATCTGTATTTCTCCTTTCAGGTTGTCTTCCAACTGGGTATAGGTAGTAATGGGAACTACTATAGTTTGGATCTTGACTGTCCCCCAAAGGTTTATGTGCTGAAGGCTTAGTTCCAAACTCATGGTGTTATTTTAAGGAGTGGAATCTTTAGGAAGTACAGCCTACTGGAAAGAATTTAGGTCATTTGGGGGCATGCCCTTGAAGGAGATATTGGAACCCTGGCCCCTTCCTTTCTTTTCTCTCTTTTCTTCCTGGCTTCTATGAGACTGGCTTCCTTTGCCATGTGTTCTCACCACAATGACCTGTGATGTCAAAAGTTTTAAAATAACAGGGGCAAGCAACCATGGACTGAAACCTCTGAAATAATAAGTCAAAATAAACTTTTTCTCTTTTTAAGTTGATTATCTGAGGTATTTTGACACAACAATGGAAAGCTGACTAACACAAAATTGGAACTGAGACATGATGATGTTGCTATAACTATACCTGATGTCTTTGGAATTGGTTTATGAGAAGAGTTTGGAAAAGTTTGGAGGAGTGGCCTAGAGAAAGCCTAGAATGCTGTTAGCAGAGTTTAATGGGTGATTTTGGTGAGGACTTGGAAGATGAGAATATTGACAGGAATATGGACAGTAAATATCATGCTTATGAGGTTTCACATAGGAATGAGGACTTCATTGGGGATTGTACTACAGGGCACCAATTTCATACCTTGGCAAAGAATTTGAATGCATTATAACCATGCCCAGAGACTTTGTGGAAGGTGAAGTTTAAAGGTAATGATCTAGTTTATCTGGAAGGGATATTTCAAGGGAGCATAGTATTCAGGCTGCAGCAGTGGATATAGTTGGCTGCTTTTGGCCAGATATACATACAGTAGGAATTGGGAACAAAAAGATTTGAAAGACAGTTTGTCCAAACAAGGAACATGTTTAAAGGTACAGCCAAGATGGGTGCAATAGTTAAAATGTTATCACCATTAAAAAGAAGTCAAACACTCTGCACATGAACAATAGGAAAGATACATTGAGGGCATTTTAGGAATTAGCAAGACCCCACCCCAAGGCAGCTCAAAGGTGTGAAAGTGCAAACTCATTTCAAAGACTTTCTTTTCTCAAGAAAGCCCTCAGGAAGATACTAGGCTAGGTCTTCCTAGGGAATTACTTTCCCAGGGTTCATTTCCCTATGTTTAACTGCCAAGACAATCATAGTCCCTGAAGCCATAGTTCAAGTGGGTCCCAGAATATCTCTTGCCAGTAACAAACTTTGGCATTGTCCACGTTATGCTGATGTTGCAGGACTGCAGGAGGCAAGTTATAGGGTCATATGGGAGGGTTCCACTGAGATTTCAAAGAAAAGCCTGGAATGCCAGGCAGTATGTGGCAGGATTGTAGTCCTGGCAAGTAGGCCCTGACTGGTTAATGTGTGAAGCTGTGAGAGTGAAGTCAAAGCTGCAATGCAGAACTCAAAAATGTAGAGATGCCAGAAATATGGAATGCCTGCTGAAGGAAGCTATAGGAAGTGAGTAGAGGCAGCCCAAGAGAGCTGCTCTGTAGGCTGTCACCAATAAGGTCATATAGGTGGGACTGTCCAGTCCTTTGGAGCTCACATTATGCCAGTGTCTGTGCCAGATGCTGTAAATGGTGCTCAAGAAATTAATGTTTGCCTTGCTGGGTTTCAGTCTTTGTTTCAATTCCTCCTTATTTTCCCATTATTCAATTTTGGAATGGGGATGTTTAACCTGTGCTGATTTCATGTTTGCTGGGTTTCAGTCTTTCTTTGGTTCATTCTTCTTTATTATTTTCCTATTACTCCATTTTGGAATGGGAATTACTCTGTGCCAGTGGATTTTAGAAATATGTAATCTTTTTTTTTGAGTTTTACAGGGGCATAGAGCCAAGTTTGCCTTGAGTCTCAAACACTACTTTGGAGTTGGACTTTTCAGCAATGCTGGGACAGTTAAGACTTTGGGAACTGTTGAATTCATATTATGAGAAGGATATTAGTTCTTGGGGACTGGTGAATGGAATACTATACTTGGATCTTCAGTGTCCCTGAGACATTCATGTATTAAAAGCTTGGTCTTCAACCCATGGTGCTTTTGGGAGGTGGTAGAACCTTTAGTAGGGGGGACCTGTTGAAAAAAAAGTTAGGTCATGAAGGTGGGTCCTTGAAGGGGATATTGGAATCCTTGTTCCCAGTTCTCTCTTTACTCCTTTGTGACTAATTGGTGCATAGGCCTCCTTTGCCACATGTTCTCACCGCGATGAACTGTGCTGTCATGGGCCCAAAACAACAAAGCCAAACAACTGAAACCTCTGAAATCTTTCAGTTAAAATAAAATTTCCTTTCTGAAGTCGATCATCTCAGGTATTTAATCACAGTAATGGGAAGCTAGAATAGGATCAATAGAAGATCAGAAAGCATGAGGAAACTAAAATGTCAGGACATTTAAATATTTCTCTACTCTCACACTTTCAATCTTTAGGTTGGTCATAGCTGCCATTTGTCCATCTAAAGGCATCTATCTAAGTACCTGTCGGGTGACTACTACATCGGCTGGACATTTTGAGTTAGGGGAAACACTGCTTCTCTCTGTCCCTTTAAGCCTGGTGACAACACAGGTTTCTTACAGTTGCTAACTTCAGGGTACCTCATCATCCCTTCATTCTTTACACATTTTACTAATTATTCCCTTGATAAAATGCCATTCTATCACCATTTGCAAGTGTGATGTCTATTTTTGGCTAAGGCCCTGACTGAAATAGTGGTAGCAGGGAGTAGGAAAAACTTTTTAAGGTTGTGTGAGAAAGTGGGATAAACTGCTTGGTAGAAAGGAAGTAAACGGTTTTGAGGCTTTTTAAATCATGCTATTAATGTAAGACCACTTGTTTATGTCAGTGACTCTAACAAATTTTTACATTGCACCTTTCTTTCTTTTTTTGGTGGTGCTGGGGATTCAAACCTGGACCCTTGTGCATGCTAGGCAAGCACTCTACAAAGTGAGCTATATCCTAAGCACCTACATTGCTTCTTAATTATTTAGGTTTGGTTGTTATTTCTTTGAGTGCAGAAGGGTAGGGCCATGAGCTGTCTGGGATTCAATAGGATTAGATAAGACTGTTAGGATTTATTTTGGAACTTATTATCATGGTAAGACACTTCTCTCTCAAAATCATAAACAGCCCCACTCACTGTAATTGCTAAGATCGTATTGAAATTAAATGACTTACTAGGTTGTGGAACTGCTTTTTATTGTTAGGTAAGATACCCATGTTAGTGATATTTTAAAATACCTGGCACGAACAACTTAAAAGAGGAAAGGTTTATTTTGGCTCACAGTTTCAGAGGTTTCAATTCATGGTGAGATGGCTCCAGCGCTTTAGGCCTGAGGTGAGGCAGAAAGTCATGGCAGAAGGGCATGGTGTAGGGAAGCTACTTAGCTCAAGGCAGCTAGAAAGCAGTGGGGGCAGGAAGCAAAGAACTTGGGACAAGATAGTCTCCAAAGACACACCCCCATTCACCTGCTTCCTCCAACCATGTCCCACCTGCCTGTAGTTGCCACCACCTTCCTGTAGTCTGGCTATCAATGGATTAATCCACTAAATGGGTCAGAAAACTAAGTATCCAATTATTTCCAAAAGCCCCACCTCTGAAAACTACTCTATCAGGGACCAAGACTTCAATGCATGAGTTTTGGGGGGACATTCTGTCCCTGGCACAGCAAAACTCATGCCCATCTCACAATGCAAAATTCAGTCCATCTCTTAAGAGTCCCCATAGTCTTAACATACCAGCATTGCTCAAAAGTCCAAATCCAAAGTCTACCCTGAGACTCAAGGCAAAGTCTTAAGCTGTGAGCCCTTATAAAAATTAAAAAAACAATTTACATGCTTCCAATGTACAATGGCACAAAGCAAACATTCCCATTCCCATAACTTCTTCCCTCCAACCATGTCCTGCCTGCCTATGGTTTCCACTACCTCTGAGTAGTACATTCAGTAACCAATGGATTAATACACTGAACTGGTAAGAGCCTTCAGGATCTCATTACTTCCCAAAAGCACCACCTCTGGACCTTGCTGCATTGGGCACCAAGCCTTCAACACATGCATTTCTGGGAGATATGCCAGGTTCAAACCATAACACCACCTGTTTCAAGTTGTTAATGTTTTCTTTTATTCTCAAACAGAAAGAGTGGAAAGCAGATCGTTCCTTACAGAACCAAAGATTCAGTTCAGGTGGTTACTTTAAACATTGCTCCAAAAGTAAACATAAAACTAGTGACTGTTTGTCCATCAGTTTAACAGTTTATATAGTTGAGTATTCAGATCTCAACTAGAATTTTTTCTGCCATCAGAATCCGTTAGTTCTCTGCGACAAACAGGACAGGTAGAGTTCTCAGACAGCCAGCGATCGATGCAGTGGATATGATATTCATGGGAGCAAGGTAGTATGCGGATCTTGTTGCTTTCTTTAAATTCTGTAAGGCAAATACTACAGGCTTTTAATGCACCATCCTTTCCAAAGTTTCTTACTGCAAAGTTGTCAATCTGTTGTTTGGTAAGTCCTGTAGGCTGGTTATGAGCTTCATTTAAGATGAAAAAGTGAGCTAGGAAGGGCCAAGAGTCACTTTCATCAGATGTTGCTGGTGTTGTATATTGACTTTCTTGCCTGGGCTGTGACGGTGAGCTTGATGATGTATTTATTTCATTAAAGCCATCAAACATCACTGAGATAATTTCTGAATTTTCATTACTGGAGCTGGAATTGGTTGTAGGAAGGGGACTGGAACTAGACATGTAGCTGCTGCTTGAACCGGAAATTGCCGGGGAATTTGAACGAGAATCACAGCTAGGATTTGAATTAGAACTAGAAATAATACTGCTAGAAGAATCATCTCTTCCATTCTGTGACTCTTCCTTTTCCATGTGTTGACTTAGGGGTGAGCTGCTAGACTCTAATTGACTCTCACTGTCCATAAGTTCACTTGATTCATCAAATTCTGTCATATGCCATAATGTTGTCTCATTTGCAATAGGTGCAGGTATTATGATGGTATTAACAGAAGATCTCATACTTTCCTGCTCAAAAGGTGAAAACCTATTTCTGAGTTCTTCTTGATAACTTTCTAAAGTAACAGTGTTGTTTGTTGTCTCAGATATTAATTGAGTTCTACTAGCTATGCTATTTCTCAGTGAATATTCTCCAGGATGATTTGTTACTTCATCATCAAAAAGTGTGGTTGGATATCTTTGTCTGAATCCCTCAGATTCATTGTCACTGACTGTGTCTGAAGAATATTCTTCTTGAAAGGCATTCCTTGTTGCAGAAGCTGAAAGAAGATCCTGACTTTGTAATTCAGGTCTGGTTATTTGCTCTCTCACTGCTCCACTCGGCTGAATTCTAGAAAATATCCCTGGTTCATTTATCAGAATATACTCAAAAGTCTCAGGTGATGTATAGTAATGAAATCTCATCAACATTTCATGCTGTCTATTTGGGGGTGAACTACTTTCAATTCTTGGTCTGGTTCTTCGAGTTTCTGGGCTTCTGCTTCTTGATCTTCTCTGACCTCTGCTAGGTGGGACCTCTAAAAATACTTCAGTCGCACTTCCATCTGATATAGGGGACCTTGTAACTATCGACTCTGATGGTGGATTTTCTACTTCTCTCTCTCTGTTTTCGAGTGTGGTTGGATTTCTTTGTTTGATTTCCTCAGATTCATTGTCATTGGCTGTGTCTGGAGAATATTCTTCTTGAAAGGCATTCCTTGTTGCAGAAACTGAAAGAAGATCCTGACTTTGCAATTCAGGTCTGGTTATTTGCTCTCTCAATGCCTCATTCTGCTGAATTCTAGCAAATAGCTCTGGCTCATTTACCTGAATACACTGAAAAGTCCCAGATGATGTACGGTAATGAAATCTCATCAACATTTCATGTTGTCTATTTGGGGGTGAACTACTTTCAATTCTTGGTCTGGTTCTTCGAGTTTCTGGGCTTCTGCTTCTTGATCTTCTCTGACCTCTGGTAGGTGGGACCTCCATGATTGCTTCAGTCACACTTCCATCTGATATAGAGGACCTCCTAACTATTGACTCCGATGGTGGATTTTCTACTTCTCTCTCTCCGTTTTCAAGTGTAGTTGGATTTGTCTGTTTGAATTCCTCAGATTCATTGTCACTGGCTGTGTCTGAAGAATATTCTTCTTGAAAGGTATTCCTTGTTGCAGAAGCTGAAAGAAGATCCCAACTTTGTAATTCAGGTCTGGTTATTTGCCCTCTCAATGCCCTAATTTGCTGAACTCTAGCAAATATCCCTGGCTCATTTATCTGAATATACTCAAAAGTCTCAGGTGATGTACAGTAATGAAATCTCATTAACATTTCATGCTGCCTATTTGAAGGTGAACTACTTTCAATTCTTGGTCTGGTTCTTCGAGTTTCTGGGCTTCTGCTTCTTGATCTTCTCTGACCTCTGCTAGGTGGGACCTCCGTGAATGCTTCAGTTGCGTTTTCTTCGGATATAGATGAACTTGTATCTGTTGACTCTGATGGTGGATATTCCACTTGTCTCTGCCTGTTTTCTATGTATTGTCCTTCAAGAAGACTTGCAAAGGTTAAATGTCCATTCTGTCGATTTGGGTTTCCATTAAGAGGGTTAAAGTTCATTTCTCCACTGCATCCAAAATCACTACTGCTTGAATTACTTGAACTTGCTGATGTCCAAGATTGATTATCTCCTTGCTCCCATTCTGTCATATTTTCAGTTTGTCTAAAAGTGGTAAGCCATTGTAGTATAGAATCATCACTAGACATACTCTCTGAAGAGTTTCCTTCACCTGTTACCATAAAAAGGGAGGAAGTCAGAAAGGAACTTCTAAAATTGGAATTATCATAAGACAGTTCCCTGACACTTTGCTTCAAAAATCAACAACAAAAAAAATGAGAGCTTAAAGATTCAGATATTTTAAGCAAATTTCATATTTAGGGAGTTAATACTTTTCTAAACAATGTAGTCTAGATTTATAATAAAGGTGAGTTAGTCTTAATTACATTTGAAATGACTGAGGTAATCCTAGTTAATTTAGGGAGTTTTTAAAAGGTATCTGGGGATGTCTATTTTTGATGTTTCATCATGTATACAGCCTCACATTCCACTGTGGAGAGCATATCAAAACACATTGTTTCTAGTCCTCCGTGAAGATAATAATACAAGCAAGATAAACACCAGTGAAGAATATTCAGTGATAGTATATTAGTTCAAATTACATTATTGTCCAATTTTCATTCATCTAAAACATTACCTCTTCTAGGCTCTTGAAGTGCTTTCTATAACACAAGGTTGTTTTAAAGTGTATGAGGATGACAGACAATGGCAATTCAAAAAGGTTTATATGTTTAAAATAATGTCAATAATTCTTAATTTTCCTATGATACAGAATTGCCATCATGGCACAGGCCTGTAATCCCAGTGGCTCGGGAGGCTGAGGCAGGAGGATCCCAAGTTCAGAGACAGTCATAACAATTTAGTGAGGCCCTAAGCAACTCAGCGAGACCTATTCTCTAAATAAAATATAAAAAAGGCTGGGGATGTAGCTCAGTGGCTATGCACTCTGAGTTCAATCCCCAGTTTAAAAAAATTAATATGTGGAAGCTAACACAATACATGTAAAGTCATGCTGAATAATCAAACCATTATAGTAGACTCTTCATTGAGTACATATAAGGCTATGTTTGAGAAGTAAACTATTATAGTGTCTCTTTTTTAGATAGTAAGATTCCCTGTTTCATATTTGGGAAGAAAACACTAGTCCTGAGGTCCAGATTTTTCAACCTTGGCATTTGGAACTGGGTAACTGTTTCAACAAGCTGTCCTGTGCATTTTAGGTTATTTGACAGCATTCCTGGCCTTTCCCCAATTGTTGAAAGTAATGTCCCCATCCCTGTTCCCAGTTGTGAATACCAAATTGCCAAATGTCCCTTGGAGAGGGGCAAAATTAGAGTATGCAACATTTTTTTTTGCTTGTTAAGAAAGCACATCTGACTTCTGAAAATGAGAAATACAAATAGCCAATAAATGAAAAATGTACAGTATCATTAGTCATCAGGGAAATGCAAATCAAAACTACAATGAGATGTCGTCTCACCCCAGTTAGAATGGCTATTATAAAAAAAAATGCTGGTGACTGTGTGGAGACACAGGACCTCTTATACAGTTTTGGTGGGAATGTGAATTAGGATAGCCACTATGGAGAATGGTATGAAGCTTCCTGAAAAATGTGAAAATAGGTCTACCATAAGACTCAGCTACCTCATTTGTAAAGGAAATAAGCACACCAAAGAGATAGCTGCATTCCCATATTAATTGAAGCACTATTTACAATAGCTAAGATATAGAATCAGCCTATTTTCACATCAACCATTGAGTATAAAAGAATATGGTGTATATACACAGTGGAGTATTTTTCACCCATAAAGAATCCTGCCATTCATAATAAAATGGATGGAACTGAAGAACATTGTGTTAAGTGAATTGAGCCAGGTACAGAATAAGTACCATATGTTCTAGCTCATATGCGGAAGCTATAAAAATTTGACCTGAATGTACAAGAATGTGATTAACAGAGTTTCGCAAGATAGGTGGGCAGGAGGGTGGACAAATGGATGTTGGATCTGATCGGTGTACTTTGTATGCATGTGTGGAACTATCACACTGAACACAATTAGCAAAATTAACATGTTAAGTAAAAGAAAAACAATCACATGTCTGTATAGAATAATCAAGAGGAAGAACAAACTTTAAATGGAAAATGAAAAACAAGAAAAAAATTAACATAGGGTATTTCTCATGTTGTCTAATTAAAACTACCCCAAAGTGAATCAGAATATATTATATTCTATCAGCAAGTTACAAGCCCAGCTGTTCATTTTTATCACGCAAGGTTGCCGAGGCTTGCCCCAAGCTTGCAACTCCCTTGCCTCAATCTCAGGGATTTGCCACCTCGCCTTTTTCTGAGTAGTCAGTACCAAATTAGTCAGACAAAGATGTCTGACATTAACTGTTATGAGGTTCCATATCAGGATTGGAATGAAGCCTCAGTGGTGGAGGGCTTGTCTAGAATATATATTGGGCCGTGTTTGATGCATATCAACACAAAAAAATCGTTTGTTATTCATCCTGTCCTATTATCCCCCACAGAGCAAAATAAATCTCTATTTACCCAATTCCTGTGGTGGATGTTCTTTAATTTGTTGTAGTCTTCTCATCAATTCTTCTTCTGTACTTTCGCCTACAGTGGCTAGCAAATTGTTATCCCTCATAAGCTTGTAATCTTCTTCACTCAGGTTACTCACAAATCGATAGAAAGCTTCTTCCCGAGCCAGTCGATCCATCTGACTTCTGCGCTGGACCGAAGACCTATCTTCTTCATCCTCTGAATATGAGCTTTCCATCTTGATCTCACCAAGTAAGAGTTTTCTCTGTTAAGATACATTTAAAGTCCAAGGACCAGCATTCTATTTCCTTTATTTCGTGTTTCAGTGCGTACGTGGTTCATTGCATACGCTGTTTAGTGCGTACGCCAGGATCCCTCTGTTTTAGTTCCACCCCCACACAAGCTCCTCCTCCAGGCAGCTCTCACGGCCCTTCTCAGCCTCCGTAGAGACCCTGCTTTAGACCCGCCCCCAGCCCAGCTCCTACTAAGGTTGGTTGTCTAGGCGTCCATTTTCTTCCCCATTATTACCTAGCAGGGACTCTATTCAGGCTAGGTTGCATTTCATGTAAGCTTGCCAAGGCTGCAAGTGCTCATGATACATCAAGCACTGTCCTCCTCTGTCCTTCCATATGAGCCTTGTGTTAGACTTTCCAGAGGCTTTTTCAAGTTCTAATAGGCCCCACTTTCTTGAAAGTTAAATTACAGAACTTGAACAGGACTAAGTTCATTACAAAGACAGCCCTCTTCCAAATGTCATATCGAAGATGTAGTAGTTAAATTCAGTTATTCTCATTTTCAGATGCCCAGGAACTTCTCTTTTTTCTCTTTGTGAATTCTTCATGTCATAGAAGCATTATCAAAGCATCACAATATTATGGCAAATCACCAGGGCCGCAGCTCACTCTCTTCAGTTGGTACCTCTCGCTTTTAACTCTTAATAGCTTCATCTTTTGTTTTACAATCCCTTAAACTTTGTTTAAAATACTCTGGCAGGGTGTTTAGAAGTGTAGTTCAGTTGTAGAGGGCATGTCCATGGCAAGGGAATGGGTTTGATCCCTTACCTGGGGAGATTCTGGAAGGATTGCTGCTAACCCAAGATAAGGGATTTTCCACAAAGGCATCTAGTTTTCATTTTTATTTTGTTTTCTTGTGATATAATAAATACTGAAACAAAAGTAACCACAGTGTCACAGGCACTTTAAAGCACAGGGCCCCATGCCTGTAATCCCTGCGACTCTGGAGACTGAGGCAGGAGGATCTCACATTTGAGGCCAATCTAAGCAACAGCAAGACTCCCGTCTCAAAATAAAAATAAGAAAATAAAAAGGGCTGGAGATGTGCTCAGTGTTCAAGTACTCCTGGGTTCAATCCCTAGTACCTCCCCCCAAAAATCCATAATTGTTTTTTATCTTACAGTAATGACTGCCAACTTTACTGATTTTGCTCCATGTTTGTTACTGTAGCCAGGATGGCTTAGTGAAAGTAATGTTTATTTGCAATGCTATCTAAATAGACCCCTAAGTAATAGGAATTTTTGGACTTAATATTTATTATCAGCCCCACTTAACACTAGTTTTGATCCTTCATTTAAGTTATTCCTATGACAACATTTGGCTACAGAATTTGAGACTTGTTACACAATTTGGCTTATTTAATAAATTAAGTCATGCATATAAACTAAGTCAGTTACTCTTACAGATACTAGAGACGTTGACAAATGTTTCATCAACTAGACTCCCAATTTACATTCCATGTGAGGGAAATGTTACATAAATCAAAACATGCTGTACAAGATTTACATATGTAATAGTGTGTAAGCACGGACAACTGATATTGGTTATTTAATTGGAGTGGGAAATGTTTCACAGAGATAGTACATTTACGTCAATCTTTGAATATAATAGTGGTTTTCTACAGTAGAAAGTGGTAATTAGGCGTGTGTTGGTGGAGAAAAACTGTGTCAGATAAGAAAGAACAGAGTTGAAAGGCCTTGGCTTATTTGGAAAATGTGGCCACACCTCTGGGATTAAGATGGAAATGTGAAATTAATCCAAGAGGAAATAGTTGACAGTGACTATAAAGTAGGTTTTGATTTTTCTGCTAAGAAACAATTAAGATATTTAATTTTTAAACGTGTATTGGTTGTTTTTAGGTATATGTGACAATAGGATTCATTTTGACTTAATTATAAAAGCATGGAATATAATTTGTTTTAATTCAGTCCCAAATACTTCCCTTTCCCCTCCTTTATTCCCTCCCCCTGTTCCTTTCCCTTTACTCTACTTATAGATCTTTCTACTATTTACTATATTTTCTTTTTTAAATTAATGTCTTGTGGATATAGATGATGGTGTCATTCACTGTGGTATATTCAAATATGAACATAGGGAAGGTAAGTCAGCTTTATTCTACTGTCTTTCCCTGTTCCATCCCTTCTACCTCCCTTTCGTTCCCCTTTATCTACTCCACTGATGTTCATTCTTTTCTTTTAAATCCCCTCCCCTTATTTTGGATTAGCTTCCACATATCAGAGAAAACATTTGACCTTTGAATTCTGGGACAGGCTTTTTTTTTTTAAGAACAAGCAGTAGCTTTTTTCTTTCTTTCTTTTTTTTTTTTTTTTTTTTTTTTTTTTTTTTGGTCTGCTTAGCATCCCAGGGAGGAAAAGTCCATTGCCCTATTTTAATCCAGCTGGTTTAGGTGCAGCCGAATTCACTGTCATGGTAAAAGAATAGGCATATGTTCAGCCATGTCCAGTCAGTTGTCTCAAATTGTTGATAATTATAATTGGCTTAAGCATGAGGACCAAAAGCAGTTCAGTTAAGGGTTAAATCTGAGATGTTAGCTGGAACTTCTAAAGGAGAATTTATTTTCCACTGTGGTTGCTAAGTTGGTAGGATATAAACCAAAGATGCTTGCATTTGGCTTGTTTGCTTGACAATGAGGAAAATCAGAGAGAAGAAAACAAGTGTAAAAAAAAGATAATAGAAAGATTTTGAAAAATATTTGAAGCTAGATGTGCTTTAGCTTTTTTACATTTGTAAGCCAGTGTACTACCTTTTTAAATGGAAGTTTGAGAAGGATTTCTGTTACTTAACAATGAAAGGCCCTAAAAGTTACACAAGGAGAATGATACAATTAGAGTGATATAATCAGATGTCAAAAAGTAATTTTTAATAAATTTTCTGTGTAAAAGTTATTTGCTATGTTAACATGTTTATTATTTGGATTTTGGTTGGGTTTAGTTTTGATGAAAAAATAAGGAAACGTTTCTTTTTTCTGTAAATTATTTAAGAACTATTTATTAGGACCTGAAATTGAGTATAGTTAAGTTGAAAGAAGTGAACAATATTTTTCATTTGCTAATAAACTAAATATAGTTATGGCATATAATGTTAATTCTGTTAAATCAATTTCCTTGTCTCTGTACTATGAGAACCTTTCAAATCATTCCTATTTTTGTATTTGTTTCTTATATTATACAATGTATTCTTTTACCTTGGCCCAGTAATACTCACTTAATTCTCAAATAAAGGGAAATATCCTGAAGTAAAGTACCACAGAACATTTGGTTTATATTAAGAAAGAAAATGGTCCTGGTGGGAACTCAAATGTCTTTCACTGGTGCCTTAATAAAGAGTGAGATAATGTTATGTGACCAATTAGCTCCCTGGTGGGATTTTTAAGATGACTAAAAGTTTAGGAAAGTCTCAATTAGCAGAAGGAGGTGTGTGTGTGTGTGTGTGTGTGTGTGTGTGTGTGTATACATATATGGTGTGTTTGTGTTTAAAAAGTTTAAAAAGATGTTTGGTTAGGTTAATAATCATTGATTTTGATATCATTTCTGGCTACTAGTAACAGATATATTTCACTGAAGTTTTGAAATTTCAAACCTTGAGGTTCTACATTACATTATTGTCTATTTAAAAGTCTTGCTTATTATATCTGTTCCCAAACATTATACTTCAATAGATAGAAAGGTAATATACTAGGGTAATTCAATATGTTGGAAAGAGGTTTGAGATGAGAATTGAGAAAGTCAAGATGAAGTCTATGAATAATTGTCCAATCATTTTATCTCTGTAGACTTCAGTTTCATAAAGTTTGATCTAGTCAGTTGGTTAGACAAAGAAAACTATTCAGGGATAATTAAAAATAGTACCTGAATCAGGATGCTGAATTGGCAACATAAAGTTAAGAGGAAAAGTTGAGGGACTGGCATTGTGGCTCAGTGGTAAAGCACTTGCCTCACATGCTTGGGGCACTGGGTTTGCGCCTCAGCACCACATAAGTAAATAATAAAAAATATTAAAGGATATTGTGTCCATCTACAACTAAAAAAAATAATAAAAAAGGAAAAGTTGAGTGGGGCTACAGTTAGTGTCAGCAAATGCTGAGTTTAAACGGAAGCCAAGGGATCAGAGTAAAGTTCCAAACTCCAAAGTCAAGCTAGGAACAACAGTCTCCCAGATATATTCAAAGTCAGTCAGTTAAAGTGGAGGATTGAGCTG
The DNA here is from genome assembly GCF_902686455.1 of Sciurus vulgaris. NCBI lineage: Eukaryota > Metazoa > Chordata > Mammalia > Rodentia > Sciuridae > Sciurus > Sciurus vulgaris. The sequence continues at coordinate 108,350,980 of NC_136471.1, forward strand.
AGCTATAGAAGACAATTTAGGAAGATTCAAGGTTGATCCAGAGGAAGGTCATGACAACCTTGGGGAAGAATGCTATGAGACTATAGCAGATGTGAGACTTTGTAGCTTGCTAAATTAAAATATTTATACCTTGGATCTCTGAAGATTGGTACTCTGTTTTCTTGATAATTTATTGTTTATAAGACGATATTTGAAATGGATGACCTCAAAGTATTTTTCTTTTATGATTTTATGAATATTGTTTCACAACTTAATGAATAAGAATACAATCACAGTGAACTTTCAATTTTTATTTTTTAAACACCAAGAAAGATCTTAATTACACTTCAGAAAGTTGTTACAGTATAAAATATGCACAAGTCAAAAAGATAGCATGTTAGCAGTCATTACAAAGTTATAAATCATTTGATCTCTTAGGACTTTTCATACTTAAGTTTGTAAATGAAGATGAACACATTTACCATTTTGGAGGTGAGAGGGAAAAACCAAAGGTCTATTTACCATCTGCTAGATGTGTGCATGATATGCACTCTTAGATATATGCAAGGCCTGGGTAACTGGAAGCATAGTTATAAAACTTTTAAATAAACTGGGCAATCATTTGTTTCTGTACAACACATCATCCTAATGGAGGAGTTAACCAGGAGAAAACATTAAATAACCGAGCATTGTGTACTGAAAACCACCATTGTAACAAATGTCATTTCTCAATTGTTATATAACTGTATCTCAGTCACAAAAATGCATGCTATTAGAATTTTGTTTGATAAATAATCCTTTTAATAATCAATTCTTTTCACCTGAAATATCTTCATACAAATGCATCTTCAGATTACCATTAAGATCAGAAAATAAATAGCTCTTGTAAATAAATTTACACTAACTTTTATAGGTTTTTAATTTAAAGAGTGAAGGCAATAAAGATTTAATCACTACACAGTTTTGGACTACTAACAAGAAATGGCTGCATACATTAAGTTGTGAGGCTACAAATTATGTTAATCTGTTTACTTTCAAACCAAACAAATGAGCATCCAAAAGAAGATGAAATTTTACTTCAAATGTATAAACCAATAATGAAAACTGAAGTCTTTTGCCTCACTTACAAGATATTCTAATATTGTTATTCAAATAACAAACAAAATGCTATATAAAATGAAATTTACCACCTTAGGTAAGGTTTAAAACAAGTAAAATGTTACACAATGTCACAAATTTTGTTTTCAATTGCTAGTGGCTTTTTTCCAAGGACTCATCAACCGAGTATAATCCCTCTCCCCTCCACCCTAGTCGCCAGTCCTCAGATGACTTTCTTGTGGATCATTTAACTTATTTGAGCACCTCCTTCTTTGGGACAATCGGAGATACTCTTGGAGGGTGATCTGGAGTTGGATTTCTTCTCGTATCCTGGTGGAAAGCTTCTGGACCTAGAGCGGGACCTGGTCAGTGATGAAGATCTTGACACTGAGGAGGACTTGGAGTTGGATCTTTGGGTAGATCTGGATTTAGAGGTTGATGGTGATCTTCTGTGAAAATGAGAGGAAGATAAGAGTGAGACCCAGACCGAGACGCAGACTTTGAGCAGCTCAAGTGAGAACTGCTCTGGGATCAGGATCTGGATTGGCTCCTGGTATTGGAATGGCTCTGACGACTAAGCCTGGGGCTACGTCCCTGGCCATTGTACTTGTCGCACTCATACCTGTGGGGTGACGTTTCCCAGCGGTAGGAGTGGTGAAAATCTAGCGGACGACCATAGCGGGCCATCTGCACCCGCAGCTCCCTACCATCCAGCACGATCCCGTCTAGGGCATCCATGGCGTCCTCAGCGTGGTGCTTGTGGTGGAAACGGACAAAAGCGAAGCCTCGGGACTTTCTGGTGAAGCGATCCCGTGGGATGTACACATCCCCGATAGGCCCATACTTCTGGAAGACGCGGCGCAGGGTGTTGGGCGATGTACGGTAGGTGAGATTGTCCACCTTGAGGGAGGTCATACCCTCCACATTGGGAGGAGGACGACTGTGGCTCATTGCCCTTCAGAGGTTCCTCTGGGGGCCTCTGAATTTAGTGGGGTCGTTAGGAGAAAGTAACCACCAAGGAGAGTGAGCATAGCCCAGGGGGCCGCTGTGGTTTCCTTGGCTTCGTTTGGCTCCGCCTCTTTGTCAGTTGGCTTCTGCTCGTGGTGCTTAGAGATTTTAGAATGTTACACATAGCCCCGCCCATCGCCAGAGCTGAGACCACCTGAGAGAGAAATAACTACATACCAATTTTTAAAAATGTGTTCTTAATCACAATATGATCGCTTTGTGACTTTACCAGTATAAATCTAAACATCCGGTTTTATATACATATATATATATATATATATATAATTTTATGATCTGAAATGCATTTGCAGTACTGATTCATATATGCTAGAAACATTTGTCTTTAAAAGACAAAACTAAAATTCAAACAAAGTATGATCTGGTAAGTAGTATTATCAAATACTACTGTTACAGGGCAGAACCCTTCCCTGAAATGGAGGCAGAGTAGAAGAGACACACCAGCCCCCAAATCGTGATTCTTAAAATCATGCCAAAATGATTTCAGACATGTCAGAGAAACAGGCCTGAGTTTATTAGAAAGGATAGGAAAAGGGAAAAGGGGACACCTTTGAGAGGGGGGTGGTCCTCTGAAAGAGGAGAAGTGTGGTGTGTGCCTCCTGACCTCCAGTTTTTTTGGGATCCCAGGGACATTTCCAGAGTCCCACCCAGGTTCACCTCTTGACTTTTAACTGACAACAGAATGATATCAGACTTCCTAGTCTCCACTGTGCATGACTACTCTAGATCATTTTGATCCATGCGAAATGGTCTAATTGAAATCTGTACTTACAAAGTCTATGGTTAGGGAGATTTATCCTTATCTTCCTGAGTTCTGGAATCTGGTCTGTATAAGAGTCACAAAAGTACCCCCACAAGTTCAGGATAACTTGTTCTATTCTTATTGGTGTTTAGGGCCTGTATCTCTCCTACAAATACGTAGTTTAATGAGGAATGTAACATATCCTGTTGACTTCAACCAGGCAAGGCAGTAGGTAAATTGCTTTTTTTTTTTTTTTAATGAAAGCTTGTGGGGATCAGTACAGTGGGCCCAATTTATAGAATTATTCCCTTAACCACATGTACCCACCACATATCTGTTCTGTATCACTAACAGGCAAAGAGAGATTAAGAGTCATCTATAGGGTGTGAACTACAATCACAAACTCACTATGGGTCCCCTTCTCTGCTATAGACCCCTTGAATACATGAGTCAAAGGTGTCATGATCTGTGATTCCAAATTATATAATTGAATATAACACAGTTAAATAGACATCATCTCTTCCTCATTAGTTTACCCAATATACTATCCAATGTCAGGAAGTCTTCTTAATGTGACTTCCATTTAAAAAATTGACTTTTACTACAATAACAACAAAAAAGAAAATGATAATTATATGAAGGTAATGCATATATTAATTTGCCTGATGGTTATGATTATTTCATAATATATGTGTATCTGTGTATCAAAACATCAAGTTACACATCTTGTTATATAAAGTTTGCCAATAAAATTATTTCTAGTGAAACTGGAAGATAATTTTAGAGTTATATTTGATTAAATAGTGGCATCTTTTCTCATGAATTATGTTTGTTACACACCAATATAAGTTTGACAATGATTGGGAGAAGTACAAAATATATCATTAAGTATGTGTTACCCTCAGTGAACATTGTGTACTCTTTGCAAGCCACAAAACCTATGCTTTATGCAGTTCTCCCTAAGGATTTTAACCTCCTTGCTCAATATTCCTGCTTCTTCAACAAATATTTGTAGGCTTACTATTATGTGTACAGAGTGTTATATATTTTTCACCATTTTTAAATTTGTTCTGTTTAGCCATACACGACACCAGAGAGTATTCTGATACATTATATACACATGGAGTGTAATTTATTCTTATTAGGATCATATTTTTGTGGTTGTACATAATGTGTACAGGACTGTTTTAGATACCCTATATTCTGTTTACCTAGTACATGGAATAATTAAAATGATTGGTTAAATGTAACTCTGTGGCTGATATAGAAACTCTTTACTTGATCTAAAGCATTGGAAACTTTTATATCAGAAAGCATTGGAAGCCTGGCATGTTGGTGCTTGCCTGTAATCCCAGCAGCTTGGGAGACTGAGGTAGGAAGATGGCAAGTTCAAAGTCAGCCTCAGCAAAGGTGAGGCTCTAAGCAACTCAGTGAGATCCTGTCTCTAAATAAAATACAGAATAGGGCTGGGGATGTGACTCAGTGCTTGAGTGCCCTGAGTTCAATCCCTGTTACCCCTCATCCCCCAAAAAATATTGGAAAAAATATTGCACTGCATATTGTTGTTAGGGTAATTAGAGAGTAATAATGTAAAGAAACAGAATGAAAACAACTTTATAAGATTTAAACTATAAAAGTAACATTGGGTCTGGGAAGAAATATGAATTTTGACATTTAGGATATAGATATGATCCCAGAATCTTGTTCAGCAATTGATTACATGAACTGATATGTGCATAAGCTATGGTTTATCAATCATTGAGCATCTACTATGAGCCACAGTGTCAAGCAATTGAATATGATTACAAACAAAGCAGACCTTGTGATTTTTCTTCCTTGATTTGACAAGTAAGTACAACAGCATAAACTAGACTATTCACCAAACAGCATTTCATTGTAAAACAGAATTATTCATATGAAAACAATAAGTTAGAGACAAATATTGGAAAAATGTTTCATCTCTGTTCTGTGAGCAAGGAATGACTATAGGGGTAGATATATCTGTGCCTTGGAGATGGATCTATACCAGTCATTAAGATGTTTCAAGTAATCCCCCTTTTTCCAATTTCATGCCACCAAATAACCTTAAAATTGTGCTTTGGCTTTCCCATAAAATATTTCTTCTGAGAGAAAATATGCTGATCAATATACACAAGGAATTGAAATCCATTTGAAAGTAATATTTACAAATATAATTCAACAAATTTATTTTTTGAATTACATTCCCAAATTTCTTATCACTTATTATTATTTTTCCCAAGGGAAGATAGTTTATTGGTCAGCAGCTGAGAAATCAGCGGTTGGACTTGGTCACACTCTCCCACTGCTCCTTTGATGGCCTAGGAGTTAGAAGAGCCCTTGGCGGCATTAATGAGTTCATCTGCCAGACACTCAGCAATGGTCTTGATGTTCTGGAAGGCAGCCTCATGGGCCCAAATTTCTTATCACTTTAGGCTTTTGAGCCAGAACTACAAAACAAATAGTCTCTAAGTTTAGAAACTAAAAAGCCTAAAAACCTGGTGATCCCCTCCAGGTCTTTTCACTTCCTAGTTCTAGGTGAGACTACCCTTTCTCAGTCAAAGCTTCCTTATCTTATTGCCTGGTTGCCATATTCAACTGCAACGCTCAGCATGCATTAATTATCTTGGGGCAGGTCTATGATTTGTTTGAGTCAAGACTCTTTAGTCCTGGGGTCAGGGGAAATCCGTATATATGTCACTGAATAGTTTCCTGGCGAATTCTTTGAGGAAAATATTTCCCCTTGGGAAATATTCAAGTCACAAAACTGATCACTTTGTGAACCCTCAGCAGACCCATCCAGTGTTTTTCCTAATATGGTTAGGGGATCACTAGTCTTAGGAAATGCTTTGGGAATAATCCGATTTGTGTTGAAATATATTTAGGAAGTGCTAAATATACTAATCTTTCTTAGCAACTGACAGAGAATGTTAACATATTAAAAACTGAGTGATAGAAAACAAAAGTATTTGTCTAGCATTTGTGGCATCAGCATTTCATGAAAGTATTTCACGAAAGAACACATTTTCCCTTCAACAATAACATCATGCACACAGTTACACAAACTATAATATTCCAATATATTGAAAAGTCCAACTTCATTGATTTTTAAATCATATAATAATGTTGTTGTTGTTCTGTGCCTATTCCTTTATTATCAGTCACATAGTGACAGGAAATGGAATTCATCCCACAAATTTCAATTGAGCAAACGTTAATGAATGGGCTACTAAAGAGATGCATGCCAGTTAAGAAAAAGAACAAGGAATGGTTGGTATTCAGAGGGGAGAAATAGCATGAAGCACTTACCACCTAAAAAGCAGCAGGGCAAGTGCCTTAGAAGTGGGTGTGCCCCCACTGGGAGAACTAATCATGGAGGGATTCAGCAATTGCTCAAGATGTCAAGGAGTGATGGTGTTGTCCCCCAACTTTTCTTCTCCTCATGTATATTCGTTAATGTTCCTCTTTGGCTCAACTCAAATAGAAACCAAGGGAACATGAGAGATGTAGTTCAGAAAGGGCGATCTTCTAATGCAACAGTATAGAAATGAGCATAAAATGAAGCTGAAGGTGTGAGCAGAGTTACTAACACATCGTTTATATTAGTCTTGCCTCCCTACTATAGATTATGAATCCACAATATCTTATACTAATATATTCACAGTGAGAGGCTTACTCTAACTTCCTGTTTCCTTTCTTGATAAGTTAAAATAAGTGCTTCACATTGCAAGAGGTATCTTTCAGAATGCTTCATTCTTGTTTGACTGTTCTGTTTTTGTTACCCTGAAGTCTTTGTTCTTATTGAATTAACTGTCTACCCCCTAACTCATCTGTATTTGTAGTTATATTTTAAAGAATTATTGAGTGAGGAAAAATTTTAGATCAAAACTGATGAATGGTATTGTCATAATACAATCCGGAGGGGCCTTCTGAGTCCTTTCTGAGTTCTTCATACTCTATTCAGGTTTGTATTCTCTAAATTAATCTTTAAGTTGAAAGACTTGGGTTTTGCCTCACCAACTCATATTGGTCAATTAGATGAATTGGATTATTACTTTTTAAATTTTTTTTAGTTGTAGATGGACATAATACCTTTATTTTATTTGTTAATTTTTATGTGCTGCTGAGGAACAAACCCAGTGCCTCACGTATGCCAGGCAAGCACTTCTACCACTAAGCCACAGCCCCAGCCTGAATTGGATTACTTATCAGGGTGTATTCCATGGCCAGAGTTGAATTTGGTCCTATGTCATAATTTGAGATGACAGTTTATGACTTCTTCTGTTTGTTGTCATGTCTCAAGAACTGTACTAGAAAGAAATATGAATCTTACCCACTGAGGCAGGAAAAAAATGGTTTGGATTTGATATTTTTTCTGTTGCCCCAATAGTATTTTCAAGAAAAAGTAGATATAAGGATCATAATTTATTTCATAGTGTGATCAAAAGAGCATGTAGCTAACATTTTTAATCTTAGGCCTGATTCAACAATCAGTGATGTGATGATTATGGAAGGAGTTCTTTTCTACGTATATCTATGTATCAGATGCTGCATCAATAGAATGTACTATTTGAACTGCTTTATATTTAATATTCCTTTCAGCTTATAATATATCTTTCTTGTATCAGGGATTCAACCCAGGGGTGCTTAATGACTGAGTCACATTTCCAGCCCTTTTTTGAATTTTATTTAGAGATAGGGTCTTGATGGGTTGCTTAGGGCCTTGCTAAGTTGCTGAGGTTGATTTTGAACTTGAGGTCTTCCTGCCTCAGCCTCCCAAACTGCTGGGATTACAGGTATGCACCAATGCACCCAGACTCAATTTATAATATTCTTAATTATGAAGAACTTGAAGATTACTGAAGTTTCTTTCTTCCAGTCAATACCTCATTAACAATATGAAAACAGAAGAGAAGGTGACAGTGCATTATAAAATGAGTTTTATTTCTCAAGGAAAATGTTGTTGACTCATTCTGTTCAAACACTGTTTTGTTTCTGATTTTTAAAAATGAATAAGTACAAACTACTTGAGAAATAGAAGTCACTGAATTCGTGGTTTTCCCTTTACCCAGACTCAAAAATAATTATTTAAAATTTGTCCATTGTCCTATCTATGTTAGCTGAGCCATCAGTATATTACCTATTTCAGTTAAGCATCAACATTTTATTAAAGTAACAATGATGATCACAGTGTCTTAAGTTTAGCTAATGCTCTAATGGTAAATGATGGTGTAAATATCATGTGAGTTCAAAAATAATGAAAAGAAACTTGAAGGGGGTGCTACTTGATATCAAAACATCTTAAAAAGAGAGAAAGTGGCATTGTTAGAAAAAATGATCAGTAAAAAAGGAGAGAATGGAGAGAAATGATTCATAGGAGACTCTAAAGAAAGCAATTGAATTCTTGTTTTCCAGACTCCAGTTAATTCAGTTTTTAAAAAATAGTTTGATAGTGAAAGAAATTAATTCTTAGCATATGTTCAAACTGTTTTAACCTTTTCCCCAATCACTTGAAACTGTTAAGATTGTGTTAAAAGATCCAAGCAACTATCCTTTTCAGTAAATATGTTTCACACACACAAAAAAAGATTTTTCTTGGTGATTAAGTATACTATGAATTTCAAAAATAACCAGAGGCTGGGCATGGTGGTGCACACCTGTAATCCCAATGATTTGGGAGACTGAGGCAGGAGGATCACATCAGCCTCAGAAACTGAGTGAGACCTTGTCTCAAAGTAAAAAATGGCCGGAAATGTGACTCTGATTAAGCACTCTGGGTTCAATCCCTGGTACCCAAAAGTTAAAAAAAAAAAAAAATAACAAACCAGAAATCACAATTAGACTCAGACATTTGAAGCTGACCATAATAAACTAAACAGAGAATTTAGTCTAAAAGGTGATTTTAAACTCACTTTTGCTTTCCTCAGTTCTTAATTTCCATTAAGAAATTTCCCAAGGACTATGGGACATGCCTCCCCAGAATCTATTAATTCTTTCCAAAATTTCAATTTATTTCTTTAGTCTTAGAGAACTTATTATTAGATCCAGTTTCTCCCTTGGGGATGGAAAGTACCATATTATTTATAATGAACAAACTGTTGGCCTTTCTTATCATAGGAGTTTGATAATTCTCAAACTCCATGGGTTTTCCATTTCTCAATCGCTCCCCTGGGGGATGAATGAGAGAATAAACAATATTGGAGAACCTCTAGGTCTGCTTTAAGGAAGCAATAGAAAAATTTCCATATTTAAGGAAGGTCAGATATAGAAAGAGGTTGGTGAGGAATGTAGTGGGGGAGGAAAGAAGAATGAGACTGTCTTATTTTACCCATTATTTCTTTAACTGACCAGTTTATCAGTGAGTTCCTTAAAAATTAAGGTCTCTTCTTACCAGAATTTCTATAGGTAGGAACTTACAAAGTGTTATGTAAACTAGTAAAGAACTCCTTGAATATTTTATTATAATGAACAATGAAGGTATGCTAGTCACACATTACTAGAAATTTTCTATTCTAAAAAAAATTTAGAAGAAATATATATCAAAGAAATATCAAAGCTTTTTATATTTGATGTTTAAAAGAAATATCAAAGGTTTTGCTTTAACTTTAGAAATTATATTTTAGGTCCAATATAATGTCTCTGGTACCAGCTAGTTTAGATCTTTTAAATTTATTATAGGAAAAAAAAAACTCATATTAAAGGTACTAAAGCAAACTTGATTCAGGGACAGAGAAGTTGAAATTAACTCCCGCTACTAGGACAAGTGGGAATTTGTAGCCAAGCAGCAGAGTTGAGATCAATGGGTAGAAAATAACGCAGAAAAAATTCTGGGGTAAGAGGCATCTGGCTTTCTGGAAAACCAACTTGACAGGAGTGTTGTTAAAGGCAGACCAGGGTGATAAGTTAAATACAGAAGGTGGGGGACAAGGGATTTGTTAAGGTAATCAAAAGTGGTCAGATACTGGAGGTAGGGGGGAGGAGGAATTTGTTTGGATATTAAGAGAATGAGTTTTTGTTTCTGGATTTTTTTTTTTTTTTTGGTGTGTGTGTGTGTGTGTGTGTGTGTGTGTGTGTATACTGAGTATTGAGTATTGAACTCAGGGACACTGGACCACTGAGCAACATCCCTAACCCTATTTTGTATTTTATTTAGGGACAGGGTCTCACTGAGTTGCTTAGCGCCTAAGCCTTTGCTGAGGCTGGCTTTGAACTTGGGATCTTCCTGCATCAGCTTCCTGAGTTGTTGGGATTACTGACGTGCTGAGTAAGAGATTTTATTTTTGCTAAACTGACCCAGAAGGAGTCTTGCTAAAATTGGAGTAAATGGATCAAAGACAGAACCTCAGGGCAAGGACTAGTCAGAAAGAAGACTCAGAGAAGCCTGGCTCATGTTTAGCCAAATGAGAGTCTATCAATTTCCAAATTTATTAAGATATGCAGCATCCCCTACTTCATCATCTATGGTTTTGCTCCTAGGATTCAGTTATTCATAGTCAACTACAGACTTAAAGTATTAAATAGAAAAGTCTAGATATAAGTAATTAAGTATTAAATCACATGCTATTCTGATTAGTGTGATGAAATCCTCTGCTCTTCACTTCTGTCCCATTAGGACATGAATCAATTTTTGTCTAGTGTATCCACACTGAGTATATTCTCTGTTGGTTATGAGACCACAGTTCTTACATTCAAGTAAATCTCATATAGTAGACTAAAGATACATCATGATGCCTATGTCATTCACATCACTTCATCACATTATGAAGACATCGATCATATCATATCACATCTTCACAAGAAGCAGCCTGAGTACTGCATAACGTGAAATTTGAGAAAGGCCACCATCATATAATTTTTGTCACAACATACTGTCTTAACAATTTTTTAGGTTATTGTTAATCTCTTACCATTCTTAATCCCTAACTTACAAGTTAAACTTTATCATAGCATTTGATATAATATGAATTTCAAAAATAACCAGAAATCAAAGCCAGACACATACATTGAAGCTGATCATAATAAATTGACAGAATTTAGTCTAAAAGGGGATTTTAAACTTACTTTCACTTTCCTCAGTTCCTTATTTTCTTTAAGAAACTTCCTGAGGCATGCCTCTCTAGAATCTCTCCCTTTCCTTTCTTTTTCTCTCTCATAAACACACACACACACACACACGCACACATTCATATATATGAGGGAAGATTCTATATATATAAGCATGTATATATACATATATATGCATGTATTACACATATATAATACACATATATGTAATAAACATAGGTTAGCCCTCCTATACTTGTGATTTCCATATGAGAATCAAAAATACTCAGAAAAAAATTATCTCTGTAATTGAAAATATACAGACATTTTCTTGGTATATTCTCTAAACATACAGTCTAACAACTATTTTAATTGTATTAGGTACTTTAAATAATTTATAGATGATTGAAAGTATACAGGAGATTGTGTAAGTTATAGGCAGATACTATACCCTTTTATACGAGAGGCATAAAGAGTTGCAAATTGTCGTATAAATGGGGGTCTTGTAATCAATACCCCATGGATACCAAGGGAAAACTGTATGTATTCATATAGTTCAGTCCTGCATGAGGTTTCAGGTATCATTGGGGGTCTCGGAATATATACCCCGTGGATAAGCAAGGACTACTACACATCACAGCTCTATAAGTTGACAATCACTCTAGACCTTTACAATTGTGTTTCTCAAACTTTAATGTGCTTAAAAATCATCCAGGGAACTTAATAAAATGCACATTGTAATTCAATAGGTTTTTGGTGGGGCCCGATAACTTGTATTTCTAACATGCTTCCAGGTGAAGTTGATAAGGCTGTATCTACACACCCATTTTAATTAACAAAATGTTATTGCTTAGAAGTTAGTCAGGCAGATCAGAATTGGAATCAAGGCTTATTTATTTACATAGTATCATTTTATTTTGGTGAATTTAACTTTCTGTGTTTGTTTCCTAATGTGCAAAATTGAATCAAGAGTACCTCTCTTATAACATTTTTGTGACCATTAAATAAAACACCATTAAATATTGTGGACACTAAGTGAAATACCTGGATATGTGTTTATATCATTATGATGACTAGTACATGGTAAGGTTTTTTTTTTTTTTTTTTAAATGGCAATTACTTTTATTTCTAGGTAAAATGCCTGATCTTAATTTCTAGGTAAAGTGTCTTCTATTTAACATAGCTTTCTGTTGAAAACTAGAATGCTAGATAATATGAAGTTATTTTTTTCTGTCAGAATTTCAGCCCTTATAATGCATGCATATTTTATTCTGTTATCTAAAGCAAAGAAGATATAAGTACTACAAAGGGATAGAAATTTCTCATAAAATGGATGAATGCCCTTGAAACACTCAACTCACGGAAAATGGTCTGCTTTCATTCCATCAAATGGCATTAAGCTTGTCAAATCAAAACAAGTGCAGGGACATAGCACAGAAAGAAAAATTCTAATGTCAAGAAGGCACTATTTGACTTCTTTTAAAAAACCTAGAAGTTTAATTATTAGTGAAATAATCCTATATCACAGAATGGAAAATAAGGAGGGTGCTCTCATTATTTTCTAAAGCAATATGACTTTTTTTTTTTTGTAAATTTGGTTTTTATCTTTTCAAACCTCATAGCTCCCTCCTGTGTTTATAGTGGAACTAGACTTTTTCCATCTGCCTGTGCTATATCTCCCTATTTGTTCCACAGAATACAAATAAGTTTCATCATATACATTTCTCAGTCATTAAATTGAAATTAAAATATTTTATAGCCTTGACAAGTCACAGTAGAGAACTAGGAAGGAATTTTCTAATGCAAAGTACCTATATGTATTCAAAGTAAAACGTGTATTGATTTATTTTTCTCTGTCTTTTTAATATACTGTTTTCATTTATAGAGACTACTAGTGTCAAATGGAATTTTATTAATCTATTTAGAAGCTATTGAGAGAATCCTTAGTCTACATTCCTAAAATTAATTTACCATAGATTTATTTACCAAGTGATTATGTGCAATTTATTATACAAAATACCACAAGAAATAAAAGGACCCAGTTCCTTTCTTTATGTCTTATAATCATACATGGAAAAGTTACACCATAGACAAAGCACAATACTGTAGTCTCAGGTTTGTCTATCTCTAATTACCCACATGATCTTTGGGCATGGTGGTTATCTTCATGCTAGGAATTATAGTTACCTCCCCTATGTAATGAGTGGAATAGACTGGTTAGTGTTTCCCAAATTTGAGTGGTCACAAACTCTTCTAGAACATTTTTACAAGTACAGATGTCCAGGCTCCTCCTCTGATGCAGTAGACTTGGAGCAGCACAATGGTGATTCTTTTATCAAACTAGGTAGGGATATGTACAGACATATATTTTCTAAGTTTGTTCTATCTGAAATAGTCTATGATTTTTATTATTTCAAAAATAATTAAAATTCAATGAATAGTGTAATATATGAGAGGTGTGATTGCTATTAGAGTTTATTAAAGAAGGAACAAATTCTCTTAGATTAAAAAAAAATAGATATGTTATTAGTACATATGAAAAGCAGAGACTATAGCAGGTGGGAGTAAAGAGAGAGTAAAACAGAGTAATAAAAGTAAATGGAAGGATTGGGTATGTAGTTCAGTGGTAAAGAACTTGTTTCACATAAATGTGCAAAGTCCTGGGTTCAATCCCCAGCACACACACACACACACACACACACACAAAAGCAAATGGAACTGGATGGAGTTGCACATGCCTGTAGTCACTGTGACTCAGGATGCTGAGGCAAGAGGATTGGAAGTTTGAGAGCAGCCTCAGCAATTTAGAAAGGACTTGTCTCAAAATGAAAAATAAAAAAAAAAATTTAAAAAAATACAAAGAATCAAAGACATAGCTCAGTGGTAAAGCACTGCTGGGTTTAACCCATAGTGCCATAGCCCCCTAACTTCCCAAAAAAGTAAAGGCAATTAAAGTTTGGTAATATAACCTCTTTTAAGTGTATAAAGATTATTTAATGGATTCCTGCAAGGTAAAGGTGAAAATGTAAAATTCTTTGTATGAAGAAGATGCTTGAATTGTGGCTAAGAAGATTGGAGTAGATGTGTTTACAAATGCTGTCCATTGAAAGTTTTTGACTAGTGTTGTGGTTGGGATGTGAGGTGTCTCCCCAAGAGTTCATAATGTTAGACAAGGCAGGGATGATGTTCAGAGGTGAGTGATTAGATTATAAGAACTGTAACCTAATTAGTGGATCCATCTAACTTGAATAGATTACAGAGTGGTGACTATAGGCAGGTAGGGCATGGCTGGAGAAAGTAGGTCGCTGGGGATGTGCCCTTGGGAAATATATTTTGTCCTTGACTCCTCACTCTTATTTCTGTGTATCCTGGTTGCCATGAGCTGAGCAGCTGTCCTTCACCATGCCTTTCTGTCATGATATTCTGCCTCACTTCAGGCCCAGGGCAATGGAGTTGGTCAACCCTGAACTCTACTTCTGATACTGTGAGCCCCAAATAAACATTTCCTCCTCTAAGTTGTTTTTGTCAGGTATTTTGGTCATAGTGTTGAAACACTAATACTGTTAGGGTCCCATTCTGACTAATCCCGGAGAGTCAGAGTGAACACACGGTAATGCAAATCACACAAGGAGGTTTTATTAAAGCAAGCTGGAGCCCAGACTACAGCCAGCCCCTCAGACCCATACAATGGCTGGGGGGAGGGAGCGGCCCCAAGGGGCGAGAAAGCGCTCTATTTAAGAGATTTCCAAGCATTCACACACAAAGACCTGTACGTTATTGGTTAACATTTGAACAGCTAAACATTAGTCCTCCTCTGGTTGGGTCCTGCCAATTTATTTGATTCTCATTGGGTCCCACCAGAACTGAACAGTCCTAGAAGAAGAAGGGAGGAGGGAAGGGGTGAACTATGCAGGAGATGGGTCAGGGTTAGGACCCCCTGTCCTTGATAGCTAGGTTTCTAGGCAACTGCACATTCCTCAGACAAATATCTCTTAACAACCTCGGTAAGCACCGGGGCCCAGCAGTCCTGTTTGTGCTGTATTGGCTCTTGAGGGTGCAGTCACAACTGCCTGCATCCTGGTGATTAAGATAGTTAGCTGCACAGATATCACCCTGTTCTCAACATTCCCCCCTTCAGTTGTTCATAATGAGGGAACATGCTCATTCGGGCGTCAGGCATATTCATCTTCTAGGGCCAGTATTCTCTCATATTGTTGTCTCAGCACCATTAGTTGGACCATGCTTACATGGTCCTTAACAAAAACTATTAACTTACTTAAAATGCAGGGTACAAAAGTTAAAATAAGCAAAAGCAGAGCTGAGGGACCTACTAGGGTAGAGATTAGGGTAGCAAGCCACGGGGAACTATTGAACCATGCTTCAAATCAATTTTCTTGGGCCTCCCTCTCTCGTTTTCTCTTGGCGAGACCCTCTCTGACCTTAGCCATGGATTCCCTCACTACTCTAGAATGATTAGCATAAAACCAACACTCTTCTCCCAGGGTTGCACATAGACCTCCTTGTTTACAGTCTTTAAAGGCAGGTAAGTTTGGTAATCAATGAGCTTAGGAGATCCTTAACATTTTATTCTCCCAGGGGCAGTCTCCAACTTCCAGAGGCAGATGGGTTTCATGGCCTTCATTTCCTTGATTTGACCCAATCCCCCATTTCTACACTAACTGTCTGTCCCCAATTCTGGCTTCATTCCCCCTCTAATTTTAGGAACTCCTTGCTGCTGTAGGGAAAGGGGGTGATGACCATTCTGGCTGCTTCGAGCTGGAAGGGGGCAGCGTGGGGCAAGCAGTTTGGAGTTCTCTTTTAAAAATCAGGTCAATCGAGGGTTCCAAGCTAGAAGTCTGGTTGGGGAGGAGCAGGTTGTAAAGTCATCTGGGGTGGGTGCTTCTATGAGAGAAGAACAAAAAGACATGAGTACTGAAATGAGATTGGTATGAAGTAAATGTTGCAGCATCTGGAACATGCCCCTGAGTATCATGAAAATGACAGAAGTTAATCTCTCACCAGGAGGTGGAAGAACTGAGAAATTGTTCCCATAACTAGGCCTAGCAAAGGCTGGAGAGGACAAGGCCTTTATTTGGGGACTTTAACATTGTCCAGGTTATCAGGAATGTAAACACAACATTTAACTCTTAATGTCATAGATATCCCCATAAAATATAGTTAAGCTACTTAATGTCATCTGATTTTTGTAAAATATCCCTTTATTGGTATAACCTGTGTTTAGTAGAGATCTCTATACTTCTGTTACTTAGGGATGGATAATCATACAAGCAAACATAGATTAAGTCTACCTGTGTAGCTTAGGAAGGTCTGCAGGCCTTGAACTGACTAAAAACTTCTGACTCTGGCAGTTTCTCTTGATAGTTATCAGGCACATTTGCTGAAGAATCTTTCTTTCATTTGTAGCTTTTAGTCTTTATTTTAGTGGGCTAGCACAAGTGTACATCTTAAGTTACATTTAACTATTATTTTTTTAAATGCCCAAGAATGACTATATTTTGGTTTTAACTGTTTTGCTGGGTGTCTAAGATCAAGCTGGTCAAATTGACCTGGTTCCTGTCTTGTTAAAGAGTCAGCTGAGTTCCCACAGGGGTCACTCATAGAGAACTTAAGAGTGGCTTCTTAGCTCCACCAGTGCCATAGTTAGGCAGGGTCTCCTTGATGAGGTGGCTTCCTTTGGAAGCATCAAGGGATGGCTCCCTTTTTTCCATGACCCTCCTCTGCAGCAGATGCACTGAGTGATTTTTCATCCTCTAGTCTCAACAATCTCCTTGATCAGGAGGTTGTGTGACCCAGAGTTGCAGCACTCCTTAGAGAAGTCCCCTTATTCCCTGGGTTCAGGCTGACTTTGAGGGCAAGATACTGTTTTTTTTTTTTTTTTTTCTTGGCCTCTGTATTTAATTTCAATTTCTAAGTTTGATCTTAATCATCCACCAAGCCAGTCTCACCAGTCATAAAGTAAGAGTACTGGGCTTTAACTTTAATGTCCATAACTTTACAGTTATTTACCCTTTTATCTAACTGGAGTCTGTGTATTAGTACTAGAAGTTACCACTATCTGTTCTAGAGGTGATGGCTTATTATCACAAGTTACCTAGGTTGTGTGTTCTGGAAGCAGCTACTTTTGCAAACAGTAACAGGCAACAGTTTTACAAAATGAAATTAGCAAGAGTAAAAACATATTTAACATATTTGTATAATAACTCTCTTGAATTTTGGCTGAGTTCTACATTATATACCCTGTTTGAGATCACAGTAATCTTTACAACAAACATCAAACTTTTGGATACAACTTTAATGAGTAAAAGTCTGGCTTACTTTGGAGCCATTCTAAAATGCAGCAGGGTGAGGTGGAGCCTTATCTCAGGTAAGGCAGGGCTCTTCACAAATCTTAAGTAAAACCTTCTAATCCTGAAGCTAATTTTTACCCCTTTTGCCATGACCAGCATGACCAAATTTTTAAGTTCAGTGAGGGGCAAAGGAGTATTAGAAATAAAGGTTTATAAACACAGATTTTGAAGATTAAGCTGAGATCAGATGGAGCTCTGTTCTCTGATGGAGATGCAGATCTAAAGAGTTATGTTAGCAATCTTTATACAGGTCTTATTATTAGGTTAAAGACTATGTAAGCAATATTTTTTGTTTCCAGGAGAGTTACAGAGACTAGAACATCTACATAGCTTTTTCCACAACTGCAAAGTGCAATGTTAGGAACTCTGTGTAGCTCTCAAAGAAGTCCACTGTCCAAATTTACTGTAAGGTGGGCAGGAACTAGAGAAAGGAGCTGATGAAACACTGATTATCTAGCAAAACAATTTTTTTTTCTGCCCAAGAGCTGTGTGCCTGAGATCAATGTACAAGCTGATAGGACTCCTGTATAGAACCTTCCCAGGGAGGGTACTGCCACAGCAGTTAGGCATCTTGTGCTCCTACACAGGAACATTTCCAGGCACCAGGCATGCTACAGTCATGTGGCCAGAGACCCCAATCTCAGTCATTGTTGTCTCATTTTTGCTATTGCGCATTATACTCTTTATTAAATGTCATATTAAGAATTTTACATATATTGATTCCTGAATCTATATGAACATTAGTTAACACAGTCTAACATTATGTCCAAAACAGGAATCAATCAAAGAAAGGCTGAGAGAGTTTTTAAGTTTTCTTTTGTGTAGCGCAATGCTTTTACCTTCTACTACATGAACCTTTAAACAAATCAGGCTGTCACTAACTCTTAGAAATATATTTACCTTTAAATTTTTATCTCAGTGAAATAAGTAACCAATTTTACATATATCTTATTGATAATAGGTCCCATAATAGAATATTAAATGATAGAAATAAATCCCCAATAAAATGTACTCTTTAAGTTTAAAATTACCATTACAGACAAGTTTATTCTGGAGAATAGCAGCTTGATAAATTTCCTGCTTTAAAGATGTATATCTGGAAAATATGAACACATTTAATATACAAAGAGTGACCATTTTACAATTACCTTGATACCTTTATATTAACCAAATTTAGTTTTGAAAGAAAAATTTAGACTCTAATGTAGTACAATACTCTAACCGTTGTTTAACCATAATTGTATAAACCTCAGTTTTCAAGACTAATCGTCCTAAAGAATGAAACTTAACAGATATAATGTTAAGAGTAAATTAGTGTCCTTAAGAAATCCTTATCAATTTAACATATAAATTAAACTTTGGTTTATATCAGTACAGTAGTATTTGACTTTAAGAAAAACCTTAAACAGCTTTAACTGATTGTCTCACATACTTGTAACCAACTTAGTTATAGGCAAACTTGTTGACATTTGCTCTTTACTTACACAGACTTTCTTAGCACTTAGACCCTCATGTATTTCATCCTATAAACACTTTTTTTATCCAGAAAGATTTTGTTCTACACTAAATATAGTCCCATTTCTAGAGCCTTTTATTTTTCTCTTTCCTATCTGTTGACCCCTTTTTGTTCACAATCTGAAACAACTCTTATGAAATTTCTGAATTTAGATAAATTACTCCATTTTAACAAGATAAAATACTTTGCTGTTTATAGTAATCTAACTGAAACACAGTGAGAGGGGAGATGGTAACTCTAAATCCAAATCTAAGAGCTCCTTGGAGCTTTGCAGAACTGGAGGGGGAGCAGGGGGAAGTGGTAAGGGAGCAGATGGAATGCTCACCCTCCGGGTTGGGGTTTCACCTGTTAGGGCATAACTCTTAATAACCTTGTTTTTAGTAATGATACAAAGCAATTTTAAACCCTTTTTAATTTACCAACCTATGAAAACACCAATAATGTTTAAGTATGTTACTCCATGGAATTTAAGGACTTAAGAGTACTTAATGTTATTTAACAATTAACATTTCAACTTTGCAAATTAATCAGATGTCACTAACAAACACATTTGAGTAGTCCCATACATGTTAAATTTAATTTACTTATTTTGAAAAAAACAAGATATCAAACAAGTGTCCTGAACAGTATTTGCTGTCTCTTTCCTGTTGAAGAAAAGTCCTAGAAACAATTGATATTAGACATTGTTTAACATCAACATTTCATTAGTTTGACCACCTAGAGACTTATGAATTATTTCTAAAGACATTTTACTTTTATTAGTTTACCCAACTTAAATTTAACCCTTTTAAATTACGTGAATAAAAGTATTTGCATCCATTTTTAAAGTTTTAATTTTATGCACACTTATTATTTAGGTCAATTTTGTCAGGTACATACATAGACAATACGACCTTAAACAATAATATATACACATAACACAAAAGCAAAGGCCTTGTAATGTTTATCTCCATTGCAATGTAACAGATGTTTAAAAGTAACTCTAGAGTTGGATAAAAATAGAACTGATAAAAAAAATCATTAACCTAGGTATGTAGGATCAAAATTATGAGCTCAAAAATACAGCATTAAAGAAAAACGAAACAAAACAAAACAAAACAAGAATCCTAGAAAATGAGTTAGTTCTGTGTGGAGTTTAAAACGGACACATTTTTTTTTTCTGTATCAGGTCACCCCCCCCCCCTGCTGAAACTGCTGCAGTTTATATTCCCATGCAGGCTTCAGCAAAGCCAGGCAGGGAGAATTGCCTAGGACCTTTTAACCCTTTTTTTCCTGGTTGAGAAATCAGGTTAGGTTTGAATGCAGAAAATCATGAAACATTATTTCCCACTACTTTTGAGGAATTGGGGGCTGCTAACTGCCATGGGTACTCCAAGGGTACAGAGGGGGAGGGGCAGATGGCGGGAGGCCTTTGTTATTATTAGTGTCTGTCTCCTCCTCCTCAGAAGTTACAACTTTGAAGTGAAGGCTGGGACAGTCATTTTCTTGTCTTTTGGTTTCACCTTAAGCCTGCTCTGCAAGCTGGGAGCTGCTGAGCTCTCTGCCTAGGGGGATTGGAGTAAAAAAATCTCTCAGGAACAAGGAGAAGGACTGTAGTCTGCAATGAGTATCCCTAAGCCTAAGATAGGGGACCTGAGGGAGGACAAAGGGAGCCTATCGTCAGACAAAGAGGTGTTTAGGATCTGATATATTTTGGTGCTTCCAGGGGAACTTCTGTGAGTCATTACGTCACAGCCATGTGTCCTGCACTGTGTCTCCGGTAAAAATTTCCACAGAAGGAGACCTGGGATGGGGCATGTAAAGGAAGCCAGCTCTCGTGCCTTTACTTGAAGGATCTCATGGGAGGGGTTGATTTTAAATGCCTCCCTCTTGTAGCTTAAAGAGAACACAGTGAGCATATCTAAGCACAAGAACAGTAATGGAGAGACTCTAGATAGACTAGTGATGGCTAACTATTCGAACAATGGAAACCTGGGCATTTCTATACTAATTGTCCTAGGTCTTAATCCTACAGTTTGAACTCCTATGTCTGACTGGCAAGGGAAGGGGAGCATCCAGGAGGGAGTGGATGTGCAGGAGTGCTATGTAGACCTTTACCCTCCAAAAATGAAGAGACAGAAAGCTGCACCTCAAGCAAATGTGGGGTGCAGGGAGAGAGAAGCTTACTTACCTCTCTTGGCGT
The DNA here is from genome assembly GCF_902686455.1 of Sciurus vulgaris. NCBI lineage: Eukaryota > Metazoa > Chordata > Mammalia > Rodentia > Sciuridae > Sciurus > Sciurus vulgaris. Next base: position 108,371,952 of record NC_136471.1, read on the forward strand.
AGATCTTGGTAAAGATTGGCTACTCCATGGAGCAGACTGTAGCAAACTCACCCTGCTTTAGGTGGTCCACATCAAAGTTCCATTCTCTGGCGCAGACCTCTGAGAAGTGACTCAGGAGGAAAGTCTTAGGAGTCACCTGAGCCTGTCCCATAATAATGAGGAGAAAAGGACCAAGCAGACCAAAAAGAACAAAGGAGGCAATACACGCAGTAAAACAAATTTTCACAGGACTCTCCAACATCCACCGGCCGGTCAGCCACACACTCTCACAGGCGCAATGCCCTTCTCATTCACACTACCAAATCAGACCAAGGATCCTTACCAAACAGCCACCCAACCGGCATCCACTGGGGACATCGGTGTGACTCCTGATCGTCGGGGACGTCTCCCACGACTTTCGACAGTGGAACCTCCAGGGTAACTCGCAACCCTTTCCTTCCACCAAACGAGAATTCTCACCCAAACTCTAACCAGGACTTACATCCTACCAGGACTTACGTCCTACCAGGAGGTGGCCAATCCTCCTTCCGCGGCAAATTTCCTTAGAAACCTTGGTACCATGGGCCGTTTGTCTCTCCTGGGCTGGAGTCGGATGAATTTATCCCAGACGAGCCCCCAAATGTTAGGGTCCCATTCCGACTAATCCCCGGAGAGTCAAAGTGAACACACGGTACGGTAATGCAAATCACACAAGGAGGTTTTATTAAAGCAAGCTGGAGCCTGGACCGCAGCCAGCCCCTCAGACCCATACAATGGCTGGGGGGAGGGAGTGGCCCCAAGGGGCGAGAAAGCGCTCTATTTAAGAGATTTCCAAGCATTCACACACAAAGACCTGTACGTTATTGGTTAACATTTGAACAGCTAAACATTAGTCCTCCTCTGGTTGGGTCCTGCCAATTTATTTGATTCTCATTGGGTCCCACCAGAACTGAACAGTCCTAGAAGAAGAAGGGAGGAGGGAAGGGGTGAACTATGCAGGAGATGGGTCAGGGTTAGGACCCCCTGTCCTTGATAGCTAGGTTTCTAGGCAACTGCACATTCCTCAGACAAATATCTCTTAACAACCTCGGTAAGCACCAGGGCCCAGCAGTCCTGTTTGTCCTGTACTGGCTCTTGAGGGTGCAGTCACAACTGCCTGCATCCTGGTGATTAAGACAGTTAGCTGCACAGATATCACCCTGTTCTCAACAATACAACTAGCAAATTTTTAAGATAAATCTGTATATTCAATAGGAACACATTGGAAATAGAAGAAATAAGGATAGAACAGGCATCACATAAAAAATAAGTGAATAAAATAAAGGTATTTTGTCCATCAAAAAAAAAAAAAAAAAAGAACAGGAAGATCACTTGGAATAGTTTTGATGAGGTTTGTCCCCCAAAGGTCCATGTATCGGAAACTTGGTCCCCAGGGTAGAAGTATGGGCAGGCGATGTACAAACTTCAAGAGATGGGGCCTACCCTCAGAAGCAATTAAGGTAGTTCTTGTGCAACCCCTGGATTATTGTGAGTGTGAGTTGTTATAAAAGCTTAAGCCTGATCCTGAGTTGCTCCTTGGCTCCCTTTTTTGAGAGGTGAGTCTTCCTTCAACATATACTCCTACCATGATGGGCCTTTGCCAAATACAAACAATTAAAGTCACCGTGTCTTAGTTTGTTAGCCTCCAAAACTGTAAGCTAAATAAACATTTTTTCTTTATTAAGTTAGCCTGTCTCAGGTATTTTACTATAGTAATACATAGCAGACTAATATATCACTAATAAATTTTAGATGTCCAGGGCTGGGTTTGTGGCTCAGTTGTACAGTGCCTGCCTTGCACTTGTGAGGCACTGGATTCAATCTTTAGCACCACATAAAAGTAAATAAACAAATAAAATAAAGATTTTAGATGGCTTAAATGTGAAATGAGTCATGAATATGCACATTGAAGCTGGAAAACATAATTGTGGTTAAGGGAGATCGCTAAAGACAGGATTGGGGATTGGGACAGAATAGACTTTGCTGGGAAAAGAAAACTGATGGGAAAATTGTCCTATCAATCTTAAAATTCAGTTAGGTGACAGATTATGTTTTATGCATTTTCTAATTATTTCTTTCAGTTATTGAAATATATTCTAATAATTAGAAATATAATTATTATATATTATTATATAATTATATTACATATAATATAATTTATATTATATATAATATATAATATTATACATATAATGTATATATAATATAATTATATAAAATAAAATAATTATATTATATATTATTATATAATTATATTTCTAATTATTAGAATATATTTCAATTATTAAAATATGTTTCCAATACCCTCTTAGATTTCTTCCTTTCAAAATCATGGTGTAGATAATTTTGTAGGCATATTATGGCTCACAGTTTCAGTCCATTGTCAGTTGGCTCTGTTGCTTTGGGGCCTGTGGGAAGATAGTATGTCATGTGGGAGTGCGTGGCAGTGGAAATTGCTTACCTCATGGCATCCAAGAGGGAAAGAGGGAGGCAGAAAGGAATCAGGCTCCCAATGTCCCCTTCAAGAGCATGTCCACAGGGATTTTAACTTCCTTCTAATAGGCCCCAGTAAAAGGCTCCGCCACCTCCCAATAGTGCCAGAAACTGGTAGCCAAGTCTTTACCACTTGGTTCTTTGGTAAAGCCTTGGCCAAACCATACCACTTGCAAACCATACCACTTCCTGACTTAGTCAAGAATATCTATGGCTTAAAAGTAGAAAAGTCTTTTACAGGTAGATTTTGTTCCTACCTTCAACCTAACTCTGACTAGAAATTCTTTCTTATTTGTCTGCATTCTAAATATTCGAAACTACTGTATCTTTTAGGAAATGCTTGAATATACAAGCCACAATCAATGCCAGATCTTCCCATAACTCTTGGTTCTTGTTTCAGTCCTGAAAGTTCCCTGGTAGGCACAAGTAGGACCATTTATGAGCTGGCATCAAATAGCACCACTCATGAGTTACCCTAGGCCTGGTATTCCCGAAGCATCAGCAATGATGAAGAGGAAATACTGGATTAAAGGTCAAAGGAATTTGTAGTATAACTTGAAGTACTTTTAATTCAGGGTAATATTTATTCATTCTATTAGGATTTCAAGATATTATAAAATATTGGGAATCACTAATTTTTCTACTGAGTTTACAAGGTATATTTGAGGTAAAATTGTTCTTGGTATCTTTATTAATTTCTTAGGACTGCCAAAACAAATTGCCACAGATTTGGTGAAGCAAAATAGTAGCAGTTTTATTTCTCACAGTTCAAAAGACCAGAAGTCCAAAATCAAGGAGTTGGCAAGACTGGTTACTCCTGGAGACTCTGAGAATCATTCTATGTCCCTTTCTTAATTTTTGGTGGTTGCCGAAAGCCTTAGTGTGCCTTGGCTTGTGCAGCATAATTTGATTAACAGCCTCTGTCTTCACTGGCCTTTGTCCCATGTCACTCTCCTCTATGTTTGATTTTCTGTGTCCAAATTTCCCTTTCTTTTCTCTTACAATGATATCAGTCATTGTATTTATTGCCTGCCCTAATCCAGGATGATTTCATCTTGAGATCTTTAATTATCCTATTTATAAATACCCTATTACTATTAGGTCACATTCCAAAAGTCTGGGTGGACATGAATTTTTGGGAGACACTCTTAAATCCACTACAGGATTTATCTATGCATCTATGTTTGTTCTTTTCACACACATTTTTTTTTAAACTAAAACTTTCACAGAACTTCCAGATATACTATTTGGAAATAAGAGAGTTAAAATTGGTTCTGGAAACCTCAAATGCTGGACCTTAGCTTTTATCTGAGGTACCTTTATGGATCGTAAAAACAACATAAAGGAAAATATGGAAATCCATTAATTGTAACATTGCCTTGAGCACTATTTATCTAAAAAAAAGAAATGAACCTACATTTGGAAATTAAAATTGAAATAAAGAACTATCCAGAGGTCCAATAAGGGTTCAATAGTAGTAGAAAACTGAGTAACACAGAATTAAGAACTCAGTATATTTACAAATAGTAAATTTAGATACGATTTACCAGGGGCTCTCTATGTCTATAACTAGTGCAAATATATTGAGGGTGAGTAGGGTAGTATTCCTGTAAATGTCTTGTGTCTCTATCTCCAATGCCAAGTTTAGTGCTTGAGTTCTATTAAAGGATCAATAAAAATTAAGCAAGGAATGTATTTTATACTGTGAGTTTTGGATATTAAATTCCATGTACTCATACTATTAACATCAGATCTGCTATTTTACTGCCGCCATTATTCTCCCTCCCCCACACCACTTTTACAACCTAGATTGCTAGCCTGTGAACATCCTAGTCAAGTCATTGGTCCAGATTGTTAGCCCTTGAACCTCCTAGCCAGCCATTGGTCCGTTGTTATTAGCTCTGAAAATTCCATTACTTAAGAATGTCCACCATGCCCCTTTCTCTCTTTCTCTCTCTCTCTCTCTCTTTCTTCTCTCTCTCTCTCTCTCTCTCTCTCTCTCTCTCTCTCTCCCTCCCTCCCTCCCTCCCTCCCTCTCTCGCCCTCATCCTTACCCTGAGGGCACTCTGCCTCTGCTTAATAAAATCTCTTGCATGAGTTCCCCAGTCCGGAGTGGTTTCTGGGTGCTTTCACATACTAGAAGTTAGTAAGATACCTTAGTCAAAATCTTCCACGTATAATTATATTTTTTCTTATCCAGCATATGTCCTACTGTTTCTGATTTTCTTCCATCTTGTTATGCAGTGATCTTGCTTCATTATTGTCTGTGTCTTGATTACAGTTTCTTTAAAGTGGTTAATAACAGAAAATCTTCAGCCTTTTTTGTTGGTTTTATACTTACTTAAAACTCAGACACTAAATCAAAAATACTGCCTACGCTGTATTCTTCCAGTGTCCTCTCTAGTTCACTTCAGCTTTTCTGAACTGTTTTGAATCATCTTCTCTCCCTTTTTAAATCATCAAATACAAATAACCAAGCCAGTTCTATCTGTATATGTAGGAGGTAGGACCCTTATCCCTTCAACATTCTGGTTTGTACTGAACCCCAAATAGCATAGCTAGCATTACACTCAGTTATAACTCAAATTAACAGTCGTTGGAATTCATTAGCCTCGTTAGAAAAACTGTTAAATGCTGTTTCTTTCCAGGTAAGCTTTGGCCATAATAGGAAAGTCACTGAAACACAGCAGATCTAATGTGTACTCTGAGCACCACCTAATGGCAAAAGTGTAAATTGCAAATGACATTTGTATGCTTTCAGAATTGGGTGTCATGAGGAAGGAAAGAGTGAACTGCTGAAATCTAATTAGTATAAAATTTGCGCTAAAATTGACATATTATTGAACTTACTCAGAAAAGGGGGGGAAACAAAGTAATAGAGGGAAGAAACTTAAAAAAAAAATGCACACGTGTGGCCTTAAGTGAAGCAAAGGAGGAACATGAAAAAAGAAAATGAAAGAAAACAAATTAGGGACAGATTTAATGGATCCAGTGTCCTGGCTGGCAGTATAAATGCATAGGGAAGAGGAAAATAATTAATTTTGGGGGGCTGGGCAGGGATTGAAAGGATTGAACTCAGGGATTGTAATGCATTTCTTTATCTTTATTAATTTATTTTAAAATTGACAAGTAAAATTATATATATGTATATATATATACATATACATATATATATTTAAATATTGTTTTAGTTGTCAGTGGACCTTTATTTTATTTACATGCGGTGCTGAGAATCAAACCCAGCTCCTCACACACACTAGGCAAGCACTCTACCACTGAGACACAACCCCAGCCAATATATTTTTGGTATATAATATGTTTTGAAAAAAAAAGATGTTTTGTTATACGTATACTTTGGAGAAGAATTAATGAGGATTAATGTGGTTGGCAATTCTCTTTACTTGTCCCATAGGTAGTCACTCTTATTCTCTTTTACTCTGATAAAATTAACTGTGCTTTCATTGTCACAATGGGCAGGGACAGAAGAGACTATGTATGTTTTATTAAGAACTACTTTCTTTCAAGTGGCATGGAATATGGCCATGGTTCCTACCCTTCTTCAAGGATCCAGTTTTTGCATATTCTTGGGAAGTCTGTCATTCACAAAATACCATTGTCCTTTTCTGTCAAAATGTGAGGTTAATAAAGTTTTCAATTATTTCTTATTTCTGTACACACAGCTATTTTGTATAAAATTCATTTTAGTCTTAGAGGTTTTATCAATTAAGATGTAAAAATATAATGTGATTATTTAGAAATCATGGCCTATTTTCAGGGTGTCATCCCATTGATGAACTATTTAATATCAAACGTGTGCTTTTCAAACCAAATTTTGTCAAGTTTGCAGATATGTATCTAGTTATATTTGTGTTTTCAGTACCTTAAACAAACTGATTTTCTCCTAGGCTTCAGTGGTTTTCTTTGTGTACATGTAGGACTTAAAGTGCTATACTTCTAGTTAAGATTGTTCTAGTATGTTTAATCCCCCAGAGAATATTGCCTACCATAAAACAATTGCATAGAAAAAGAAAATAATTAAAAATTTTACAATCAAGGATCAAAAACTAACTTTCTGCTCAACTTGATTGAATTAAGAGATGCTTAAGATTAAGAGGCTTCTGGGTTGTCATTGAGGATGTTTATAGAAATGATTGGATGTAGAACAGCAAATTAAGGGGGAAATTCACCCTAAATGTGGGTAGCACAGTCCAATAAGCTGGGGTCCTGGATGGAGTCAAAAAGTGAAAGAATGAGGAATCTGATGCAGACACAAGCTCTATTCTTCTTGAGCTGGTCCTTCCATTGCTGCTGTAGTCACCTGAAGACATGGACTCCAGCTCTTTCACTCTCCCAAGTGGACTCTGGGAGTTTCCAGGCCATCAGTTCCAGACTGGGCTACATCTTTGGTCCTTGTTCTCTCACAACTCTCTCTAGTTTCTTGAACTGAGCAAATAGTGGTTCCTCCAGTTCTCCAGTTTGTAGATAGCCATTGTGGGACTCTCCATCTTCTGATCCTGTAAGCAAATCTAATGAATCCCCTATGTAGAACCATCTATATCTCCATATCCTGTTGGTTCTATTCCCTAGCATGAACTTGTGGTCTCATGGGGAGTACCTTATGATCAGTTAATATAGGAAGAGAAGAGTAGGACCTGGTTCTGCACAATATACAGCCATCACCCCTACTTCTCTCTGGGACGTCTCTGAAGGACATTGGTGAAGAGAAATCTTCACGAGGGGCAGAACCTTGGGTACACCTGATTGTGCATTTTGCTTGGCCAGATGTGCAGTTATACATCAATTCATGAACTGTAGCCAATAGCTTGGCTGGATGTCAGGGACATTGAAAGATCAGGATTGGAAAATTGATGACAAAGACATTTGTGGAAGTGGTATGTGAAGATATTTGTGTCCTATGTAAATGCTCACCAAAAGGTGACCTGTAGAGGAGGACTTTAATAATCAAGTCGATGGGATGGCCCATATTGTGGATAGCAGTCAACCTCTTGCCCCAGCCATCCCTTCCATTGCCCAATGGGCTCATGAACAAAGTGGCCATGGTGGTGGGGATAGAGGTTATGCATGAGTTCAGCAACATGGACTTCCATTCACCAAGGCTGACCTAGCTATGCCCATTGCTGTGTGCCCAGTCTGCCAGCAACAGAATCTAACACCAAACTCCCTATATGGTATCACTCCCTGGGGTAATCAGCCGGTGACCTGGTGGCAGGTTAATTATATTGGACCACTTCCATCAAAGAAGGGGCAGCAGTTTGTCCTTACTAGAACAAACACTTATTGTGGGTATGAATTTGCCTTCTTTGCACATAATACTTCTGCCAAAACCACCATCTGTTGAAGTGCAGGAGAAGGGACAGGATAAGGGAAGAACAGTTGAATGAATCTGACCTAACTTTCCTATGAACATATATGAATATACCATAATGAATGTCACCATCGTGTACATCCATAAGACACTAATTAACAACAACAAAACACTAAGTGAGGGGAGGAGGGGAGGGAAAGTACTTGGGATTGAATTAGAGCAAATTATATATTTTATAATTATGTCAAAATGAATTCTAATGATATGTATAACTGAAAAGAATCAATAAAAAACTGTTGTCAAACAGAAACAAACAAACAGAAAAACCAGTGGGTTCATGTTCATGGGATTCACTGGTCTTATCTTGTCTCCCATCATCATGAAGCAGTTGCTTTTGTAGAATGGTGGAATGGTCTTTTGAAGATGGCCATCACAGTGCCAGCTAGGTAGCAATAACTTTCAGGGCTGGCGCAAGGTGTTACCCTGACTACTTTGGTATCTTCATGTCTCTGAATTAACTGGCTAAGAAGGTAGTTACTGTGTTGGTGGGGCAAATGACCCAGAATACCAAAGGGAAATTAGACTAATATTCTACAATGGAGGTAAAAATAAGTATGCCTGGCGTACAGGAAATCCCTAAGTGTGTCTTAGTATTACCATGTCTTGTTATTAATGTCACTAGGAAACTAAAACACCTCAATCCAGACAGGATAAAAAATGTCTCAGATCATTCAGGAATGAAGGTATGGGTCACTCCTCCAGGTAAAGAACCAAGACCTGCTGATGTGCTTTGCTGAACACAAAGGGAATACAGAATGGATGGTAGAAGAAGATAATTATCAATACCAACTGTGGCCACATAACCAGTTACAGAAATGAGGATCATAATTGTCACAAGTATTTCTTTCCAATTTTATTAAGAATATGTTTGTGCATATATACACATTTATTAATTAGATGTATTTGTTTACTCTCCTCTTATTCCTTTATTATGTGATGTAATATTGATTGACAATGTCAGTACTTAAAGTGACATTATAGTATTTAAGTTGTGGGGCTTCAGAACTGCAAGCATCACTCAAAATTTTTGCATCTTATTCTGGGGAAGGAGCTAGTGCATTTTTGGTTATGTGAAGGATAGTTATATCCCATAATTCAGGATTATGAACTTATAATTGTTTTTATTTGCAAATTTAGTCATATAAAAAGTTATGTTTCTGAGTCAAGTGAACAAGTTGTGGGCTTGTAATGGTTAATCTGGATTGATACCTGATTGGATTAATAAATGTCTAAGAGTCTTCTGGGTATGTCAATGAGGATGTTTCTAGAAATGATTGGCATGTAGGATAGCAAACTGAGGTGGTGGCCCGCCCTAAAATGTGGATAGCACAGTTCAATAGGCTGGTGGCTGTGATGGAGAAAAAAGTGGAAGAAGGAGGAATCCAATGCAGACACAAACTCAATTCTTCTTGAGTGCATGCTTTGATTGCTATTGTGATCATCTGAGTACTTTGGGCTCGGTACTCTTTCACTCTTCCAAAGTGGACTCTGACCAGAGCAGTGACGCTCCAGGGAGTTTTCAGGCCTTTGATCCCAGATTTGGGGGTGTATCATTGATCCTTCTTCTGGAGCTCCAGCTTCTTGGACTGAGCAGCCACTTGTTCTTCCAGCTCTCCAACTTACAGACAGTCACTGTGGTACTATCCAGCCTCTGGTTGTATAAGCCAATGTAACAAATATTCTTTCTAGAATCACATGTGTGTGCATGTGCACACATATGCTTGTGTATGTATCTGTTGGTTCTGTTCCCCTAGAGATCCCTGAGTAACGTAGGGATGAGTTTCTGCACATCTTTAAAAATGTAAGAGCCTGCTAAGGTTTAGATATTAAGGGTTTCCCAAAAGCTCATGTGTTGAAGGCTTTGTCCCCAGTGAAGCAGTATTCAGAGGAAGGGCCTTGGGGAGTGATTAGATCACAAGGTCTCAGACCTCATGAATGGATTAATGCATTGATGGATTGCTAGCTTAATGGGTTTTGGGGAAGGGGCTTTGCCATAAAAGTGAACTCTCTTCACTTTCTGTCTGCCATGAGGTGAGCAGCTTTGTGCCACCACATGCACACCCACCTCCCCCAAAGATGTTCTGCCTTACCACAGGCCCAGAAACAATGGATCCAAGTTAACATGGATTGAAACCTCTGAAATCATGAGTAAAAATAAACCTTTCCTCTTTTAAGTTAATTTTCTCAGCCCTCTGCATCTACAGGTTCCACTCTACAGATGAAAATATTAAGAAAATAATTGTGTCTGTACTGAATATGTACAGACATTTTTCTTGTCATTATTCCCTACACAATATAACAACTATTTACAAAGCATTTATATTGCATTATGTATAATAAGTAATCTGGAGATTATTTAAAAATGTATGTGAGGGAGGATTTGCATAGGTTATATTCAACTACTATGCCATTTTATATAGGGAACTTAAACATCTGCAGAGTTTGGTATCCACAGGAGGTACTGGAACTAATCTCACACAAATACTGAGGGACAAGTATGTATGTATACATGTGAAGGGCCATAGTATCATTATGGTGTCTTTACAATATACAATAGCTCAAACTTATTAGCACATTCTAGGCAACAAAATGTATTTGATTTTCCCTAAGTGGAAGAATAGCTTTTTCTTAGAGTTGGAATTATTTTCAAACACTAACCAATGGCATTATGTTAAGCAAATATTTTATTTGTTTCTTAACTACATAGGTATTTTTCACTTTCAACACTACTATTTGATTTACTTATGCTATCCTCATTCAATAAAGGATGGAGCATAAATATACATTGTTAGATAAATTTGAGATATATGTATATTTTAAAGGGTAATTTGAAACATTATTTTGGAAGGGTAAATGGAAAGATGGAAAAGTAACTCAATAAGGACAACAAACCCCAAACAAGTTGATGAGAAAATAAAAGCCTTTCATTTAATAAAATAAAAAAATAATAAGGCTAAAGAAAGTGAAGGCTGCTTATGCCCAGATTTCAATTGCATGATGATTCCTATAACATAATAATATAATATGAAGCCCTAGTTTGATGTAAGGTCTAACTCTGATACCATAATACACTGTGACTTGGATAAAGTTCACTAAATGGTGAGCTTCACTTTGTCTTTCCCCAGGGTATATTAGGTAAGTGATATTCATGATGAAGAAGTACTTTCTTCTAATGATCAAGAACATAGACCCTGGAGACAGAGGACCTGGATTTGAATCTCATCTCTGACATTTGCTAGTTGTGTGAATTTATCATCTATAAAATCAATAATTAATATTACTTTCCTCATGTATTTCTTGAAAAGATTCAGTTTGTTAAGATTTGTTAAGTGCCTGAGGTAGTGTGTCTAGTATCTGGAAATGGGTGCATTTGCTATTATTGTTTCAAACTGTCCTCAGCTGATTCAAACTGCTCCATTGGGTGAGCAGTTCAGATAAAAGGTTATTATGACTGTGACTATTGTGGGTAATGCTTCAGTGAACATGGAAAGGCAGATACTTCTTTGACATACTGATTTTATCTCCTTTTGAATCTATAACCAGAAGTGAGATTGCTGGATTACATGGTAGTTCTGTTTTTAATTTTTTGATGAATCTTTGTACTGTTTTCCAGAATGACTCACTAACAGTGTGCAAGGATTCATTTTTCTCCACATCCTCACCAATACTTCTATTATTTTCACTTGTCCTTTTGATGTATAGTCATTCTAATATGTATGAGGTGATAATCTCATTGTGGTTTAAATTTGCATTTTCCTGATGATTAGCAGTGTTGAGCATTTTTTCTGTTTGCCATTTGTATGTCTTTGAAGGCATCTGTATCTTTCCCCCATTTTCAAATAAGGTTATTTATTTTCTTGAGTTTCTTATATTGGATATTAATCCTCTATTAGATTATGGTTTGCAAATACTGTCTCCCAATATGTGGGTTCAGTCTTCTCTCTGTTGTTTCCTTTGCTCTGCAGAAGTTCTTTACATCAAGATTTTTTACTTTGATAAAAAACTGTTTTTATCAAAATTAAAAAAAAATAATGAAACAAAGCTTCCTTATTTTTCCTTATGCATATTTTTGCTTTTGCCTGGATTTTGAGGTCATACAAAAAGTCTTGGCTCTGAACAATGTCATAGAGAGTCCTCCTATGCTTTCTTCTAGTAGTTTTGTGTTTCAGATCTTACATTTAAATCCTTAATTCATTTCGAGTTGGATTTTTTTGTTTTGTTTTTGTTTGGCTCTGCTGGGGATGGAACCTAGGGTCTTGTGCATGCTAGACAAGCACTGTACCACTGAACTATGCCACCAGCCCCTGGAGTTGATTGTTTTTAATATGATGTGAGTTAAGGTCTAATTTCATTCTGCTCTGTGTCCCAGTACCATTTGTTGAACATACTCTCCTTTTCCCACTTGTGTTCTTGGCAACGTAGGGAAAAGTCAGTTAATTATAAATGAATGGGTTTATTCTGGGTTCTCTATCTTATTCCATTGCTCTATTTTTATTCCAGTACCATGCTGTTTCAATTACTAGAGCTTTGTAATATATTTTAAAGTCAAATAGTGTCATGCTACCAGTTTTGTTCTTTTTCAGGTCTTTTGGAGTTCCATATGAATGTTAAGATTGTTCTGTTTGCCTCTGTGAAAAATGTGATTGGAATATTAAAACTGATTTCATCAAATCTGTTATTTATTTTGCATAGTATAGACATTTGAATGACATTATATCTTCCTCCATAAACATGGGATATCTTTTCCCATATTTATTTGTGTTTTCTCCATTTTCTTTCATCAATGTTCAATTTTCAAAACTATAAAATTTAATCTCCTTTGTTAAATTTACTCCAAAATATTTTTGATGCTACTACAAATGGGATTATTTTCTAATTTCTTTTTTAGGTTGCTTGTTGTTAATATATAAAAAATTCAACTGATATTTTATATCCTGCAACTTAACCAAATTCATGTATCAGTGGTATCAATTATAATAGATTTGGTGGACTCTTTTTAGTGTTTTTTGTATATAAGATCATGTCATCAACCAACAGGGATACTTTCATTTCTCCCTTTCCAATTGGTTTCCTTTTATTTATTTTGTTTTTCTAAGTGCTCAGGCTAGGACTTATAGTACTATGTTGAATGGAAGTGGTGAGAGTGGGCATCCTGGTTTTGGATATCTGTACTCATGTGTCATTGCAGAACTATTCACAATAGCTGAGATATGAAACTACCTAAGTGTGCATAAAAAGATGAATGAACAAAGAAAATGTAGTAGATATATGCAATGGGCTTTGATTCAGCCTTTAATATGAAGGAAATTCTGTCATTTGTGACATTGAACTTGGAGGACATTATGCTAAGTGAAATAAGACAGACACAAAATGACAAATATTCACTTTTATATGGAATCTAAAGAAGTCAAACTCAGAAGTACAGCACAGAAAGTTGGCTACCAGCCACAGGGGTGGGCGTTGGGGGGAATGAGGAGATGTTGTTTATAAAGGGCACAAAATTTCAGTTTAACAGGAAGAATAAGTTTTTGAGATCTAATGCACAAAAATGATAATGTGAGGGGATGGGTATGTTAATTATCTGGATTAAATCATTCCAAGATGTATACATATAACAAAACATCACATCTGGCTCCATAAATATATACAATTAAATTTAAATTTACTAATCCCAAACCTATATATATGGAAAAGTGGGAAATTGTGATACTCACCCAGGAAGAAAGGAATTGGGATTGATACGAGCCAACCTGTGTCTAATGGAGACTGAAGTTTTTTACTTGGCATGACATCATCTACTCAGATTTTGGTGGTGGTACAGGGGAATGTGAAATATGGTGTAGTGAAGTGGTAAAATTTGCTGCTTCCTAATTCTTCTACGGAAAAAAAGATTTCACCCAGATGTGAGTTGTGTTAATTCATTTAAGGAGCTGAAACTTTGGCTTCCTAGGTCAATTTTGGTATGGAATGTCCCATTATTGACCACAATTTTAGTGAATCTGAACTTGAAGAAAGTTTGCAAGCTTTGACACATTACTGCCCAGTCAGTGATGACAGAGAAAACAGCCTTAAAGCAAAGGACCTCTTTGGATCACCTAGATTTTCTGTGCTGTATAAGTTATCCCTATGGGCTTTCAACTGCCATTATTGGTCATAGAGTCACCAATAGACCATATGATATGAAGCAAAGCTCTCTGGATACTTTTAGATTTATCATGGTGGTTAGGGGGAGGAGAAGACATTTTTGAAATAATGAAATGTAATATTGAGGTGATAAATGAGAATTTAAATGGTTATGCACTTTTATTTTTCCTTGCTATGAGAGAAGTGGAACATATCATGTATAGTTATTTTGTTAATCACAAAATCATCTGTAGACATTTAAACTATTAATATATTGGGTGCATAGGTAAAACTTATCAGAATTATGGTGACACTAATGGTAAATATGGGATCATTTATTCATTGCACTAATTCCAAAGCACTTAGTGGTTTCCTGGGATCAAAATGAAGACTGCTGTTATATTGAAATCAAATTAAGTTATACTCTGGGTCCTATGTGTACTAACGTTTTCTCTAAGGCAGAAAAACCTAAAAATGTGTTGAAAACAAGTGATAAACAGGAATGGAACACTGTGATTCAAATGGGTCTCTTAGTATTCACACATGAAAATATCTCAGCTCAAGTCAAGTCCCAGAAGTGAGGACTGACTCTAATGAAATCATGGAAGCAATTTTAAGTGGTTTAGTGAGGTGTCTTTGGCATAGTAGATTCCAAGTAGAAAGTTGCAAGTTTTAGGTACTGATGTCCATTAGATACCTCTGGAACTAGACCAGGTTGTTTTACTTCCATACTCTTCAAAGAGTCAAATACCTCTCTGGTCTTCAAACTCATCCAAATCACACAGAATCTTTAAACTTTGGGATTATCCCAAGATGCTCTTGAGTTCTGAAAACAATAGGATATCTATGTTTTATAGATCATCTTGCCAGGAAATTTTGAGAAAGTAAAAAAGATATTATTAATAATTACACAGGACAACAAAAATAAACCAGGTGTATTCTGTGCATACCATCCCCTAAAAAAATCTCTTACAATAGTGTTTCTCAGAGTGTTGTTCAAAGAATTACTGCTTTGGAATCTCTAAGAGTCCAGAAAATACAGATTCATGGTTCTTAACCTATACTAATGTCCTAAGAACCTCCTAAACAGGGGCCAGGAATATGCACTTTAAGAAGCCTCCCGTTTCAATGCATGCTAAATTTTTCATGGTCTTAAAGAACAAAACTGATAGAAACAGTGTTAAAATGAATCTGTCTCATTCAGTTGGAAGGCACAGTAATATTTGCAAATGAGTGTTCAGACAACATAACACATAGCTCATTGTGTTAGTTGATAAGTTTTCTCCTTTCATTACTTTTTTATTTCAGTCTTAAATTATGTACAATAGACTGCTACCTTCACCGATAGAGAGCTAGAACATATATTTCACGTATTTTTTTTTCATTTCGTCACAGTTTTCATTTTTCCTCTAAATTTCTAGAAGTTTAGAATGGGGTCATATTAATGTATCCTCTTTACTTTTCAAAAAGGATTGAGCTAATACTGTAATCATAGTCTTTCTAATCTATTATTAATCTTAATAATGAAATATTTAAACTTTAAACATCTTTCAGGTGCAAGGCATCGTGCCTAGTTTCTGAATTGAAAAATAGTACTTCCCTTAAAAAAATAATACCACAATTGTTGGAAAAAAAACCTGTCCATCTGTGTCTATTTGATTATGGGACAGATATTCACTTTCACGACATAGTCTGAAAGTTTAAGGAGCTGTGTAAATTTACAGTCACTGTTTCGTTCAGGCCCCACAGCAGGCTTTCCTGCATTTGTTCCAAGGGAGGTGGAAGGATGGAAACTTTATTGGTGTGACATTGAAAAATCTAAGACTGTATCGTGCTTTTGACATTTGTTCAATGTCTCGTTTAACTTAATCTAGAAAATCAATCTTCCCCTTCCAAACCAAGTCTCAGCAGGTCTTTTGAAGAGAACAGAATCACTAGACCACCAAGTCTTTATAGAGTTCTGAGTATATTTGTTACCTCTGACTGTAGATATTTTCTTCACAGAAGGAAATCTATTTTAAACTTGATGTTCATATACCATCCAACAAAATTAGCAGTCTAATGAAAAATTGAGAATGAATTTGTATTCCCAATTAAGGAAACCCTAACAGTCATTAATGTTCTTCAAAGAATTCAGTTCAATTTAGTTCAAGTGTTTAGTGTTTATTCAATATTATGTATGTTATTAGATGTTGGGGATACAAAGATGAAAGCATTTTAAAGAACTAATGTTTCAAACAAACACTTGAGCTATATAGATGTAGTATGTAGTTAAACAGTTTTGAGGAGCAAGGGATTAATTTGAGGGAAGTGAGAAAGTAGATTTCACTGACGAGATCATTCATGTGTTGTGATTTGAAGGATGAGTATGAGTTTTCCTAAGTGAATGAAAGGCGAATAAAAATTCTCAATAGCAAAGAGAGAACAGAAACTGTTCACAGTTGTTAAACACCAAGGGTAGTAGTTTCAGTTATGTTTGTATAATTATGAAGAGATTAGCTAAATTGGCAGAACAAGGCCTGCAAATGGAGATCTTTTATGATCCATTCAGAAGTTGGACCTTAAATTCATATCAGTGGAAAGGCACTGAAGTTTTTGGGAGGTAGTCAATGATCCAATTTACCAATTTACAAATTAATATTGGTGGTTGTGTTGAAAAATAACATGAGGGAAAATGGTTATGGAGGGCAGAAATGGATGGAGGCCAGTCACAGGAGGGCTATATAATGATTACAAGGTTCTGAATCCAGGGCAATGGAACTCAACCAAAATGAAGGAATTTAAGAGATAACTAGGAAGCAGAATTGCCTAATTGTGGTGATATGTTGGATAGAAGGGAAAAGTGGCTAATTTATTGGATAGAAGAAGAGGGAAGAGGAGGGATATGAGGAAAAGACCAAGAGTCAGGATTACTTCTCTAATTCTTTTCTTTGCTTGCTGGACAGAGGCATTAACAATAAATAACACCTAATTCTGAGACCATAGTCTTTACCTTAAGAGGTCCTGGAGAGCTTACAAAAAAAAAAACAGTAGGCAAGTAAATTACCTGAAAATAATAAACTAGTCTTACTCTTTGATGAAATTTGTGCACAGAAATACATCAAATAATAGCCTTCTAAATCTGGTGTTCAGTGGGCTCCGGATGTCAATGATTATGGCTTCCTGAACAGTTTTAGTGCTGGTTAAGTCCCAATTCTGGAGCAGGCAACGTGGTATAGGACTCATGATCTTGGAAATCTATTTATTGGCCTTAATTAATCAAATAGGAGTCATCAATATAGCTGTGATGCATATTTTGTTGTTTCCCATCTTGTTTTCTTATTTTATCTGTGTAGATTCAGTGACAAAGTAATCTTGCTGCATTAGTCTTTCTTTGCTCTCCTGTCTAGTTGATATCTGGTCTTCTGAATTTCCTTTTCCTCATTTCAGAGCTGGAAGGTGTGTTACTTAGTCTGGAGATTGGCTAGAGAATCACCAACAGTTGAGTTGGATCGAATGAAGTTGAAGATGAGAGGTTGTTCACTTTTAATCAGATTTAAGCACTTAAAAATTTGTTCCAACCTTATTTATGACTCAATACAACAGTGGGATGTGTGTAAACAAAATTTGGTTTTTCTGTTATAGTTGGTTGCAGAGATGGAATTTTAGAATCAAGAGTACAAGCCAGGCTCAGAAAGTCAAAAGTTGTTTCCTCTGATATGTGGAAGCCAGTCCAAAATAAGGAGGTGGGGGGAAAAGGAGGGAAAGAATATAAACTGGACTAGATAAGGGGGACTGATGGGAAGGGAGAAGAGATCTAGTAAGGGAAGAACAGAGGAATGAATCTAACTTAAATTTCCTATGGATAAACCTGAATATACCATAGTGAATCTCACCATCATGTATATTCACAAGATATTCCCCCAAAAGGATAAGAAATCTAAAAATAAATAACAGAAAGATCAGTAGAGTAGAGGGAAAAAACAGGGAAAGGGAGGAGTGGAGGAAAATTGGAAATACTGGGGACTGTATTTGAGAAAATTATATTCTACTCTCTTTTAATTATGTCAAAATAAATCTTAGTGTTATATTTAACCAAAAAGAAAATAAGAAAAGAAATTGTTACATAGGCAAAAATGGGAGAAAGAGAGTTGTTTGCTGACTCAGTCTAAGGAGCTCCTGAACAGATTCTACAAGTCAAAATGGAATAAAAAATATTTCATTTTTCCTATGTAGAGGTAGAAGGAATTCTGGGGCTTTAGAACTATAAGAAATTATTAAAGTATATGATCATTATATGTTGTAGTGTAACAAACCACTTCCAAACTCAGTAGTGTAAGTACAACAAAGAGTACTTTTATAGTCAGGACTATTTTTGTTAAGAATTAAGGTAAAGCATACTGAGGAAGGTTCATCTTTGTTCCAGAAAGACTGGGGACTTAGCTGTGGTGGCTTCAATGACTGGAAATAGAATAGAAGACCTGATTGGAATAACATCTGGTGGCCAACTTCTATCTAAATTTTATTTTACATCACATGTATTGAAACTGGAATATGAAAAGTGGCATCTTCACTCACAAATATGTTCCATGGCTGGGATACTTGGAAAAACTCGACTACTGTTCTCTTTCTCTTTTCTCCTCCTGTTTCTCTTTTTCCCTCTCTCTGAAATTTCTCTATGTAGTTGGAATTCCTTATAATCTGGAAATATCAAAGAATTTGGAATTGTTACATAGTGATTGGCTTTGTAGTGGCACCCCCCTCCTCCACCAAAGAATCTTAATTAAGCTTTTCCAGAGATTCTCACCATAATTGTTCTCCTTAACACAGTATCAGCAGAAACTTCTGCAAATAACTCAATGTGGTTTAGAACTTCTATTTTCTGTGAGGACTAAGTTGCTGCTTCTTGCAAAAGCCAAGTTTGACCGCAGACTTGATGATGTTACTTTTGCTTTTGTGGTAAAACTTGTAAAACCTCTGACTAATCTGAAAAAATGAGACAGAAAGCACTTTTTGTGAAACCCCAAAATACTTTTATGTAGACTCATACAAAAATGTAACATCCCCCCATATAAATTTCAAAGAAATGTCCAGAGTTTTTTTTTTTTTTTTTTTTTTCCTTAAAGGCATCAGCCTCCTCTGACTGCTATAGCTAATAAACCTGGTTCCTGAAAATTCCTCGGGTGTCCAGCCTCATCTGTCCTATATCAGCTTCATTCAGAGTGAGCATTCTAAGAGGCTTGGGTGGTACCTGTAAGGTTTCTTATGACCATCCTTCTCTGTTGCATTCCCTTGATCTAGTAAGAAACTAGGTTGGCCCACATTCAAGAAGAGGGGGTTAGACACTACCTTTAAATGGGAGGAAGAGTGGAGATTTTATAGTTGTATTTAGCACATACAGCACATCATAAAAAGCCTTATTTATTGACATGACTTTTCAACTGAAATAGAAATTCAGATCTTTTCTCTATTGTCTCAGGAAGATCATAATATTTGAAGTTCTTTATATTTAGCCTGATTTTCAAGATAATGAATTAAGAATCTTTTAAAAATAATAATTTCCTCATACCAGAGAACAATGATAAAATTAATGGCTATTTACTGAGCAACTATGACTGCTAAACACTCTGCTTATGCTTTACTAATGTGTCCTCAAGTCCCATACAAGGTAGATATTACTACCATCATTTTGCAGATGAAGGCATCAAGGTCAAGACAAAGTAAGTCACTTTCCCAGTTATAGTGACAAATAATATATTTAAAGCCAAATGAGGTCATGGGCTAGATACAGCAACTTAATTTTATTCTAAACATGATACTCAGATTAATCAATACCTTAATCCTTATACTTGCATGTGTTTGATATTTGAGTATTATTTTCATCTCCTCCTTATGTTTAAATCTAAATATGTAAGTAAACATATATTTATTTTCCAAGGACTCAACTCTCTTCTGATTTCCTATATACCTGACTACTCACTTTTGGTTGCTTGGTAGCTTTTTTCTTATTGCTGTCTTGGTAGATAGATGCTTTGCTTCTAGGCTTTCTCTACATTTGAGACACTTTACACTGTTTTGTGAGCTGTACTTAGTCCAGCTTGATCATTCACAAACAAATCACTTCATATCTCTGCAAATTAGTCTCATTATTTATAAAAAATCTCATTTCTCAGTATTTTTATGAGAAATAAATAAGATCAGATATTATATGCATAATTTTGCTTGTCACCTACATGTAATTTTATAAATATGTAGATGTGAATAAGGTTAGACTAATTTTGTAGTACCAATGATGAAACTGATAGTAGGTTTTTATTTCTTAAAATGGGTGAATACAGAGAACGCAAAGGCAAATGAGCAATATAAAGGCTCATAATATATCAGTAAAATCTAGTCAAGGAAGGCATCACACACAGACTCACAGCTTGTGCACTATAAAACCTCAGGGAGGATCATTCGTGAACAGTGAAGTGAATGACACTCATAGATTAAGTGTGCAGCCTGTATTACTGAACATGCTATCTCTGGAAGCAGTCTTTAATACTATATTTCACCTTCCTTAAATCCAGTAAGAAAAGGAGAAAAGGACACTAAGCTCAGGGGAGAGTAAATGAGCTTATTGTTTGTTTTTTCTAGCAGTAACATATTTCTTATTTATATTATAGTGAGATTGTTGATTTTGTTCATTAACCTAAGGTCAGAGAGAGCAGAGTTACCTCTTTCACCAAGAAGAACAGTATTTTCACCAGCAGGTATAAAGGATCTGGTGTTGATAAACATTCACCTCATACCTCTTTCACATGGACTCCATTTTATAGTGTAACTGAGTATTGTCATAACTTTTATGGACACTCACAGAGTTTTCAGTCATTCAAAGGAATCCACCAAATTTTAAAATTATATTACAAAAGAGTCCTACATTTCAAGCATAACATTTTGCATAAATTCAAAGTATAGTACTATAATCAAGTTTCTTCTTCGGCTTACATCTTAATGCCCACAGCCCTCAAAATATTTAGTAGTCTGAAAATTGATGAAGGGAAGATAGTATTTTTAAAATTATCATTTGCATTGGGAGGAGAGGTTGGGATCCATTTTGTGTGTTTCTTGGGGCCTTTTTTAATATTCTGGCTAATCACAAGTTCCTATCCTCTCCATTATACTGTAACTTCTATCTTCAAATACCCTTGACAGCTTATTACATACAGAATAAAATAAAATTGTAAGTCCTTCCTAACTTTACTCTATCTCTCAACTCTCATTTAGATGTCATCCATGGAGAGACCCTCCTGAGCAATGCTTCTAAAATAAAATGTTATTTTCCTTACATACCTCTACCTCCTCCTCCAATAAAATATAGACAGTAAGAGGGGTTCAACCAGTTTTTAGCTATTTCATTTCCTGAAACATACTAGATACTAAATAGATATATGTTAGAGAGAGAAATAAAGGAAGGCAGGCAAGTAGTATAAGAAGGAAGAAAGGATCCTTCTAAGACTTTCTACTTACATCCTGATACACCATCACTACTTTCAAATCTTTTTTCACGTTGTAGGCTGTGCTCACAATATCCTACCATTTATACTCTTGTTCATATCAAACCTCTCTGTAATCTGTATCCTTAAAGTCCTGTGTTAAGTATAGTGCCCTTCAAGATGGCCTGTAAACTTATTTCCATAAGCACTTGCCATTCATCTTCTTAAGTTATTTTCTTCTCTTAGACCCTTATGGTATAAAAGTGTGTGCATTTACATTTTAGTAGATGGTAAACTTCAGCCTTGTAATGCCTAACATCAAATATTGCACACAATAGAAACTCAATAAATGTTTGATTAGTGAACTATGGCTACCACTATATATTGAAAACTGCATGGGCAATTCAATTCTGATCTTCCCCACTCAGGAGTTATGTGACTGTGGGAAAGTTATTTAAACTCTCTTAATCTCAATTTTCTTATTTGTAAATCATAATAATAACTAAGTCAATGGGTTGTGGTAAAGAATAAATGACATTTTATGCAAAACAAGTAAGATAAACCAGATACTATAAGTAAAGGGATCTTCTGCTTAATGTCAGAAATCCATTTGTAAGAATCAGATGGTTTGTGTCAAAATATTGACTAGAAAGTGGAGGAATACAGGTTGATTCTTCAGGCAATGAAACTACTATGTATGATACAATAACAATTGTGCTAAATTTGCCTCTATACTTTGAATCCCTATGTAGTGAACTGCAACCTAACTTAGTATATAACAAAATGCCAACTAAGTGTATAATCTTGTACCAAATAGCTGAATCTTGACCAATCACAGCAGCTCAACTTCAGCCATCACGGGCTGCCAAATGATATTTCATTTACAGAAGACAAATTCATTTGTAAGCTATCAAGCTATTTGTATAGGTCACTTCCATTTTTTCCTGGAAGTACTGTCTGCCCACATGGCTGGGTGAAGCCCTCTTAACCTTTTCTTGCTCTGAGAGCTTCTGATTCTTTGCTCAAATAGATACTGCTAAATTTAATTTCTCTAAAGTGCTGGGAATTGAATCTTATACATGATAAGTAGGCACTCTATCATTGAGCAATACCCTCACCCCCTACAGATTTTTTTTTAGCATTTTATATATTCCATTATAAATTTGCCCCAATCCATACTGGGTACAGTACTATGGTTTGCTTGAGCTCTAATGTAAAATATGGACTCTGAATTATAACACAATGTGTGTTCATGGATCATAACAAATGTAGCAAAGAAGATAGGCTATGGATGTGTGGGACCGGGAGGTATGTGGGAAATCTCTGTACAGTCTAATAAATTTTTCTGTGAACCTAAAACAGCTCTGAAGTATAGTCTATTAAAATGTTGATCAGGAAATTATTTCCTCTTATTTTAATAGTAAACAGCTGATATTTCTAACAGCCTCAACAAATATCCTGAAGATGAAATTAAACAAAACAAAGAACATCACACTGTGTTACAATTTGTATATTTAAAAACATCACTTCCTGTCACCTAATAATTAATATAATGTTAAAAATATTACTTTTTTTGTTTGTGGAAATATGGTCTTAACCCCAATAAGATCAGAGTTGCACATAGCTTTCTATGACATTGTTCAGGCTTTTCAAAATGTTTATAAAAACTTATGAAGTTTGGGGCTGGGAATGTAGCTCAGTGTGCAATGATTGCCCAGCATGTAAGAGGCCTTGGATATGATCATCAGCACTGCAACAAAATTGAAGTTTTACCATATAATTTTGGAAAGTTACTCAAAATTTTCTGAAACCATCGTGTTGTTTTGAAAGTTATCTTGAATTTGGAGATATGCTATATTTTATTGTTATAAAATCATTGATTATAAAACATTTGATTAAGAAACAGAGATGGAGGGCTGGGGAGATAGCTCAGTTGGTAGAGTGCTTGCCTTGCAAGCACAAGTTCCTGGGTTCAATCCCCAGCACTGCAAAAAAAAAAAAAAAAAAAAAAAAAAAAAAAAAAAAAAAAAAAAAAAAAAAGATGGAGAAGATAGGACTGACAGTAACTTATCAATAAATTTTGAAACTCAAATGAGATCTGGTTGCCATAATGTAATCAGCAGAAAATAGTTTCAACCCTAACACAATCTTCTAAGTTTCAGTATCTACTTCTCTCTCTTTACCTCCTCCCCGCAAATATCTCTGCAACCACAGTGTAGTATGGTAGAATGGAAACTGAAGTTGCAGACAAGATGGGTGGATTAAGTTCCAGATTGTTCTTACTACTAGTGCTGTCTGGGAGAGTTACAGCTCTGGAAATACAATTGTTTGTCTTCAAACTGTCTCTAAGGATCTTTTTTGGGTTCTAAATTTATATAAAATTTGATCTCATTTTATCATAGCAGAGATATCATATGTAGAAAAATATCTAGCTAGATTAATGGATGTATGGATGGGTGGGTGGAAAGACAGTTGGAT
Source organism: Sciurus vulgaris (assembly GCF_902686455.1). Taxonomy (NCBI): domain Eukaryota; kingdom Metazoa; phylum Chordata; class Mammalia; order Rodentia; family Sciuridae; genus Sciurus; species Sciurus vulgaris. The sequence goes on from NC_136471.1 coordinate 108,395,904, forward strand.
ACCAAGACATGCACATTGCACACATATGTGAGTGTGCACATGTTCATAAGAAAATTATTAAAAATCCACTCTCTGTTCTTAGAATACAAAAGACTTTGACTCCGGATATTGTGCGTTCTCCAAGCCCACTATGATCATTTACTATTCCTCTGGTAGTTCCCATTCTCTCCCTGTCTGAGAGAAAAAGGGATAGTTAAGTGTCCAAATCATGTGGGAGTAGAGGTTAGTCACACTTCTATGATTGTCCCTATGCTGCTATTTTCCCCTTTTCACATATTAATAAATCTGTATGCCTTTTTTTCTATTTAATCTGTCTATTAGTTCATTGCAGAAAACCTTCAGAGAATGGAGGGGAAATTTCCCTTAGCCCCAACCCTACCTATCTCCAAGAAAGAATTAACATTAAGGACTTACAGATATGTGGAAAGAGGATTTTAAGAAAGAGGATGATTTAAGATTAGTAAAGCCTTTTACCTAGTATGTTTTTGAGGGTTGCTACAGAGGAAAGACTGCTTAATACTTTGAAAATTCGCCAGGTCTTTTCATTATTCACCAGCTAAAACATGGTGATATCCCCATATTTATTCATCCTTCAGAATTTTCCTTAAATGTAATTTCTTGTCGAGAATGTTCCTGATACTTTTTACTTTATCTCTTGAATTCTATTGAAATTTAAAATGGTGATTTAAGCACTAAACACTTTGAGAAGTATTAGCTTATTTAAGCTACCATGACAAATTTGAGAGAGAATGTAGCACAGTCTTTTCATGGAGATTCGTTTTAAAAAAAGTACAGTTAACTATCCAAGAGTAATTTAGAAAAGAACCTAAATTTTAACCTTTTATCATAAAGACATTAAAAAGAATTAAATTAATAAAAAACAGATTAAAAGTTTGCTATATCTGGTTCTTTGCCTGGTTTTCTTGTACTGCATAGCACTGTGGAATTTCTCACACAAACCCCCAATTCTTTGCAGCACTATTACCCATTTGACTTTTCCCTTCCTTTTTACAAAGTCTACAGTCTCCATTATTCCCCACTCCACCACCCTTTCTTTGTACTGAGGATTGAATCCAGTGACGCTTAACCAAAGACCCACATCCCCCCCACTTTTTTTTTTTAATTTAGACACAGGGTCTCGTTGAGTTACTTAGGGTCTTCCTAAGTTGCTAAGGCTGGTTTTGAACTTGTGATCCTCCTGCCTCAGCTTCCTGAGCCACTGGAATTACAGGGGTGTGTCACCGTGCCTGGTCCACTATTTTCTTACAAATATTTCTCCTCCCAAGCATTCAATTGATATTTCAGAAAAGGAAGAGATAGAGAAAACAGAATCAGAAGTTATGTAATTTGGAGGCTTTTTTTGTTCTTTTTTTTGGTGTTGCTGAGGATTGAACTCAGGGCTTTGTGCATGCTAGGCAAGCACTCGACCACTGAGCCATATCCCCAGCCCTGGAAGCAATGCTGATAAATAGGAATACTTCCAAAATTAATTCTTTATCATGTCCCATGAATTATTATGATTATTTTATACTTTATTATAGTTTTAGCTACTATTGTAACTTCATGAAAAACATAGATTGTAACTATTTTGTGGTACTAAGGATCAAACCCAGGGCCCAGCACATGCTAGGCAATTGCTTTACCAGAGAGCTACATCCCCAGCCCATTGACTACCACTTCACCTCTTAAGAGAAGAAATGACCAATTCATTAGATGCACGGGCTTGAAATCCTTCAAATTTTCCACATCCCTAAGAATAGGAATCTTTGGCAAACTAAGACCAGTAGTCAGGCCACCTGTTTTATAAACACGATGTTCTTGGAACACAGTCAAACCCATTGACTCAGTATTGCCCAAGGCTACTTTCAAGGGCAGAGTTATCAGTTGCTACAGAGGACTTATGCCTGACAGACCTGGTCCTTTAAGAAAAAGGTTGTAGCCAGGCATGGAAGAACACGCCTGTAATTTCAGCAACTCTGGAGGCTGAGGCAGGAAGATTGTGAGTTCAAAGCAGCCTCAGCAACTTAGCAGGACCATAAACACTTGGCAAGACCCAACTTGTTTTAAAAGCTATTTGTCATGTTTGTCTTTCCATGTCTAAATCCTCCTTACAATTTTTTTTGATTATTTTTCACTCTGTGTGATCTTTCCATGGAGAAGGCCCAGCTCAGACTTGGTCAAAGGCTTCCCACCTTTAAGATTGAATGTAGACCCAAATTCTTCAACAATGAGAGAAGGCTGCAATTATTACACAGAGATAAAATCCTACACCTTGGTCAGTTGTGTTCTGGCCAAATTATTCCTGCTAAAAGATGACTTTCTTACTTCCTATGCCATGATTTACCAAAATGCCCTTGTTCTCCTCCAACTCTGTATTATGAGCCCTTTATATCCTTCCCACAAATTTCTCTGATGCTGAAGACAGATTTGGTTTCTTTTATTTGCTATCAGGATCATCTCATCATATACTTGACATAAAAATACTAAGTTGGTATCTGCTGAAATCTACTGCATGTGGCAGTGCACAACTCAGTAAAGTGCCATTCACCTTGTTGTCTATATGAGTGGCACACTTTAGACTTATACAGTCTACAACCTGCACAGCTGTACAAAGCAACTTAGTATCTGCTCATCTTTCTATCCTTCAAATATCTTATATCTGTGCTCTACAACTGAATCAATTTCAATTACTTTTACTATCTTGACAAGCCATGTTATCTCTTGATCTTTTTGTTATCACATTGTTCTCAAGGCCAAAGACAGCCTCTTCATGGTATGCTCATCCAACACAGTCATTTCATACTGTAATGCTTTCTTTAGATATCACCTTCACTATAAAACTTTTTCTGATACGACATTTTCTTGCCAGGCATTCATAGTAAATGACTTTGTCAAATGTTTGCATTACTTTTTGTGTAAATTCTCTTCCTTCCTTCCTCCTTTCTTTCTTTCTTTCTTTCTTTCTTTCTTTCTTTCTTTCTTTCTTTCTTTCTTTCTTTCTTTCATTCATTCATTTTTTTTGAACCCAGGGGCACTTAACCACTGAGTCACATCCCCAGCCCTTTTTATTTTAATTTATTTAGAGACAGGGTCTTGCTGAGCTACTTAGCTTCTTGGTAAATTGCTGAGACTGACTTTGAGCTCGCTATCCTCCTGCTTCAGCCTCTTGAGCCTCTGGAATTATAGGTTTGTGTCATCAAGCCCAGCCGGTGTATATTTCTATCAGCCCATATCGTGATTAATCTATTTTGATCTTCTACAGTAACCTAGTTTGACTTTTGAGTAGATAACTTTGCCTAATTATGGCCTGGTAAAGGAGACCCTACTACACAGTAGATGCTTAAATTACTATCTCTTTATGAACTCTTTGACATATTCTTTGACATTGATAATCCATTGAATAAATCAATTTAGTACTTGGAGGTTTCAGTTTCCATTATCACATATGTCTAAATGCTGCAATATTTACTTCTTCCAATGGCCAAAGTCAAATAAAATGGAATCTCATCTTAGTTAAAAGGAACTATCTGAAAAGATTATTGCAAAAGGGGAGGGATCTATTGCAATGGGGGAGAGGAACTATTATAATAGAAAGCTCATAATATTTGCAAGCACCTCAAAGAATAGACAAAAGGTTTTTGTTTTCTTTTTTTGGTACCAGGGATTGAACCCAGTGAAGTTTGACCACTGAGCCACATCCCCAGCCCTTTTTTGTATTTTATTTAGAGACAGGGTCTCACTGAGTTGCTTAGGGCCTCACTACATTGGTGATGTTGCCCAAGAACTTGGAATCTTTTTGCCTCAACTTCCTGAGCTGTTGGGATTACAGGCCTGCACTACTACACCCAGCAGGATTTTTCTTTTATAGGAAGAAATAAGCCTAGAAAGAACAGAGAAAGTGGAATTAAAGGTAGCATGATTAGACCACGGATCAGATAGTATTTTACAATGAATCAGCCTATTTTTCAGGGGAAATTATATGATGGCTCAGGCTGAGAGGGAGTCAGTGTTCAGGGACCTGAAGGAAACTGGAACTTGAACATTTTGTTCTAATTGATCAGGAAAGACAAGAAGATCAGCTAATAAATTGTGAAGAGTCATAGTTCAGCTTTTGTTGCTATAACAGAAAACCTGAGACTGGGTGATTTATGATGAAAAATTGGTTTATTTAGCGCTCAGTTCTGAATTCAAGATCAAGAGGCTGCATCTGGTGAAGTCCCCATGCTGCATCAAAACATGGCAGATGGCATCACATGGCAGGAGTGCAAGGGTGTCAAGCAGGCAAATGCAGAAATGAGGAGGCCAGATGACCTATAATGACCACTTTTTCACTAACTAGAGTGAGCACTCACTCATTGCTATAGGCAGCATATTCATGAGAGTCCCCATGATCTAAACACCTCACGTTAGGCCAGCCTCCCCAACATTTCACCTTGAGGAATTAAACCACAGCTTGAATTTTGGTGGGCACAAACCATATGTAAACCATACCATAAGGCAAGAAAATGGGAATTTGGAGGATTTTTGTCTGAATTTTCATTCTAGTTCCCTTGTTCTTTCTAGGCTTTATTCCTGATTTTTGTCAAGGGGAGGCATCCCTGAATCTTATTTAAATCATACAGGGAAAGGAGGCTATTTGTAATAAGTGGTTCTCTGGAACACACAAATAAGGTATTTCTTAATCTGTGTTGTTTTTGAGGATTATATACATCAGGTAAAACTCAACATTGTCACAAATAATAATGTTTTCAGCATTTAAGGAGAAAATTTAATACACATATTTTTCTTTTATAATGATTATCACACAGCCAGCAATATGTCCATTTCTTAAATTCAGCAGAGTTAGTTACCTTTTATGTTGGAGAACTCTTCAAATTAAATAAGTCAGAAGCATTTTTTTTTTTTTTTTGTAGAGAACTAAATATTGCTTGCCTGCCTAAACCAGAGTGTGGACTGAGTATCAGAGACTTATCAGATTTCTTTCATGCTAAAGTCACCTTCATTTTATTTGATAAGACTGTAGAGGGCACAATTACACTGTAAGAAAACTTCAGTGAAAGACTGGGAAGCTGCATTAACTAAAACACACCTAGCTAATAACTGTGTGCTGCCGATGATTTATATATGCCTTTCAGAACAAATGCTTTCTCAAAAATCTTTTTAAAAGTTGTCTTATTAGTCATCCTCCTTATTTTAAAATTAATCCTAACTGCATTTCATGTGGGAGAATGTTGAAGTGATAGAATTATAAATGAATCCGACAATGTTCTTGGTCTTCTTCCCTCTGTACTAAAATGTTACTGTAAGGTTCAAGCAAGGAGGCACAGAGTGTTAAAATCATATGACAATTTTCTTTTACTTTCTTAGTAGTTTATACTAGTAGAAAGAGGAAGACAGGAGGATTCCAGTAAGCTATTTAATTCACACATTTTTTTTTCATTAGTGGGGATTGAACCCAAGTGTTTTTTACCACTGAACTACATACATACATCCCTAGCTTTTTTTTTTTTCCCTGTACTAGGGATTGAACTCAGGGGCACTCGACCACTGAGCCGCATCCCCAGCCCTATTTTGTATTTTATTTAGAGACAGGGTCTCACTGAGTTGCTTAGTGCCTCGCTTTTGCTGAGGCTGGTTTTGAACTCACAATCCTCCTGCCTCAGCCTCCTGAGCTGCTGGGATTACAGGTATGCACTACCACACCTATCCCTAGCCGTTTTTAATTTTTCATTTGGAGACAGGGTCTTGCTAAGTTGCTTAAGGCCTCTCTATGTTTCTGAGGCTGGCCTTGAATTTAGGATCCTCCTGCCTCAACTTCAGGAGTCGGTGGGATTACAGACATGTGTCATTATGTACAGCAATTCACGACTTTTTAAAAAATGTGTTTTTCTTCTTTGCTTTTTTGGTACTTAGGATTGAACCCAGTGGCATTTAACCACTAAGACACCTCCCTGTCCCTTTTAAAATTTTATTTAGAGTCATGGTCTCACTGCTTAGGGCCTCGCTAAGTTGCTGAGGCTGGTTTTGAACTCATAATCTTCCCACCTCAGCCTCCTGAGCCACTGGGATTACAGGCATGTGCTAGATTCCCAACTTTTTAAAAGCCAAGTGAAGTTTTCTCTAACTATCAACTTATTTGTAGATTCACTATCTTTTGGCATTCTTGATATGCTCACTACCAAAATTAAAGAAGGCCATTTTTCCTAACAGATCACATTTCCACTTTCATGTTCATATGCTTAAAACAAGTGGCATATACACAATTTTTTGTTCTCTTTGTACCTTGATTTCATTCAACATTCCACCAAGAATTTATTTTGAAAATCAATAATAGTTTTATAATTTTCAAACTTGAAGATTTTTCCTTTGTCTCATTTACTTTAAAATGTCCATTGCTTTTGATATTTTATGGACCAAAGTTGCCTGTTTCTTTCCTTTCAATTGTGTGATGATATACTACCTTATTCGTATCACGTATTCAGTAAGTTAGTTCCCTTGAGTGCTTCTTGTTTTCTTCTTCTGGCACCACTATTTTGTCCGTGTTCTCATTGCAATGTTATTTCTGAATAAGTTGAATTAATCTTTGGAGAATTTTATCTGTTATTTATTTTGACACTAATTTTTTACTCTTCTTACACATTATACAAATTAGTTTGCTAACTTGAGTGCTTGTTTTTCCTTTTTCCCATCCCATTGTTTTGGGAATTCACCAGCCTTTTGTCTTTTGCCTGCTTGTTCTCCTTCTCCATCACAATATTATTCAATTTTATGGTTCCAACTAAAATATGCCATTGAATTGAGTATTATCTAACAATATGGTTAATGCTGTAGTATCTATATTGTTTTCTCTCATAAAAGCTCCAAGTTTATTTTGCCAACTGCCTTTTAAATAGTTACAAATGGATGTCTTGCTATTACTTCAGTCATCTATTCAAAACCATTTATTTTTCTCCCCAAACTAGTTCCCTTTTATAGAAATTTTCTAATGTGTACCTCTGCCATAACCTTTAGATAAAATATTGTTTGAATCCTTATTGGTTCTTTTTAGTTATATATAACATTAGTATTCATTTTGACATAATCATAAAACCATAGAATATAATTTGCTCTAATTCAGTCCCTAGTTCTTTCCTTTTCCTTTCCTTCCTTCCCTCCCCTGTTCCCTTCACTCTACCATACTGACCTTTCAGCTATTTACTTACAGTTTTTTTTTTAATTAGTGTCTTGTGGATATACATGATGGTGAGATTCACTGTGGTATATTCATATACGTACGTAGGAAAGTTAGGTCAGATCCATTCCACTGTTCTTCCCTTAGCCTGTTGCTCCTCCCACCCCATCAGTCCCTTTCATCTACTTCAACAGCCTTTCTTCTATTTTGTTGTCTTTTTGAGTAGTCCATTCTTTATTCAGTAATAATTAATGAGCAATTAGTACATGCACTATATTACCAGGAGTATGCAGTCATAATGGGGATACAGTTCAATTTTTTTTTAATTTATGGAATAATTTGAAGAGAATTTATCTCTTCCCAACATTTAGTCTTTTAATCAAGGACCATGGTGTGTTTCTCCATTTGCTAAATGTCTTCTGTCCTACTTCTGAAAGGAATTTTAAAATTATCCTCATATAAGTCCTAGAGATTGTTGTTAGGATTATTAGTAAATATTTATGTTTTGTGGTCATTTTAATTGTTTTCCATTATATCTTCTAAATTGATATTTCTGACACAGATAAAAGGTGGTTTTCTTCAATTTTATTTATATCCAACTACTTTTTTTTTTTTTTTTTTTTTTTTGCAGTGCTGGGGATTGAACCCAGGGCCTCGCGCTTGCCCGGCAAGCACTCTATCAACTAAGCTATATCCCTAGTCCTATATCCTACTACTTTCTACAATTTATTAACTCTATTAATTCTTTTCAAGATTTGACCTTTATAGGTATATTAGCCTATCTCATATTTTTTATGTATCTCTTTTTTATTTTGATTCATTGTATATAAATGGGGTACGACTATAGTTTCTCTGGTTGTATACAAAGTAGAGTTATACCATTTCCATAATCGTAAATGTACATAGGGTAATGATGTTTGTCTCATTCTATTATCTTTCCTTCCTCCCGCTCCCCTCTCCATCCCTCATTTCCCTCTACACAATCCATCCTTCCTCCATTTTTCCCTTATCTCCCCCTCCCATTATGTATCATCATTCACTTACCACATAAATCATTTGGCCTTTGATTTTTTGGGATTGGCTTATTTCACTTAGCATGATATTCTCCAATTGCATCCATTTACCTGCAAATGTCATAATTTTATTCTTCTTTATGGCTGAATAATATTCCATTGTGTATATATACCACAGTTTTTTTTTCCATTCATCTATTGAAGGGCATCTAAGTTGGTTCCACAATCTAGTATTGTGAATTGAGCAGCTATGAACATTGTTGTGGCTGCATCACTGTAGTATGCTGATTTTAAATCCTTTGGGTATAGGCCGAAGAGTGGGATAGCTGGGTCAAATGGTGGTTCCATTCCAAGTTTCTTAAGGAATCTCCATACTGCTTTCCAGAGTGGCTGCACTAATTTGCAGCCCCACCAGCAATGTATGAGTGTACCTTTTCCCCCACATCCTCACCAACACCTATTGTTGCTTGTATTCTTGGTAATAGACATTCTAATTTGGGTGAGATAAAATCATAGGGTAGTTTGATTTGCATTTCTCTTATTACTAGAGATGTTGAACATTTTATCATGTATCTGTTGATTGCTTGTAGAACTTCTGTGTAGTGTCTGCTCATTTCCTTAGCCCATTTATTGATTGGTTATTTGTATTCTTGGTGTAAAGTTTGTTTCCTTTTTTTTTTTTTTACTTTCTTCTATTTTAATGGAATTACCTTCCCCATTTTCCTCTCTCTTTCTTTCCCCTCTCCCTGATTTGGAGTTGTTTCCTCATATCAGAGAAAATATTTGAGTTTTGACTTTGTGTCTGGCTAATTTCACTTAGCACAATAGTCTCCAGTTTCATCCATTTACCAGCAAATGCCATAATTTCATTCTTTTTTATGGCTGAGTAATATTCTACTATGTATATACAGCACATTTTCTTTATCCATTTTCCTGTTGAAAGGCACTAGGTTGGTTTCACACCTTGACTATTATGAATTCTGCTGCTATAAACATTGATGTGGCTGCATCCCTATAGTATGCTGATTTTAGAACTTTGGGAGATATATCAAAGAATGGGATGTCTTGGTCACATGGTGGTTCCATGCCTAGTGTTTTGAGGAGAGTCCATACTGCTTTCCAGAGTGGTTGCACTAATTTGCAGTCTCACCAACAATATATGATTGTACCTTTTCCTGCACACCCTTACCAACACTTATTATTATTTGTATTTTGATAATTATTATTCTCACTGGAGTGAGACAAAATCTCAATGTAGTTTAATTGTTATAGATGTTGAACATTTTTTTCATATATTTGTTGGCCATTTGTATTTCTTCTTTTTGAGAAGTGTCTGTTTAAAGTATTTTTTTCCCATTTATTAATTTGGTTATTTGGTTTCTTGTGTCAAGTTTTTTGAATATTTTATATACTCTGGGTATTAATGCCCTATCTGAGGAGCTGGTGGCAAGTATCTTCCATTCTGCAGACTCTCTCTTCATGCTCTTAATTTTTTTCTTCGCAGAAGCTTTTTAATTTTGGGCTATCTCATTGATTTTTGGTTTTCTTTCTTGTGCTTTAGGAGCCTTGCTAGGTCCTGTGCTGACATGTTGGAGTGTTGGGCCTCTATTTCTTCTAGCAGTTGCAGAGTTTTTGATCTAATTCCTAGGTCTCTGATCCACTTTGAGATTGCTTTTGTGTTCTGCAAGTGCATTGCTACCCTCTTATGCCAGGTCGTAAATTCCAGATAACTAGGCTAGTCTCTGAGTCCACTAGAAGGTGTAGTCCAAAAAGACGGAATTTTTTTTGTATGTTTTGTTCATGTAGCTTAAACACAAATGACAGTGACAAGCTTATTGAATATTTGTTAAATGAGTGAGTGAATAAAGATTCCCAAATATCCAAACCTAAGTTCATTCATTACTAGATGAATATCTTTAAATTTATTTTATTGGCACATTATAATCATACATAATATTAGAATTCATTGTCTCACATTCATACATGCATGTAACATAATTTGATCAGTCTCATTCCCCAGTACCTTACCTTTCTTTTTTCCTTTCCCTAGATGAATATTTTTAAATACCCTGTTCATATTTCCTTTCTGTTAAAAATCTATTTAGTATGCTTTATCTCTTTTGTCTGACTTTTAATATTGTACATTTTCCTGAGGAGGTCCTAAGAAAATAAATTAATGCTACAGATAAGATTGAATATGCTGGAGCTAAATAGCCTAAATTTGATCATGGTTTCTTCCTTTACTAAGTGGAACTGTTACATATTTAATTGTCCTGTGCCTTTTTATCCTTATCTCTGAAATGGAATTAATGATCATTAGAATGGTGTTAATATGAAATAAGCTAGTGCATCTTAAACATTCAAGCAGTGTCTGCTATTTAATAAAAAAAAAACCTCAATATGCATTACAATTATTATGGATCTATCACTGATTTAGCCTGCACATTTCAAAATATTGTTTATGCATAAATCTGTGGTGGGATGGCTAATCTGGATTGTCAATTTGATTAGATTAAGAGATGCTCAGGATTAGGTGACTTCTGAATATGTTGATGAGAGTATTTCCAGAGATTATTGGCCTATAGGATAGAAAACTGAGGGAGACTGCCTCAATGTTGGTTGTACTGTCCAGTAGGTTGGGTGTCTCAATGGAATAAAAAGGTGGAAGAAGGAGGAACTCATTGTAGATGCAAACTCAGTTTTTTTTGATTGGGTGCTTTGATTGCTGCTGTAATCACCTGAGAACATCAGTCTCCAGTTCTACACTTTTCCAAAGTGGACTCTCGCCAGAGACTCTCTAGGGAGTTTCCAGGTCTTCAGTTTAGAACTGGTGCCACATTGTCAATCTCTGTTTTTCTGAGTCTCCAGCTTGTTGAACTGCAGAGAGCCAATGAGGAACTATCCCTTCCTTCTGATTCAGTAAGCCAATCTATTAAATCCCCCTTTAAATAAGAGAGAACCCTGACTAGTACAAGCATCATACAAATATTTAAAACAGCATATCTTATTTGTTAACATATCTTTTATACGTTCTAATTAGTTATACATGACAGTAGAATGCATTTTAACACATATATATGGAGTATAACTTCTCATTCATCTGGTTATACATGATGTAGAGTTACACAGGTCACATAATCATACATGCACATAGGGTAATAATGTCTGACCCCAGTGAATTTACAAAATATTAAACCAGGGATAATGCTTTCATTATTTCCACCCTCCCTTCTTTTATAAACACCTAAGTCTCCTTGACCAAATCCCTAAGTTCCAAAGAAGGCAATTTAGAAACTTATGATCTAAGGAACACTTACTCTAAGTATTTGTTGATTGATGCAATCATGTCTAAACCATTAGATTATAGATGTAGAAGACATTTTAATAATTCATTACTTAATTTGTCTATGTCAAGTGAAAGTATTCTAACATTAGAATGTTATGTTTTAAAAGTTACTTAGCAAGGACAATTTAAATCTCTTGGAAAATTAATTTTGATATCAGGAATAAATTTTATTATTCATTTTTTTCAGAATAAATGAGAAGTTTGAAGTAGAAACCATATTTAAAGAATTACAGATTATTGTTTATATAAGTGTCACATACAGGATAAGTGGTTTGCCTTTTGAGCATTTCTGAATGATTTAGAGTATTTATTAATTTTTGAACTGAACCTGTGATATATAAAAGGTATTTTCTAAATAGTGGATAGTATTTACGTTTTTATCTTTAAATTTTAAGTTTAGTGAGACTCATAGACTTTAATACTCATCTTTAGGAATAAAAGATTTATTTCTACTCCTTATCTGGGATTTTTTTAGAGAAAAGTTTTTAGTATCATTAAAAGAAAGGAATCATCTTTAATTATCATCTTATTCTTAGAATTTCCCAAAACAAGAAATGAACATCTGACTCTCAAAGGGATGGAAGAGAACCAATTCATGAGCTATTTTAGATCCTTCGTTTTACAAATGAGAAAAATATGACTTGCTTAGGTAAGCAATTTATCAAAGACAAATGGTTGCATATTGAATATTAAGAAGTATTGAGATTTTTTGTTTCCAGTTCAATGACCTTTTTGTTTCCAGTTCAAATTTATCATATAGTCACAAACATTAAAACATTTTCCCTATGTCCTGAAAGGAACAGAATATCACATTTTGGAATTTAGCTATAAAGACAACATAAAAAATTAAATTAAAAATTAAATACAGGTAGTGGCTAATTGGTAGTGGCCTACACTACAACAGAAAACAGGCTTACAGTAAAATATATTTCAGTAAAATATATTTCAAAAGAATAGATTCTATTGTGTATACTTAAAAAGAACAAATAAAAATAAAGAAAATATATGTATATAAACAGAAAATACAAATAAACAGAAGTAGTATGTTCATGTATTCATTTACTTTTCTGAATTTTGGTAAACAGAGCTACACTAAGTAGGATTGAGAAATAGTAAAAGGCCCATTTTTGTGAAGATTGTGGTTGTCTTTGGCAACCTCATGTTCATCTTTCTTTACTCTTATAGATGCCTGTGTTCAATGTTCTCTCTTTCATACTGAAACATAAATGGTCCGTATGCTTTAAACTGCTGCACCTCCCAGGGATGTGAAGGAGGATAATTTAAGAAAAGCAAGGACAAGTAAATTACATAATAAATATTCAAATGTGGGATTTCTTCATCAATGTGGGAGGCAGTAGCAATTTTAAACTATGGGAAACAGTTTCCCATGTTTCTAAAGCCATTGTTACTTTCTACAAAGAAATAAAAAATAAATAAGGAAGCAAACAAAAATCAAAACAGTCAAACACAAAATAAAAATAAAGCAACTAATGAGATTTGATTGATTACATTGAAACATACATTAATTTTTAGGGTATTGATTCATTAATAAATTGAGTCTCTCAGTGCATGAATATGGTATATTTCTTAATTTTACTTGGGTATTTTCAATGTTTCTCAGTAATGTTCTGTAATTTTAAACATAGAGGTCTTCATACCATTCATTATGTTTATTCTGATGTATCTCAGTTTTTAAATGTTAAGAGAAACATTTTCTGAGTTCCATTTTGTTTTGGTCTACATAAAAACAATTTTTTTTATATTGTTACATTGAATTTTTTTTCAAGAGTCTTGTTAAATTATCTTAATTATTAGAATGTGACTTTACTTCACATCTCATAATGATTAAAGACTAGTCCTCTAAAACAGTGTAGTACTTCTTCAAAGATTCCATGCAAATACTATTACCTAAGAATTTATATTGTAAAAGTTAACAGTAAAAAGGATAAACTTGTAATCCAACAATCATTATGGTAAATATTAAGCACAATTTTCTCAGTATAAGGAAGAAAATTCAAAAGTCCAGATTTTTAACACAAATAACAAACTTAATCAATTTGAAGTATACAAAATAATCATTTCAACAATGATAAAAATCACATTTTTCTGTACATGAAGACCATATTCCAAAAATCATTATACAATTGTACTGAAAGCAAGCTTCAGCATACTTCAGGTACTGAAATCAAAATGTGTTCTTGACTATTAAGATATTGAATTAGAAATCAATAACAAAAATAACATAAAAATCTTCAAATATTCAGGAATTTTACTTAAACAGATTAAAGAAAAATCAGAGTAAACATAAAAAGCCACATAATTTTAGCTGTACCCTACAGTTTCTTATATGTGAATATACTATAACTCCCATCACATTACAATTACCCAACAAGTGCACCGATAAAGTCTGGGTCTTATTTGTATGGTTACTTCTAGGTTCTGGGAAGGCCTGTGGATGTAGCTCACTAAGTGATAATTGAGTGTTCCAGGCAGAAATTTTAGATTTAAGTAACATGATTTGACTTTGACTTATTTAAAAAAAATAAATATTATTACAGCAATAGAGTATATTTCACATAATTGCTTGAGGGACAGAGAAACGTGGGCCTAAACTACCAGCCAGTAACCATGCCAGTAACCATGACTAAACTTATTTTGTATCCTAATCTGGTGAGGATGATGACTGCCACTACTGTTGGATTATTTAATAATAGAATATAATGCTGAGCTCACAAATACAGTATATTAGATGCTGGTACTTCTGCACAGTGGATGTTACTTCCACCACTGCTCTTTTGTATCAGCAGAACAGATTCTACAATTTCTATTCATTTTTCCATCACTGGAATCTTCTAATTCCAAATCTGGGGCACATGCATCCAATTGACAGAAGCCAGTACTTGTGCTATTGCCCTAGTTTCCATGGAGGCTGAAAAAAATAAGTATCGGAGACCTTTAGCTTCTATAGCTTCTAGAATGGAAGGCCAATTTATGTCGTAAAATGGGAGATTTTTAAAACATGGGAATGGTTTAAGATAAGGAGCAGAAAAAATGGCAACAGTCTTTGGAATTTACCTTTAGCATATCAACACTCAGCTTTTGTTTTCTATTTCTCCTTTTTTATTTTATTTTTTTGCTAGTGGGGATTGAATGTAGAGGCACTTCATCCCTGAGCTACATTCCCTGTCCTTTTTAGTTATTATTTTGAGACAGGTTCTCTCTAAGATCTGTCTAAGTTGCCCAGGCTGGCCTCGAAATTGTGATCATCCTGCCTCATTTTCCCTAGTTGCTGATATTACAGGTGTGCACCACTGCCGTAAGCTATATTTCTTCACTTGTTAAAGAAAAATGTGATCATTTGCAACTCTCCGTCTTAATTGAAAATGATGTATTTCATTTATTAAATGTAGAGCAGTTTCTCACCTCAGCACCATTGGCATTTGGCTCAGATAATTGTTGTGAGGGGTTGTCATATGCATGCTAGGATGTTTACCAGCATCCCTTTCATCCACACACTAGATATCAGTAGAATCTCTCCCCAAGTTGTGACAATCTGAATTTCCCAAGATTGCCAAATATCTTTGGGGGTGAAAAATGTCTCAGATTGAGAACAACTGCTTTTGTTGTAAAATGATCATTGATTCCTGCTTCCAACTGTGTGTTCAGGTTCTTTAAGCAAAATACACATCTCCTATATTTCTATTATATATCTCTTTTGGATATTCTATAACCTATGAACAAATTTAAATTTTCACTGTAATTAATCTTTGCTATAAAATAGTGGGGTGGGTACTGAAGAAGAAAGGAGGAATATTCATTAAAATACAGTTATCTCCAATTTACTATCAAGGAATCTGTTTCTTACAATTACACATTTTACATGTCAACTCAAACTTCCAAATAATTTATGACTAAAGTGCAATAAAATAACTATTTTGATATTTTTGATGAATAACTGTAACATTCTTCACAATGTGTATGCATATTTGTTACTTACTACAAATTTTATTAAGAATTTATCTTGATACTTCTCACACAATGCTGTATTAACATGTTGCATTTTGAGGGTATAAATATATTTTTCTGTGCAAATACTGTATTAAAACTTTTGTGAGAGCATGTATAGTCTTATGAAATTTGAGCATAGAAATGGAAAGTCATTCTTCTGAGAGAAGGGCAATATTACATAGGGTATGCCAGAATAAATGTGTTATAGCACAATAAGAAAACATGCACAGGTGTTGCATTCTTCGTTTCTGCAACTATTCACCAGACTGTTTTAAAGTAGCACCTTAGCTGGTAAGGGTTCTTCACCCAGATATTTAATCCAAGCCTTTATCCCAGAAGGATTAGAACTCTCTTTGGGCTAAGTGCATACAATTTCTTTTTATCATTGGACATATCAGGGTTAAGAGTTTATATTATAGTGCTATACAGAATACATTCCTTCTTGATGGAGTGTAAAGAGACATCCCTATGTGTATCCCACTTTATGTTTGGCAGGTCAGATCAACTGATCAGCTAGTGTTCCAGAGTCACAGTTTTTGTATTTGTTGGGGCTTGGTAGCAAATTGAGAATTGTTTCTTTTTGAAAAAACTTAAGGCTGTGCTCTAAAATTCCAGGCATTTCACCACAACACTAATTTCAAGACTTTCTTCCAACTTCACATATCTCTGTCAAAGACATCTTAACACTATTGTGTTCATGATATCATAAGATCTAAGAACAGGGATGCTTACACTGCTGTCTGTTCCTACTGCAAAGTCTTCTCTTGTTCAGAGCCCATCATTTAGCAAATATACTGAAGCAAACACACTGCATTATAGAATCTTCTGTCTCCAAATTCCTCCAGAGTGACACCTCTCTCTATATCAGTGTTTGGGAGCAGAAGATGCAACCACTAGTTCTTCAGTTTGCAGAGGATTTCCACAATTGTTAGTCAGTTTGCATCACTATGAAAAAAACACCTGATGTAATAATCAACTTAAAAGGAGGAAAGATTCATTTTGGCTCACAGTTTGGAGGTTTCAGTTCATGGTTGCTTGGCTCCATTGGTTTTGGGCCCAAGATAAGGCAGCATATCATGGCAGGGAATGTATGGTGGAACAAAGCAACTTACCTCATAGTGCCCAGGAAGCAAGGTGAGCTAGAGGAAAGAGCTGGGGCCTCAAGGGATATCCTTCAAGGTCATGCTCCCAATGACCTAACTTCTTTCTACTAGGCCCCAACTCCTAAATGTACCACCACATCCCAATAGTGCCACAGGATGATCATCAAGTCTTTAGTATTTGGAACTTGAGAGACATTTAAAATACAAGCATAACAATAATTTCCCAGTCCACTTTGCTGAGTTGGGAAGTTTCTATATATTCATGCTACTTATCTCTGATCTTCCAGTACATGCAGGTCTTCTCCAGATATTTAGTTAGGTTCTCTGATCATGATGCCATCAAAACAGAAGATAAGCTATTGTCAGAAGAACCAATGTCCCTTTGAGCTAAACTGTGACATAGAGTGAGAAAGTTTGGATTAAGCAGTAGACTAATACTATTGCTGTGTGATTAGCAAGTATATCATTCTGTATTCTCAGCTTTTTAGTCTAAAGGAATAAAAGCATTACCTGGTCAATAGATAAAAAGTAGGTTCCTTAATTGATTTGTTTTATTGAAGAGATCACATATAGAACAGCAGCCTCAGTTTCCTTTTACTTATTATAATGCTGTGCCATACTTCTGAATATTCTGAATTCTACATCAGGCAAACTGAAAAGTTAAAACAAAGAATATGATGGGAATCATTAAGTCTGAATCTGTAAAGTTTTCAAAGGTGAAACAAATCACTGTGGTTCTCTCAGGGATTTAGTAAAGCTTTTGATGTATTGTTCTAATAGAGAGAGGAAGCTCCAAGAGCTTCTCACTGGCCCTTCCAAGTAATAGATACTATTCTCTAGGACACACAGGCAAGATAAGATGATGCTTTGTGGTTGAGACTACATCTTTAATGGTATACTCATAAACTATTAAAACATCCTTAGAATTTTGGGGTCCTAGAATGAGCTAGTTCTAATGTATCATCCCATCTTCATAAGGTCTCAAGCTATGATGACATTCAAGTGATAAAGGACCAAAGCTGAAAAGGTTAAAATGAGAAGAATTGGCTTCCACTTTATAGGTAACTTCCTGAAAGGTTACTACATGTCTCAAATTATGGTGAAGGAATTGTTTCAATATAAATTGGAAAAACTATAAAATGTTGCTAAATGAGGGTTGAGGATTCACCTATTCCATATTAGAATTTGCCATTACAACCTCTTCCCACTACAAAAAGGCCCGGTTCTTTTTTCAATCAATGCACTCTTTCAAGTTTTCAATTAAACTCTCTTAGTCTGGCAACCTTCAAAATAATTTTTGAGTACTTTTTAAAATCTTAACCTCATGGATGCTAGATTTAAGACACTTGCCACATCAGTGGAAAGTGAAAGATATTTCAGCTCTACCTTGAACTGAGAATTCAAGACAAGCATGACATTCTCCTTATAGTCCCATATCCCAATGTCTTTAGAAGCAACTATGCCACCCTACAGGTTTGGAATATTCCTGACCTTCATACTTTATTATGGGAACTACTATTTGACTTTCCTTAGTCAAATCATTAATGCAATATTCAATTGATAGCAAGATAATTTCAAGGATTATCTTAATTCTTATTCTGTGATACAGGATGACAGAGTCTTATTCCTTATTACTAACTGAAGATTTACTGCCTTTAATGCCAATTAGGCTAGATTAATAGTGGCATTTCCCCCTATTTCTTCAATGATCTGTAATTTCCGATCTCTTCTTATATCAATTTTTATGTCAGTCAGAGTAACCATGGCTTATTCTATCTTAATTAAATAGTAAGTAAGCTTATTAAAACTGTGTTGGGTAATTTATAGAATCTCTGAAAAGTTTGAGAACCAGGATTGGAATTAAACAACTTAAAATTATGCTTAGGAATCACACTGTACTGTATAATTGGCACAGGAAACAACCTACTGCTAGAGTCATTGGGTAAGACACTGCAATTGGAACTACAATTATCAATGATAAGAGACACTAAATGCTATCATTTGGATCACTGATATGCTTCTTCTAGAGGCTGAAAGTCACTTCTGCTGCTTATTGCCAGGATACATCTGGAACAGTATTTTATTCTAATCCATTCTCCAGAGAGGATTAACTGATTGATGGAGCTTAGGTCATATGCTAAACTATATCTTTATGGGATGCTTAGAAATGAAGTAGCTGGCATTTTTTAGTGTCTATAATGAGAGACAAGTACTGCTTTATAAAGTGGGGATTTTTATAACTTCTTCATGGGTTTATATATTGTGTGATTGAAACATGGAGTAAGGGTTAGCCATTAGTCGATTAATGAATAAGTACTACATTAGACAAAATTTTATGTGTATCTGTATTTGCATGTGCAAATGTGTGAGCATGTAAGTGTGTACCCTTGCATGCATCAGTGTGTAGGTGGGTAAATTTTTATAACTTTGTAATTTCTGACTTTGAATAATGTAAGCCTTTGTTTTTTACTGCTACTTTTCTGAATTCATAATGCAGATTCTTCTTGTTACAAGGAGGAAAATGAAAGCATCTATTCTAAAGTAAATTAAATCAAATATAAATATGAAATTAACATCATTTCTGAAACAGGGATCTCAAAACCATGCTTCTTCTGGATCAGTGGTTGGCTTTATTTATTATTAATGGAAAGTATTTATTTAAGACATTATTGCAAATAAATATTTTAGAATACTCTTGGCTATTCTCAGCAGAATAAAAATACAATATAATGTGTAAGAAAGGATATTTTTCTTTTCAATGTAACTTCTACTTGTGCATTTTTCACATATTATGACAATATATAGTTACTGTTAAGTGGAAAGATTGGATTAGAACAGTAAATTGTTATAGAGTTAGCAATAAGAATAGCATTATTATTGTTATTTTACACAATATTCAAATTTTATATTTAAGATACTTTTGAGGAACTTTTCATCTGGCTAAAAGTGAGTTCATTTTTAAAAGAACAAAGATATGAAGAATGGCAGTATTCTTTCAGAATCAAAGGCATGGGAAATCATTATTATATAATATTTAATAATGTTATTAATAATTATTGTCATCATTAGTATTTTCTGGTACTGAGGATTTTACTCAGGAGCACTTTACCACCAAGCCACATTCTCAGCCCTTTTTAAATCTTTTTTTTTTTTTTTTTTTTTTGCAGTGCTGGAGATTGAACCCAAGGCCTTGTGCTTGCAAGGCAGATACTCTACCAACTGAGCTATCTCTCCAGCCCCCTTTTGAAATTTTTTAAAAAAATTATAGACAGGATTTTGCTAAGTTTCTTAGAGCTTCACTAAATTACTGAGACTGGCCTTGAACTTGCAATCCTCCTGCCTCAGCCTCCTGAGCCACTGGGATGACAGGCATGTGCCACCACACCTCGCTAATAATAATTTTTGAGAATTTACTACATCCAGGTTTGACTTTTACATAGTCTCCAGAAATTTTACTTTTATCATCTATATAATACATAATAAAACACTTAACTAACAGTGTTTGAAAGCAGATCAAATCTTAAAGGCAAGATCATATAAGATTAAAACTTTTCAGGTAACTTAAATAGGTTCAGGACAAAACTCAATATTTGTAGAAATATAAAAATATTCAGCACCTCCATAAAGTAAAATTAAAAATTTATGGTTTATGACCGAAGATTACCAAGTATACTAAGAGACAGGAAAATAAGAGCTATAATGAGAAAAATCATTAGCTCAAAACATACCCAAACCTGACACAGATGTTAGAAGACATGAAAATCAAAACAGATGTTATAGTTGCACCCCATATGTTCAAAAAGTTAAGCATAAATATAGAAGATAATAACAAAAGGACCAAACTGAACTTCTAAAGGTGAAAGTTACAATGTCTAAGATTTTAAAAAATTGCCATATGAAATTAATAGCAAATTAGACATGGCAAAAAAATGATTAGTGTTTCTTGGTAAGAGATGATAGAAGTACAAACCCTTCAGTTCACTGTCACTCTCAGAGAACTACAAAGAGGATTCAATGCAATGGAACAGTAGCCAACAGAGAATGATCAGAGAACATTGCTGATGGTAGTAGGTGAAGCATGATATGATTTCCATTTTGAAGGTGTTGTGATAAATGATGCAAGAATGAGGATGAGTTATGAACCTTCCCATGCTGACATCACAAAAAAACCCATCCCATGTTAGCAGCAGTCAGTATTATCACTGACAACACTAAAGTTATATCCTAACCACCAATGGGCAACATTTAGTTGCAGGAGTAGGGTTTTTCTTTTTTTTTTTTATACACACTTAGGTTCATAATCAAACAGAATAAGTGCTTAGAGGAGAGTATATATGAAGCTTTTTGGTTTCTTGGGGGTTTTGTCCTAAATAGATGTCAAAAATAAAAATAACGTACTGATAATAGTATATGAAATGTTGTGTATTTACTTAAACAAATTCTGTAAATTGGTATTTCTCAGTCAAACCACATAAAACTTGGTCGTTTAGTGGTGTATTTTATTAGACACATAATCCAATAATAAACATGGCATTGTGACTATCTAAATTATTACTTTTATTGAGACACTTGGTATAACATGAGAGGATCTTGGCCTATTTTGTACCCCCATCCTTTTATTTTAATAGAATATATAATTTAGGTGGAAAGTATAGCCTTAGGAACTTTTTAAAAATTCATCTTTGCAAATTAATAACAATGTAGATGAAGCATTAAGAATTAGTCTGTAGAGAGTTGATTTATTTGTTGCAATGAGTTCTCAAATTGTAATTCTGGTTAATAAACTAGCTTTAGACTTTAGAGAAAGATCTATCATTTCTTCTTCTTGTTGGGGAGCTACATTTTAGTTTCAGAACTACCATGAAAACTGTGACTGAATGGCTTTACATTTCAAGAAGTTAAGTCACGAGAGAAGTTAGATATCACTACTATAGAAGTGTATTCCCTCCATCCCAAACATATTTTGAAAATTCTACTTCCCTCATTAAAATATCCTATGCCATCACCTCCTAAAGAAAAAGTGCCACATGATTGCATTCTATCCTCTCTATTTTAAGTGTTAAACAAGATTTAGTTTCTCATTTAACTCCCTTCTCCTCTAACTCCTTTCTCCTCCTCCATAACCCTTATAGAAGAGAACTTTTTCTAATATGAAAAAACAGGGACAATTGCTAGTATAATAGCATCAAATAAAGGTTATTGATGTTTGTAGTAGACATTTTGGTTGTAGATATTTAACTAAAATCTGAAATATTATTTCAGCAGAATCTTCAGGGTACCCAACCTCTCACCACAGCCTTCCTATCCATATACCTAGATGGCTGAAAAGAAAGATGAATGGACCCTATTGGCAGGTAGTCAAAATGTTGGAAAGAGGGAAGAAGGCTAAAGAATTCAAGGTCATGGAAGAAGAGGAAAGTTAGGGAGAACATATAGGGATATACATTAAAGATACATCTTGTATAGACTTTAAATGGAAAAAAAGGAAAGATTGTGTTCTCCATTATACTTATGTGCATTTTATTTATAGAGTTTTCTTCAAGTAACAGACACTCATTCATATTATTCCAGACATTAAAGTCTATGTTAAGTATTTACATATTTGTGGGTTTATCTCTGATCATTTTACTGTGACATAATATATGGTTGACCTCCATCCAAGAATAACATGTAAATCAGCCAAGAATCATTCCACCATTCATCTGAACTACTTACTAGATTGTTATTGGGGAAGGGTAGTGTACATAGATTTGCAGACTGGTGTTATGAATCATCTTTCTGTAGGAGGTTAACATGAGAAAAACAGTAATCTTGGCATGGAAGTTCTGACTGAGAATCAAGTTTGAGAACTCTTGGCTTAATCTGAATGCTTTTTTTTTTGCAGTGCTGGAGATTAGAACCCAGGGCCTTGTGCTTGCCTTGCAAGCACTCTACCAACTGAGGGCTATATCCCCAGCCCTTTTTAATCTGAATACTTAAGGTTAATGCTTTTTTGGGTGACGTTATTAGTTTCTATAGGAAATTTTCACTGTGGTATTATTGAGCAAAATATGAAGAAAGGGAAGAAGTTTAGGGAAGGTGATTTTGTATATTTGCATCATCCAAAAATGGATTATAAAAGGAAAATTAGATTGGTGGGGGGGTAAAACAGTTGACATAGTATTTAATTCCAGCTACATTTGAAATTTGACTTGAACCTATTGAAAAGACAAGCTATTAGATATCAATGGACACAACAGTGCATTGATTAGGGGTTCATGATATTTTGTCATTGACAAATAATTAGTGAAGAGTTAATTGAGAGCCATGGATAAGGAGAACAATGAAATAAGTTAAGAGAAATTGTTAAAAAATACTTAGTTGACAATTTTTATTATGATAGATTTAAGTGGTTTTCACCAATAAATTTAAATTTATTCCTTTGAAAAATTAGCTGGATATGCCAGCGTGGGAGCATGCCTATAGTCCCAGTGACTTGGGAGGCTGAGGCTGGAGAATCATGAGTTCAAAACCAGTCTCAGTAACTTAGTGAGCACTTGTTTCTAAATAAAAAAAAAAAAAAAAAAAAATATATATATATATATATATATATATAGGTCTGGGGATGTGGTCCAGTGGTGGGTTCAATTCCCAATACAAAAAAATAATAATAATAAAGCATGTTTTAAAAAAGTAATCTTTCCCACTGATTTTGTCATGTATCAAACATCAGAGTAATATTTGACTACTGTATGGAGAGCTTTGAATCTGTGATATCTGAAGTAACCTAGGAGTGAAATGAAAGTTTAAAAGGTACTTACTAGTTATCAGCACAAACTTTTCTTCTCCATGAGCAGGCTGAGAGCTGTACAAAAGGGAATCTACACCATAGAAAACTAGTGTGTGTAGATGTTTTCAGAACAATTGAGCCATCAGAGATTAATGGTTTATAGTACAATACTTGGAAAATTTATGTCATGATATCTTAATATCAAAGTAGTATACTAATTCAATTATGGTATTTTAAAATACTAAGAAAATTACAGAATATATTTATGGTTGTGTATACATTATAACACCTTGAGGAAACAAACCACTGTATTATTCACTAATTTACTGTATCTCTATTGAGAGGCTGGTATTGTATAGATCTAGAGATGTGTGGGGGGGGGTGAGTAGTTGTACTAAAATAACAACATTGGTCTGGGAGTTTTAAGGTCTCTGAAAAAAGCAAGAAAAGTTTCTTTTCTAAGGGATAAATCACCTTAAGGTAGTCAGCTTGAAAATGTGTCAGTTTTGCTATGGAACTTTTTGGTGAATTTGGTACACCTGGTGAATATATGCACATTGTTGTTCATCAACAAGGGAAATGATTATTAGCAAGATGACTCATTACCAATCTTAAAGAGGCAAAGATGTTTGAAGAGTTTAAGTGGTTTTAAAATTGATTAGTCATCCAAAATTATTCTTGGATGGAATAAATAGATTGCCAATCACCACCTTATTGATCTACTTTCTGGTGTGCCTTCCTAAACAGCAGAAAATAGAAATTATTAAAAAATTCTAGATCCTCTTTCAGCTTGAGATTGATGTGGAAAAGATTCCACAAGCTTAGTGTATTCATGTGTGACTTGGAAGTTGAAAGGTAGGAAAGTCAATTATCTTGGTACCTTAATTATTCTGACATGGCAACATCTCTGTCTCCACAGAGACAAGATTTTTTTTTCTGTAGCAGCCACTCTGTACTTAGATCCCTATCTCCTAGCCAAAATAGTGATTTTCTTTAATGATATTATATAGAAGATGAATAATATATATGTACATTTAATGAATGATGTTGCAAAAATAAATGTGACTACCACACAGGTCAATAAATGATGTGACCCAAAATTCAGAATTCTGTTTTATGCCTTACATCATCTCAAAATCCTCTTTACACAAATAATAACCTCTCATTTTGTATTAAACTACTTTTTGCTTTTCTTTCTAGATTTAATACTTGAGTGTGCATTCCAGCAATACTATTGGTGGATATTTGTATTTTTTTCAATTTGCCACTGTCATGAATATTACTGCTATGTATATCATTTTAGTATATATATCTTGGTACTTAGGAGAATACATTTCTCTCTCCAGGAAGTGGAATGCAGGGTCACAGGAAAGTTTGCAGAATGGAATGAGTCACAGGAAAAATATATTCTTAACTTCTAGTTAATGACAAGGAATATTACAAGTGGTCAAATCAGTACACTTCCAACAATAGTGGTTGAGTTTCTCATATTTGTATTACTTGCCAGCATTAGTTATTATCACTTCTTTAAGATTCCCCATACAAGGGGGACATAGTGGCACTGAATTATGGTTTGAGATAAGTTTTCATGATTACTCGAGAGGTTATGATCTTTAAATATAGGTATTGACTTTTGAGATTGGCTATTTTTCAAATAATTGCCTATTTTTTCCCATTAGGTTATCTGTTTTTTTGTTCTCTTCATGAAAAGAGTTCTTATATTATTAATAGTGGTCCTTTATTGGTTTTATTATTGCAGTTATCTTTAAAAACTCTGTGTCATCTTATTCTTTAATATGAAAGGGTGTCAAATCAGTCACTTTTAAGAAAGAAAGAGAAAGGAGTCAATAAACAGTAGCCATAGGGTAGAATTTCTCAGAAATAAAATAGTGCACAGGATATTTGGTACCTTCCAAGTAAAGTCTTGTGTCTAGTGCAGTGTTGTTCACTTCAAATCTCCTTGAAACAGTTTATAGTAGGTGGGGAAGGAAAGGGAAAGTATTGCAGAGTGATAGTGAACAAATTATATTGTTATATTTTGTTCTGTATGAATATGTAACAAAATTCCATCATTATGTACAGCTATAATGCAGCATTAAAGTAATGTGAAAAGAGAAAAAAAAAACACCTCTGTGTCTTGTCTTTTAATTATCCTTAAGTATTCTTTTGGTGGAAAATATTTCTTCATTTAATATGCTTACATACATCAATCTTTTTCATTAAAGATTGAATTTTTTTTTATCTTAAAAATACCTTTCTGCTGTGTGACATGAAGACATCCTCACATTGGGTCATTCAACCCAGACTCTAAAAGCTAGAAGGGCCTGGACCAACATATTTCAAGCTCTGAAAGAACATGATTGCCAACCAAGAATCCTATACCCAGCAGATTTGAAGATGAAATAAAATCCTTCCATGATAACAAAAGTTAAAAGAATTTACAAATAGAAAGCCTGCACTACAGAATGTTCTCAACAAAATATTCCATGAGGAGGAAATGAAAAACAACAATGTTGGTCAGCAAAGGGAGGAACTACCTTAGAGAAAAACCACTCAAAGGAGAAACCAAGCCAACTTAAAAACAAAAATAAGCCAAATGACTGGGAACACAAATCATTTCTCAATAATAACCCTGAACATTAATGGCCTAAACTCATCAATCAAAAGACATAGACTGGCAGAATGGATTAAAAAGAAAGACCCAACAATATGCTGCCTGCAAGAGACTCATCTCATAGAAAAAGACATCCACAGACTAAAGGTGAAAGGATAGGAAAAAAACTACCATGCACATGGACAGCGAGGGTTTCCATCCTTATATCAGATAAAGTGGACTTCAAGCCAAAGTTAGTCAGAAGGGATAAAGAAGGACATTTCATACTGCTTAAGGGAACCATAAATCAGGAAGACATAACGATAGTAAATATTTATGCCCCAAACAATAGTACAATCCTGTACATCAAACAAATCCTTGTCAATTTCAAGAATCACATAGACCACAACACAAAAATTCTGGGTGACTTTAATGCACCGCTGTCACCACTAGATAGATCTTCCAAACAAAATCCAACCAAAGAAACCATAGAACTCAATAACACAATCAATAACCTAGACTTAATAGACATATATAGAATATTTCATCCATCAACGAGCGGATACACTTTCTTGTCAGCAGCACATGGAACCTCCTCGAAGATAGACCATATGTTATGCCACAAAGCAGCCCTTAGGAAATACAAAAAAATAGAGATACTGCCTTGTGTTCTATCAGATCATAATAAACTGAGAGCAGAAATCAATGACAAAATAAAAAAAGGAAATTACTCAAACACTTGGAGACTAAATAATATGCTATTGAATGAAACATGGATAACAAAAAACATCAGGGAGGAGATTAAAAAATTCTTAGAGGTCAATGAGAATGATGATACAACATATCAAAATCTCTGGGACACTATGAAAGTGGTACTAAGAGGAAAATTCATTGCATGGAGCGCATTCCAGAAAAGAATGAAAAGTCAACAATTAAATGACCTAACATAACAGCTCAAAGCCCTAGAAAAAGAAGAACAGAATAACAGCAAAAGTAGTAGAAGACAGGAAATAATTAAAATCAGAGCTGAAATCAATGAAATTGAAATAAAAGAAACTATTCAAAAAATTGACATAACAAAAAGTTAGTTCTTTGAGAAAGTAAACAAAGTAGATAAACCCTTAGCCACACTAACAAAGAGAAGGAGAGAGAAGACTCAAATTACTAAAATACATGATGCAAAAGGAAATATCACAACAGACACCACTGAGATACAGAACATAATGAGAAGCTACTATGAAAATCTGTATTCCAACAAAATAGAAAGTACCGAAGACATTGACAAATTTCTAGAGACATATGTTCCTCACAAACTGAACCAGGAGGACATAAACGATTTAAACAGATCAATATCAAGCAATGAAATAGAAGAAGCCATTAAAAGTCTACCATCCAAGAAAAGCCCAGGACCAGACAGATTCTCAGCTGAGTTCTACAAGACCTTCAAAGAACTCATTCCAATACTTCTCAAAGTATTCCAGGAAATAGAAAAGGAGGGTACCCTACCGAACTCATTCTATGAAGCTAATATCACCCTCATACCCAAACCAGGAAAAGACACACCAAGGAAAGAAAATTTTAGACCAATATCCTTGACGAATATAGATGCTAAGATCCTTAACAAAATATTGGCAAAATGTATCCAAAAATATATTAAGGAAATTGTGCACCACAATCAAGTGGGGTTCATCCCTGGAATGCAAGGATGGTTTAACATCCGTAAATCAATGAACATAATCCATCATGTCAATAGACTTAAGGATAAGAATCATATGGTTATTTCAATTGACGCAGAAAAAGCATTTGACAATATACAACACCCCTTCATGCTGAAAACACTAGAAAAAATAGAGATAGTAGGAACATACCTGAACATTGTAAAGGCTATTTATGCTAAGCCCATGGCCAACATCATTCTTAATGGAGAAAAACTGAAACCATTCCCTTTAAGAACGGGAACAAGACAGGGATGGCCTCTTTCACCACATCTATTCAACATTGTCCTCGAAACTCTAGCCAGAGCAATTAGGCAGACTAAAGAAATTAAAGGGATACAAATAGGAAAAGAGGAACTTAAGCTGTCACTATTCGTGGATGACATGATTCTATATTTAGAGGATCCAAAAACCTCCTCCAGAAAACTTCTAGACCTCATCAATGAATTCAGCAAAATAGCAGGCTATAAAATCAACATGCATAAATCTACAGCATTTTTATACGCAAGCGATGAAACAGCTGAAAGGGAAATGAGGAAAACAACTCCATTTGCAATAGCCTCAAAAAAAATAAAATACTTGGGTATCAATCTAACCAAAGAAGTAAAAGATCTCTGCAATGAAATCTACAAAACACTGAAGAAAGAAATTGAGGAAGACCTTAGAAGATGGAAAGTTCTCCCATGTTCTTGGATAGGCAGAATTAATATTGTCAAAATGGGCATACTACCAAAAGTGCTATACACATTCAATGCAATTCCAATTAAAATCCCAATGACGTACCTCACAGAAATATAGCAAGCAATCATGAAATTTATCTGGAAGAATAAGAATCCCAGAATACCTAAAGCAATCCTTAGCAGGAAGAATGAAACAGGGCGTATCGCAATACCAGAACTTCAACTATACTACAAAGCAATAGTAACAAAAACAGCATGGTATTGGCACCAAAATAGACAGGTAGATCAATGGTACAGAATAGAGGACACAGACACAAACCCAAATAAATACAATTTTCTCATACTAGACAAAGGTGCCAAAAATATGCAATGGAGAAAAGATAGCTTCTTCAACATATGGTGCTGGGAAAACTGGAAATCCATATGTAACAGAATGAAACTAAACCCCTATCTCTCACCCTGCACAAAACTCAAGTAACAATGGATCAAGGACCTTGAAATCAGACCAGAGACCCTGCATCTTATAGAAGAAAAAGTAGGTCCAAATCTTCACCTTGTTGGCTTAGGATCAGACTTCCTTAACAGGACTCCCATAGCACAAGAAATAAAAGCAAGAATCAATAACTGGGATAGATTCAAACTAAAAAGCTTTCTCTCAGCAAAGGAAACTATCAGCAATGCGAAGAGAGAGCCTACAGAGTGGGAGAATATCTTTGCCACTCATACTTCAAATAGAGCGCTCATTTCCAGAATATATAAAGAACTCAAAAAACTCTACACCAAGAATACAAATAACCCAATCAACAAATGGGCTAAGGAAATGAACAGACACTTCACAGAAGAAGATGTAAAAGCAATCAACAGATATATGAAAAAATGTTCAACATCTCCAGTAATAAGAGAAATGGAAATCAAAACTATACTAAGATTCCATCTCACCCCAATTAGAATGGCGATTATCATGAACACAAGCAACAATAGGTGTTGGAGAGGATGTGGGGAAAAATGTACACTCATACATTGCTGGTGGGACTGCAAATTAGTGCAGCCACTCTGGAAAGCAGTGTGGAGATTCCTTAGAAAACTTGGAGTGGACCTACCATTTGACCCAGCTATCCCACTCCTCAGCCTATACCCAAAGGACTTAAAATCAGCACACTACAGAGATACAGCCACATCAATGTTCATAGTGGCTCAATTCACAATAGCCAGAGTATGGAACCAACCTAGATGCCCTTCAATTGATGAATGGATAAAGAAACTGTGGTATATATATACAATGGAATATTACTCAGCTATAAAGAATAATTAAATTATGGCATTTGCAGGCAAATGGATGAAACTGGAGAATATCATGTTAAGTGAGATAAGCCAATCTCAAAAATCCAAAAGTGGAATGATCTCACTGATAAGTGGATGATGACACTTAATGGGGGGTGGGAGTGGGACAAGAATGGAGGAAGGAGGGACTGTATAGAGGGAAAAGAGAGTTGGGACGGGTGGAGGGAAGGAAAAAATAATGGAATGAATCAAACATCATTACTCTATGTAAATTTATGAGTATGCAAATGGTATGCTGTTACTCCATGTACAAACAGAAACAACATGTATCCCATTTGTTTACAATAAAAATAACTAAAAAAAAAAAAAAGAAAATATATAGGAGAAAATCTTCATGACTGGATTTGGCAAAGGATTCTCAGATATTGACCTGAAAGCAAAAGAAACAAAATAAAAATAAATAATATAGACTTCATCAACATAAACAATGCTTCAACAGATACCACCAAAAAAGTAGACAACCCATAGAATGGAAAAAAAAAGTGCAAACCATGTATCTAATATGAGACTGATATCAGAATATGTATAAGGAACTCTGAAAACTTTATAATAAAAATGACAAACCAATAAGATAGACAAAAATAAAAAAAAACATATTTCTCCAGGGAAGACATATAATTGACAAAATACACTTGGAAAGATATTTTCTTATATATCTCCCAGTTAAAGGTTTAGTTAGTGTATTAAAAATTTGCGACAACGGGTTGCAGCAGAAGAACCACGCAGGCCTGGCGGAGGCTGGGAGGCGAGGCGCGCAAGCGTCTTGAAGGAGGTAGCAGCTGTGCTGCAAGGGAGATCCCAGAAGGTGGTCCTGATCGAGGACTATCAAATCCAGATTTTCACATCAAAGCCATCAGCGCTGTCAAAAGTTTCACATTCCTGGAGACCGACCGAATTGCAAAATCTCCCCATCTATGGACTATCTCCCTACCGGGAATGTCTGACATTGAAGATCAAATCCAGATTTTCACATCAAATCCATCAGCGCTCTCAGAAGTTTCAGATTCCGGGAGAACGACCGAATTGCAAAGGCTCCCCAACTATGGACTATCTCCCTCCCCGGAATTTCTGGCATTGAAGGTCCACACCTGTTGTCATGAGGGTTGCACCCAATTTCAGAAGAGGAGAACAGCAATGCAGTGGGTGGCATCTACTTACTGGAGGACCAGATAGTGACTCTGAGTGCTTGGATCACTCCCAGTTACTACTAGCACCTAAAACAATATGCTTATTCTATATACAAAATCCCAAGCCATAAAATTAAATCATTGTGGTGAGCATTGTGAAAAGTTCTTCAAATGCATTAGGTTAGCAACACATCAATAACTGCATGTGATTGATAAGATTTCTTCATTTGACAGTTGAGCGTCTGAGTTCAGAGCTATCATGTTGACTGAGCAAGAGCACTCATTTGGATATAGGCACTTTTTTTATTCCATTATCTATTGCCTTCTTCATCTTTTAACTTCTCTTGATTTTGGATCTGTTTGTTGCCTATCATGTCATTGCTCCAGCAGATGTGCCAGTCACTCCACTGAGGGTGATGATATGGGTTCCTTCAGGCTTCCCTGTAGATAATATGTGGCACAGTAAGGGTTTCAGTTCTGAGCATGCTCTGGCACTCTTGACCCTCACTGCACTTGCATTGGTACAGCTGTAATAAAATGATGTTAGCCCCAGAGGGAAATGTCCCAAACTTTGAAGAGTATCATTTTAAAATATAAATATTTGTTATTTATATTTTAAAATATCTTTAAAAATTATAAATTCCACCATGAGGACAACATTGTTACAAAACTTACAAAAGCCTTACAAAAAAAAAACTTACAAAAGTCCTCTTATTCACCCACAAAAGCAAACTGTGGTATATACAAGAGGAACACAAGGCAAAAAGATTAAATTTTGTTGAAGTTCAATAAATTCCCAGTTCAGCTTTGCTCCAAATTTCCTGTTAGAGAATTCAATTTATTGATTTTATTCTGTAATTTATAGTTATGTTACGTATTTTTAGCGTTCACATTAGACATTAGTAGAATTTAGACACAAGAACATAAAAATATGTTAGGGCTCAATTATCTTCACCAGGGACAGAAAAATTCTGCAAACCTCAGAGCAGATTCTCTATGCATCAACATTTCTAACTGCACCCACATAACACCTGCTGGTTTTTACTGGTGATTGATACCCAATATTAATTGGGCTTCAGTGTTTCTTAAATGACTAAACTTACATATGCATAGATGATTAATAGCAATGATGAGGGATAAAATTACAATTGAAGAAAAGTATGTTAGGAGTCTCAAGTTCAACATGTAGTTTTACTCAGTCACAAAAAAATAAAATTTTGTCACTTGCAGGAAAATGGATGAAACTTGAGAATATTTTGTTAACTGAACTGTTAACAAAAACTGTTGTCAAGACAAACAGTAAATACAGGTTTATACAGGTCATAAGTGGAGACTAGAGGGGGGAAAGGAAAAGGAAAAGAACAGGGAGCTCAGTTTAGGGGAAGAAAGGAATCAGAGTGGGGTAGAGAGAGAAGGGAAATTTTGGGTAATGAAGTTGGCCACATTAGGTTGTCATACTGGGTGCATGTACAAATATGTTACTGTAAATTCCACCATTATCTATCATTATAATTAATCAATAAAATACAAAAAATCATTTAATTTTAGAAACATATTATCCAATAAAGAAGAACTTAAATATAAAAAGAACAAAAAAATGTTATCGTTTGGTTTGGAGACAATTTGTTCAGTATGCTGAGTAAAACAAATTGTTTTCCTATCTAAAAATATGTTGAAATTGAACTCCAGATTGTTTAAAGACATAAACATAAGCTATATTAATACAAAATGATTTAAACATAATGTATAATCATGAATTTCTCATAAATAGATATGATATATTTTAAACAACAAAAGTTCAATGAAATAGTATTTAATTCATATATATTAAGATTATTTATTTAGTGTAGAACATTATTACCAAACAGCACACTGATTGATTAAAAGATGATTTATTATTTTTAGGAAAATTCAATAAATTTGACAATATTAAAAGTAAAAAAAAAAAAAAAAAAAAAAAAAAAAAAAAATTTGCTCAGTGAATATTAGTTCTGAATTTTAAAATATTTTTGCAAGTCTAGGTAGTAGTTAGCAAAATATATTTTGAGTACCTGGTGGATAATAATGCTCAAAAAATTTCAGAAGTTATCAGTCCACATTATGTTAACTAGATGTATAATTCTACTTTTACTATCCATATGAATCCAAATGTATGAAGCATGATAACATTAAGCTTTCGTAAAAGGAACATAACATTTATATATCAAACATTATACGTGTGTGTGTGTGTGTGTGTGTGTGTGTGTGTGTTTGTGGAGAGAGAGAGAGAGAGAGAGAGAGTTGGGGGAGTGAGAGAGAGAGTAGGAAGTTCAAAATCTGCAGGGATCCAAAGGGTAGGTTGGAAGGCTGGAGACTCAAGGAATAATGGATGTAACAGTTTAGTTCAAGGACAGTTTGCTGGCATAATGCCCTCTTTTGCAGGGAAAATCAGTCATTCTCTATTAAAGCCTTCAATTATTATTATGTTAATTGTACATATTTATGTGGTACAATGTGAAAATTTGATACATAGATACAGTGTGTAATGATCAAATTAGAATAGGTAGTCCTTCCATCTCCTAAAACATTTTTTAAATTTTGTACATTGGAACCCCAATGTAGCATTGTTTATAATAGAATGTGGACATTATTTAAATGCCCATCTTAAAGGAAGTCTGTGAACATGGTTTGATGATAATAACAAAATGTGAATTTCAAAATCAATCAGAAAATAGGTGTACCGGCTTAAAATTTGTGAACTAAGAGTGTATGTTTGTGTGTGTGTGTGTGTGTGTGTGTGTGTGTGTATGCAATTTAAGCATACATATGGGTTATGTATGCATAGAGAATTCACATAACTTTAGGATAATGGCCTTTTCTGTAGTGACATTCAGGAATCAAATCTTTGGAAGGATGGTCTTCAAGTGAATTTTTTAAAACAAATTTTTCAGTTTAAGTAAACATTTTCTTCTCTGAATTCATTAAGATTTCCTGCAAGTGAGACTTTCTAAAGCATGTTTGATGGGGATAGATGATTGTTCCTCTAAAGACAATAGTACTCTTTGAGACTGAAGAAACTCCAGCACAAAGGTTTTGTTGACATACGAATCTATTTTCTTGAAGTACTAATTATTTGTGGTTGTTACAGGAAAATTTATCTAAGTGTTAATTTGTGTTTGTGTTCCCCATGACTCTACCACCACAACTTCAGGATGGTAGTCAATATTTGATCTTCATTACTTCAGGGGAGGTTTGTGTTAGGCTGTAAAGCTGATGCTTCCAGGAATTAAAAGATTATCCTGTATTTTATTTCAAAAAGTTCAAATGCTTTGAAAGAATAATGGTAGGTTACCTAGAGAGAAAGGATAAAATGGAAAACAAACAAAACACACACAAAAAACAGACCCTTAGAGATCTTCCAAAGGAACAGGGATAGATGTCCTTGATTCTGGAGAAAGGTTAGATATCTTCATATAGCAGATGACTTAGCAACTCACTATGGCAATGTGAAGATATGATATATTTCCAAAGAGAGAAGAAATATTTAAGAAAGAATGGCTATGTAGAGTGTGAAGGTAAAATGGACTCAGACACAAACTCCTCTGTGGTCCAATTTTATCAGTGAACTAGTAGAGTCACCAGATTTGAAGTGATCATGACAGTTCAACAGAGATCTATCTGTCCTTAAGAACTAAGTGCAGCCCTGGCATGGTGGTTCAGCACCTGTAATCCTAGCTGCTCAGGAGGCTGAGGCAGGAGGATTGCAAGTTCAAAGCCAGCCTCAGCAATTTTGTGAGGCCCTAAGCAATTTAGCAAAATACTCTCTCAAAATAAAAAATGGACTGGGGCTGCAGATGTGGTTTAGTGGTTGAGCACCCCTGGGTTGGATCCCCAACCTGCTCCCCAAATGAAAGAACGAATGCAGAGCTTTTACCACATTGCTCAGGTAATTTTAAGCCTTCAGAATGCTCATGTGATCTGAAGAAAGAGACAGATTCTCAAATGATAACAAACTGATGCAGAATTTATTCTTAGCCTGATGGGTTGGGGGTTTTCTTTCAGCATTCTTTAACTTGTTTTAAAATAAATAACTAAATGAACCACTTCTTGTCCTAATGAATTTATCCAACCATTTAAGGTTCACTCAGTAAACTTACGGAGAGTATCAATGTGATGTTGTAGAATTACAGAAATCTAATGCAGGGAGGGAGCTTAAGAATAACTCAATTCAGTCAACTATTTTGTGAATAAGGAATCTGGAATTCATCAAAAATGGGTTAGTCCACATTCAACATTCTAGTAAATAAACAAGGTGAGATGCAAAGTGAGATATTTTTGATTACAGGTTCAGTTTATAATCCTCATTATTTTTTAAAAATAGATGTGATTAAAAAGAGCATACTATCCCCAAAATACTGTCTTGGGACTACTCCAACACAAAGATTTTCTTTCTTTCCTTGACTTAGGACTGTTAAAGACTATGCACACACACACACACACACACACACACACACACACACACACACACACACAACACACAAACTCCCACACATATCACTATCAATTAAATAAAGAAAACAAAAGAATAAAGCAAAGTTTTACTTCTTGGATTATTAATCTAATGATATTTTCCTGTGTACTTCAGGGACCTGATGCATTTTAGGATTATACACACAAGTGCACTGGATTAGACAAAGGGGAATGAGGGAAGGTAGGTGGGATAGGAATACAAAAGACAGTAGAATGAATTGGACATAACTTTTCTATGTTCATATATGAATATAATACCAGTGAAACTCCACATCATGTACAACCACAAAATGGGATTCTCTTAGAAAAAGTTATACTCCATGTATGTATAATATGTCAAAATATACTCTACTGTCATGTATATATAAAAAGAACAAATTTTTAGAAAGATTGTACATATTTCAGACAAATTATCTGAATGAGTTGGGGTTAGTTTCTGGAAATCAGTTTTTCAGTTGGTGGTTAGTCCAGTTCTACTTTTATCACCTTAATCTAAACCATTGTGGTAATTTACCTGGACCATTAAAATAGCCTTCTGTTTTCCTTTAATTCTTGCTAATTTACCTATAGGAAATCCCCCACAGGTAATCTGAGAGGAAAAAACATAAACAAGATCATATATCTCTGATGCTTAATTCTCCAATCTCAACACTCCTATTGTAATTGAATGAAATCCAAATTTCTCACGGTGGACTGCAGCTTCTACATGATCTAGCATCTCCCCACTATTCCACTAATTAATTATGCAACTCTCCTATTTACTCAACTCTAGCAACATTGATTTTTCTGTCAACTCCTGGAACATGAATATTCTAACCCCATTCCCATCTTAGGGCCTATGCAGTTGCTATTTACCCTGCCTGGGTGTTTCTTCATGGAGATTTCTCTGTGACTGGCTTCTGCTTATTTGGTTTCTGCTCAGATGCATTCCTGGGAGAGGTCTTTCTTGATCATGTCTTCTATAATATAACTATTCCATTCTGACCCGTGCTACTCTGTAATGCATAATCTGTTTTATTAATTTATGGCTTTTATCTGTGCATTTATATTTTGTTTGTTTTACTCACTTATTCTCCCTTTATCCAAATTGGACAATACATATTAAATTCCATGAAATCAAGAATCTTTTCTATATTGTTCATTGTTCTATTCATAATACCACCAAAAGCTATTATGCTTATTTATTTGTGCACTGTGCAACTCAAAGGTCACCCATTAATGTAAATGATGACTTTGAAAGTGACCATGGACCTTAGATATGACTTGTATAAATGCTTATTTTTTGAGTGCTTAGAACAATGCTTGACACATAGTAATTAGTTAAGGAAACATTTGTAAGTGCTTTAATTCATTCCAGTGGTCTGCACTAGAGCAGATGGTGCAGATTCAGGGTAAGGGAAACTGCTTCTGTCAGCTACTTCTCTCTCTCCCTCTCTTTTTTTCCTACAGTATAAATACTTCCCAGAAGAACTTTACATGGCAGGAATTATTTTCCTAAAGCAAAATAAGAATTTGCATATTTTTTGGTAAGATAAGCTCCATCCCTGTCACAAAGAAAACTAACAAAATGTCTGTTTTTCCAGGTGCACTCACAGATCTCAGAGCACACGCTGGCCCTTTATGAATTCCATTTTCTCAGAGAGACTTCCCTTAAGGTTTATTTTAACCAGCTTTTGCCCATATGAATGTGTGCTGAATAACAAGGAAGGTCAGCATTCTCAGCATCAAATAGCTAGGTACAAGCACCAGGCACTGGCACTGTATATAACCACAATGATCTCACAACAGGAAATGCATTTCTTTTTCCACGGGGCTTTCTAAACTGGTGATTTGCAGCTCTGTTGGAAATATCACTCTTCTCGCAATGGGTTAACAACTACATCGCTAACATATAATAGAAAGGTTTTAAAGGTCATGGTAGATTACTTTTCTGTCAAACAAACTCAACTACGGATGAAGAATCAAAACAACTGTCTTTTATTCTCATGTAGGGTCCAATGATGTGACTCTGGCCATGTCCAGTCTCATTTTAGAAATCTATCTTTTTCCCCTCTGGTTCATTTATTCCATCTCTCACATTATATTTCCCCTGATTCTATTTTACATTGCTTGTTTTCTTTTCCATCTTTTCTGATTTCCTTTTATGAGAATTTGGTTATACTAAGACATTCAATAGAACTTGAAAATGCAGAGTTTCAACATAAACATAAAAACATTACTCCCAGATCAAATCTTGCTGACTTTTTTTTTCTTTCTGAAGAGGAGAAATCTGATATGAATATTTGTCTTTCTGAAGCCTCACTCTTGTTGATCTGAGTTGCAAAATATAGGAAGCAAATGTAACTTGCTTTGGAAACAAGGCTGCCTTCTTATATATCTCTTCATTGTAATTTTACCTTACTGTTCCCTATAGAGAAGATGATAGTTTATAGTAATGCTATCCCCATGATGTCTGAAACTTGTGTTGGAGCTCTTCCAGAGGAGGTGGGAGGGTAGATGATTTCATTGTAATATGTGATTCAAATATGCATGATTGGCAAATTTTTCCTCCAGAGTTATTTTCAAGGATGAGAAGAGGTGCAAACAAACTGTCATAGAGATTTCACCAAGTGGAAGGCCAGAGAGAATCTGCTCTGCAGCCAAATGCTGGGTAAAGTGGTCATTATATTCTGGAAAATGTGGAATTTTCTAACCCACCTTTAAAAAAGATAGGACAATATCCTGCTACTTCAAATTTAGCTTCATGAAGTAGAAACTGAAAATTAATTATTTGCATTTGATGAAAAGCTATTCTTCCAACAAGTTATTGCAAACATTTTTAGGCATGCACTAAGGTTGAAAAAATTTGATAGTGAGCACTTATATATCAATTACTTACATGCTACTATTACCATCTCTCTGTATGTTTTACGTATTTACCCATCTTTCTCTCTACCCTTCATCAATTCATCTTATGTTTCATTTCAAAGTAAATTCAGATGTCAGTAGATGTCCCCCAAATACTTCTGCATTGTTTAGTTCTTTTTTTTACTATCTCAGATATGAGCATTATGCCAAATATATGTTTCATGAATATTTTTTCCAGACTGTGTTTCACCTTTATATTTTTAATGGTTCCATTGAAAAGCAGAAATTTTAAATTTTGATGAAATTTAATTTATTAATTATTCTTTTATGGTTACTCAAATGCTGATTTAATTAGAAATTGAAAAAATGGGTCATGTATGTGACTTTTCATATAAGGAATTTGATAACTGGTAGATAGTGAACATTTTGATTTGTGCTATTACTGCATGTATGAATTAATTCAAGATGTAATATACTACTTGGGAGACATACAGAAGATTTAAATCATGAAATTTTGCTATTTACTCACACCCTCTCCATTTTTGATCTTCTGAGAAACAGAGGTATTTACTTTCTTAAATAGCATAGTGACTTGGTAGTTTGTATAGATAGGAGAGAGTTTGATGCAAAGAATATCCCAGATTCTTCTCTGCGCACAAGGAAGGAAGAAGGTAGATTGGGAAACACACAGAAAGGATGAGGACATGAAAGAGGAGTTAAAATAAGGAATAGCAAATAGCAGGAACGGGACTTAGGCAGAGAGATTTATAAAGATGTTATTTTGGAAGACTAACTATGTGCTGTATAATGCCTCTGTTCATAAACCAAAACTGACATTGATCTTCAGTTATTTCTGGAGTCTGGTTTTGTTTTGCATGCTTCATTTTACTGATACTGTTCTATGTTTGACACCCTGAATTTTTGTGGAAAATTTTCCCACTTTTTTGGCATGCATATATCTCATTGACATATCCCTGGCAATTCCAAATTACTTATCATAATGTCCAATCACCACAATGTCATCAATATAATGGACTACCATATGTTTTTGTGACATCTACATAATTAGTGTTTGCATGGAGTTTAATGTTACAGAGATGAGTATAGTTGGCACAGCCCTTGAGTAAGCCAGACAAAGTTTAAGTGTATTTCTGTCTCTGTTAGATAAAAGTGAACTAACTGCCAGGTGCAGTGGTGCACACCTATAATTCCAGTGGCTTGAGAAGCTGAGGCAGGAAGATTGTGAGTTCAAAACCAGACTCAGAAATTTAGTGAGGCCCTAAACATCTCAGTGAGACACTGTCTCTAAATAAAATAAAAAAAGGGCTGGGGATGTGACTCAGTGATTACATCCCTGGTATCAAAAGAAAAAAGAACTAACTGCTTTCATTTTCCTTCCTGATTGATATGAAGACGAAAATGTGTTTTCCAGATCAGGAATCAGAGCTATTTAGTTGCTCACTGAAAAAAACAAATCAAAACAAAACAAAAAGAAATCCACAAAGCTGAATATTTTTGATTAGAATTATCACCTCATTATTTTATGATAATCACCAGACATTGTCCACAATACATTTTCCTTTTTTACAAACCAAGCAAGCTACTTCATGGGACAGACAACAGAAATTACCATTGGCATGGTTATTTTAGTCTCTGCCACCCTTCCTTATATGTGACCTTGATAGACATGTGTGATATCTATGTATATAGGTGTGTGTTTTATGTGTGTATATATATATGTGTGTGTGTGTGTGTGTGTGTGTGTGTGTGTATACAGACATATATATGTCTATATGTGTATACATACACAGAAATGTATACATACACACCTAAATTCTACATGTGGATAGATAGAAATAGTTTATTTTCATATGCATGTAGGTGTGTATACACATATACATATATGTAATTTATAATTTTGCAGGTAAGTAATAGTACTTTCCTTTGACTTTTACTACCTTTTTAATGTAGTAAAATATACATTACATAAGATGTTCCATTTAATCACTTTTAGATGTACAGTTCAATGGCAATAAGTACCTTCATATTGTCATGAAATGGTCCTTACAATACATCACCAGAACTTTTTCATTTTCTTCTTCTTCTTTTTTTTTATGGTTCTGGGGATAGAACCCAGGGCCTTGTGCATGCAAGGCAAGCACTCTACCAATAAAGCTACATCCCCAGCTCCTTTTTCATCTTCTTAAACTGAAATCTCATACTTATTAAACAATATAACTTTTTTCCCTGTCTCCCAATTGCTGACAACCACCATTCTACTTTCTGTCTTTAAAAATTCTAGATACCTCATATATGTGCAATCATGCAATATTTGTCCTATTGTGTTTTAGTTCATATACCATAATATCTTCAAGTTTCATCCATGTCATAGCATGTGTTAGAATTTCATACATTATGTTTATGTGCTCATCTGTTAATGGATGTTTGGAATATTTTCACCTTTGGATACTGTGAGTAAAGCTGCTATGAATGTGGATATGCAAATATCTGTTTGAGTCCTTGCTCTCAATGTTTTGGGTATATACCCTGAAAAGCAATTCCGAATCATATGGTAATGCTATGTTTCCTTTTTTTTGATGAACTGCCAGAATGTTTTCCACAGCAGCTGCACCATTTTACATTCCCGTCAGCAAAGTATAAGGGTTCCAATTACTCCATATCCTCATCGACACTTGCTATTTTCATATTTTTAAAAAAGCAATAGTGATGCTAATGAGTGTGAAGTGATGGCTCTTCCTATCATAAAAGCTCTTGCTATGTTTGAGGATTCTGTAATTTCCCAAGTACATGTATTCTAATTATACATTCATGTATGGGGAAATAAATATTGTGTTGCTCACTAAACCTACAGAAACTGTAGGGTGGTTAATTTGTGCCAAAACTTCAATCATCACATGACCTCTTATAAGCTTCTCTAAGACCTGAAAATCACAGTGATGTTTTGGATGTGCATGCATGTAAACTTAGCTTGATATTCTGTGAGTTTTCCCTTTTTGTGCTAAACAGTACCCCTAGAAAATTTTCCTAAGCCTTTTGGGGGAATACCTGGTGAAAAATTCATACTATACAATTTTGACAGTATTGTAGGAAACTTTCTGTAGGTGTTCCAGCCACTTGAGTTTTGGTTTTGGTCTGGATAAGATCAATGATTTCCTATCATGACTAATCAATGTAGGGTTCAGCTCCTTGCACTTAGATTTTATTTTCATTTTTCTAGTTCAACATGCTCATCAATTTAATTCCTAGTGGGAAGTGTGGTTAACCACCACTAAAAATCTGGGTCAAATCACTGCCATTTCTCCCTTACTAACCTTTATGGTTGCACTCAACTTGTTTCTGATGTTAAATGTTCCTACTTAACTTTCGATATTGTGCAATTGTATAATTCCTATTAAAAGTAGGAG
This sequence comes from Sciurus vulgaris, assembly GCF_902686455.1. Taxonomy (NCBI): domain Eukaryota; kingdom Metazoa; phylum Chordata; class Mammalia; order Rodentia; family Sciuridae; genus Sciurus; species Sciurus vulgaris. The sequence goes on from NC_136471.1 coordinate 108,437,551, forward strand.
GAACATTTCAATAGTGGCATCCTTTATTTTCACCATTAACCCACAGAAGACAGACACTGAAAAGATTTTTCAAAGATATGTATAGTCTTCTCATGTAGCAATATCTTAATATCTTAAAGAAGAACATCATCTTGGACCTCTCAAGGGACATAACTATGGGATAATTAAATGAGTTGTATATAATTAATCTACTCTAATAACATTACCATTTTCTTAAATCCTTGGATTCCTTCCACTGCATTCTATCAGATATGTCCTGGCCTTTCACCCTTGAATATTGATGACTGTTGTATCCATATTTTATTCAACAAGTCAACTATTAGAGCTAATTCCATCTGCTACAGCTAATACTTTAAATTTGAAATCTCATGCAAATTTTTCACCATAAATCAACCCAATTCAACCTTGTATTCCATCTTCTTCTAACATTGATGAAATCTATGTCACATATGCTCTACAGGTTTCTGCAGATGCAAATTATCAAATTATCAAGATAATGCATTTCTATTGATGCAGATGGTAACTACTGCTATGTGGAGATTGTACTCTCCTCTTGGAGCCTGCTGGAATATGACTATCATTACAGGTTGGGAGGTAATGAGTGCTTATGTGAGTGAATCTTGAGAAAAGTAGGAAATCCCTTGAAAATTCAGTTATGTATTGTTTTATAACTGGGGTACTTTCTTATAAATACATTGTTAGCAAATTTCATCGTGTGAACATCATAATAGGTACTTAAACAAACCTATATGGTATATGTCAATCACTACTTTGCATAATAAAGTAAATAAGTTATATGAGGCTGCTGCTTGTATAACAGCATACAGTTTCACAGTAAATATTTTTAACAATATAGAAACATGAAACTAAAAATGACAGTAGTGTAGTAAATATATAATCCAGTAACAGAGTTGCTTATTATCAAGTATTATGTATTGTCCATAATTATATATGCTATACTTTTATACAATTGGCAATACATTTTTTTGTAACAGTCTCACCACATACATGTCAGTTATGTGTCGCAATGATGTGACAATATGATGTCACAAAGGCTATGATGTCAGAAGGTGGTAGGAAGTTTTCAGCTTCATTATAGTCTTATGGGACCAAAGGCATATATAAAGTCCATTATCGATATAAACATCACTATATCAGACATAACTATACTTCAGAAGAGGTCTTTCGAGCATGTTAAGCAAAGGATGTTTCGTTTCCTAAGATTGGAGATGGAGAAGTTTTGCTTCTAGTAGCAAGGAAACTTCAGGAAGATTTGGGTTAAAAGTTTTCATACTAATTTGAATCTGCTTATTTATCCTTATCCTAAATCCTCAATACCCAATTTTTGCTGAAAAATACTTGAATGTTAATCTATGAGACTCAACACAGATGTGCATTGAACTTATATTTTAATTCTTCATTTCATACAGTTAGATTTGAAGTTGGATCCTCAGACATATCTATGGTTATAAGATAGGAATGTTTAAGGTCTCCACAGAGGCTATCTATGTATCTTCCCATGCACTGATCTAAGTTTAAACATTTATCATTTTCATTTAATAACCTCTCTGGTATGATCAGAAGCAGTTAATGCTTCCCACAGTGCTTGTAGTTATTACTATTATAACAAGCAAATACTTCTATAACTTGCCCTACGAATGCAGTTTTCAACTGACAATTTTATCCTAAATAAACACTGGTGGTAATTTAAATAATCACATCGTAACCACTTGGAAGAAATGCATCATCTTTACATTGGGAATGAGGTTATTCCTACATTCAAGCTCAAAGAAATGAATAACCTAATTCCAGAATCCAACCTTAAGTATCTGTTATTTGATAGTATTCAGCGACAGTTCATATAGTTAAAAAAAGTCTGCTTCTGGATGTTTAGAAGGTAGAATTTAATAAAGTTTAAGGATCTTGTTTCAAATATCCAAGCTGAGGAGTCAAAATGAGGATTGGAGGTAACCTAGAGTTTGGGGAAAAATTCAGGAAGATTTGGGTTAAAAGTTTTCATATGAATTTGAGTCTTTACACCTATCCTTATGCTAAGCAGAAATGCATATCCCCTGAATGGAACTGGAATGGATGTAGAAGTTGCTAGTGGGTGCTAGGAACACAGAAGACGATCTCTAACAGGAATAGAATCCATGAAAGAGACAGATTCAGTCGTACATGCCATTCAAACAAGGACATTCCAAGTCCTTTATTTCCTCCTTCCAATCCTTCAAGTGTTTCCCTTTGCTCAAATCTAATAAGAAGCTAGTTGTCAAGTATGATGGAAAATTCAGTTTCCATGAGCCTGTACTCTGTAATAAAAATCAGAGTAAGAAGTAATGGAGAAGTGTTTTCTAGTACTATCTTTGCTTCCTTATTTTCTTAGATTCCAGTGTTCACTATTTAAATAATGTGTTTTTACCCCAAACTCCCTTGCTCTAGTATCTTTTTCTTTATAACCAAACCTAGATAACACAAAGAACTGTCTTCTATTTTCTTGACCTCCAGGTTTCAAGGGCTGAGATAATTACAGTCATATGCAACATAATGATGTTTCAATCAATGACAGGCTATATTAAACAGTGATTGCATAGATTATAATGGAGCTGAAAAGATCCTATCAAGTACTGACCTCACAACCATGGTGACATCATAGCATATTCATATTATTCATGTGACTGTGGTGATGCTGGTATAAACAAACCTACTGCACTGCCAGTCATATAAACGTACAGCACATATACCTGTACAGCATACAACATCTGATAATGATAATAAATGAATATATCACTGGTTTATGTATTTATTATACTTTTAATCATTAATTGATTTATTTTTACTGCAGTATTTGTTTTAATATTTATAGAAAATTTAAATCAACAAGGAATTAAAATGCTAAAATTGCAAACAAAAGGTAAAGCTAATTATATATCAAATTATTAATAATATAATTAAAAACAAAAATTGATTTAAATGTGTTTTGAATACAGCACTTTCACTGTACATCCTGATAGAGATAAATTCCAAATACTTACACAATGCAGAGAAATCTTGAACTAACCTTAGTAGGTCTGCTGTTGGTGGTAATCATAAAGAAATAATTCCAAACTATGTCACATATATTATAGAATAAAACAAATGAGTATAATGAGAGTGTTGGGAAGCAGAAATCTTACTTTTGGAGAAGAAAAATACAAATACATAGTGGAAGAAGGTGAAGAAGAACCCTGCTGTGTTGTGGTGTGGAAAACAGTATGCCATTTTATACTAGCAGCAGCCTCATGAGTCTCATATTTATGATATTTCTAAATTGCATCAAGAGGCCATGCTGAGTGATTGACCTATACATTTTTGTTCGTGTCAATGTACTCTATGACATTTTCTCAAGGACAAAATATCTCAATGACGTACTTCTTAAAGCATACCCATTGTTAAGAAACTCAGGATCCAAGATGGCAGACTAGAGGGAGGCTGCGTTCCTTGTCGCTCCATAACTCCAGTTTCAAGCAGAGGATATCTGTTTCTTGGTGAGGCAGTTTTTGCTGCTTATCGATCCCCTGCTGTTTACCCCATTTGTCTGCTGTGATGACCTGCAGTCTGCCAGCATATCGACGCCTTTTTTGAGTGCAGATTGCTCACTGTCAGGTGCCTATCATCTGCTCCTTGCCTGCCTCTCGCCTGTCCATCGCCTGCCTTTCACCTACCCATCACCCACCACCAGAGGTTCACCTCCCGATCGTCTGACAGCTGCCAGGAGACTGACGACAGACTGCCAGGGGAGTGCCAGCTACCTGCTGTTGCCTGGAAGTTCACTGTCACAGTACCTGCAGGTTTGATTACACGTGGCTGCCACCATTTTGAGACAACAGCCAGACCTGTAGGAACCCTGGCCAGACTGACTGAGCCCCATCTCCAGGATCCCTCAGCCCGACCAATCACTCCCTGCCTCCGGGGCCCTCACATCGACTGACTGCTCCCTGCCGCCAGGACCCCCAGACCAACTGACTGCATCCTATCACCAGGAGCCCAGACCAACTGATTGCACCCGGCCTCCAGGATCCTACAAACACACCAAACACACCCGACCTCCAGGACCCCTGCCTGACCAACCGCACCCCGCCTCCAGCCGACCACGTCCACACCCTGAGCTGCAGCTCCCCATTTGCCAACACATTTGGAAGCCAGAGTGGCCATCTTGGATAATCCTGCAAGCCATGGCTCTGATCTTTATGTGGGGTGAATCCCATCCTGAGACGCCTGCTGGAAACTGGAAGCTCATTGTCAGGTACCTCTCATGCATCAGGCTACTAAAGACTGGGAGGTTTGAATACTATATGACTGTTACAGTGCAGATTTTCTTTCTTCTCTTTATTGAACAATTTTAAGTTTTTATTTCTTTACTTTTTTTGCTCTCTTGTCCTTTTTTTTACCCGTTGCCTCAGAGTCTCTTTCTCCCTTTTTGCATGCTACCATCCAATTTCTTTTGATTACATTCTCACCCTTTCTATTATCTAGAACTTCTGTATATTCCTTTCTCATCCCATTAACAGCTACATCCTACATCCTTCTGCATCCTCTCTCTCCATTAGAAACTGCAGACATTATTGCAAATCTGTTTGTTATACTGAAGATAACATTTGAACTCATTCTGTTTATTATGACAATTTGGTTATTGTCCTCATAGGGGCTATTTGGTCTAGGATTGCATAGTGTCTGAATTGGGCACTGTTAATGTTGATCTCCCCTTAAAGAAAAGGTTTTGGAAACCTATCGGGCCACTATAAGCCTATAGGGGGAAATCTGCGATACCCTCAGATTTGCACTGCCAGAGGGGAAGATACATGAACAACATGAAAAAACAAGGGAAGAAAATGATCAAAACAAATCTAGATTCTATAGTAATAGAATCTAATGAGAATATGTTAGAAGAAATGTCAGAAAAGGACTTCAGATTATACATGACTAAGATGACTCGTGAAGCAAAGGATGAGATAAGAGAGCAAATGCAGTCAATGAATGACAATACCAATAAGCAGTTGAATGAGCAACTGCAGGCAGCAAAATATCATTTCAACAAAGAGAGATTCACAAAAAAAAATGGAATTCCTTGAAATGAAGGAAACAATAAACCAAATAAGAAACTCAATGGAAAGCATCACAAAAAAAGTAGACCACTTGGAAGACAGAACCTCAAAATACAGTTGCCCAAACAGAGAAGATGGTAAGAAATCATGAACAGAATCTCCAAGAACTATGGGACATCATGAAAAGATCAAATTTAAGAATTATTGGGATTGAGGAAGGCACAGAGAAACAAACCAAAGGAATGAACAACCTATTCAATGAAATAATATCAGAAAATTTTCCAAATCTGAAGAATGAAATGGAAAATCAAATACAAGAGGTTTACAGAACACCAAATGCACAAAATCTCAACAGATCCACACCAAGGCACATTATAATGAAAATGCCTAACATTCAAAATAAAGATAGATTTTGAAGGCTACAAGAGAAAAGCATCAGATTACATATAGGGGGAAACCAATAAGGATAGCAGCAGATTTCTCAAACCAGACTCTAAAGGGTAGAAGGGTCTGGAATAACACATTTCAAGCTCTGAAAGAACATGGTTGCCAACCAAGAATTCTATACCCAGCAAAACTAACCTTCAGAGTTGAAGATGAAATAAAATCCTTCCATGATAAACAAAAGTTAAAAGAATTTACAAATAGAAAGCCTGCACTACAGAATGTTCTCAACAAAATATTCCATGAGGAGGAAATGAAAAACTACAATGTAGGTCAGCAAAGGGAGGAACTACCTTAGAGAAAAACCACTCAAAGGAGAAACCAAGCCAACTTAAAAACCAAATATAAGCCCAAATGACTGGGAATATAAATCATATCTCAATAAAAACCCTGAATGTTAATGGCCTAAACTCATCAATCAAAAGACGTACACTGGCAGAATGGATTAAAAAGAAAGACCCAACAATATGCTGCCTGCAAGAGACTCATCTCATAGAAAAAGACATCCACAGACTAAAAGTGAAAGAATGGGTAAAAAACCTACCACACACATGGACTCAGTATAAAGTGGGGGTTTCCATCCATATATCAGATAAAGTGGACTTCAAGCCAAAGTTAGTCAGAAGGGATAAAGAAGTACATTTCATACTGCTTAAGGGAACCATAAATCAGGAAGACATAATGATAATAAATATTTATGCCCCAAACAATGGTGCATCCCTGTACATCAAACAAATCCTTCTCAATTTCAGGAATCAAATAGAACACAACACAATAATTCTGGGTGACATTAACACATCGCTGTCACCACTGGATAGATCTTCCAAACAAAAACCAAAGAAACCATAGAACTCAATAACACAATCAATAACCTAGACTTAATAGACATATATAGAATATTCCATCCATCAACAAGTGGATTCACTTTCTTCTCAGCAGCACATGGAACCTTCTCGAAAATAGATCATATGTTATGTCACAAAGCAGCCCTTAGGAAATGCAAAAAAATAGAGATACTGCCTTGTGTTCTATCAGATCATAATGGACTGAGAGTAGAAATCAATGACAAAATAAAAACAGAAATTACTCCAACACCTGGAGACTAAATAATATGCTATTGAATGAAACATGGATAACAGAAAACATCAGGGAGGAGATAAAAATATTCTTAGAGGTCAATGAGGACAACGATACAATATATCAAAATCTCTGGGACACTATGAAAGCCATACTAAGAGGAAAATTCATTGCATGGAGCACATTCCAGAAAAGAATGAAAATTCAACAACTAAATGACCTAACATTTCAGCTCAAAGCCCTAGAAGAAGAAGAACAGAATAACAGCAAAAGTAGTAGAAGACAGGAAATAATTAAAATCAGAGCTGAAATCAATGAAATTGAAATAAAAGAAACTATTCAAAAAATTGACATAACAAAAAGTTAGTTCTTTGAGAAAGTAAACAAAGTAGATAAACCCTTAGCCACACTAACAAAGAGAAGGAGAGAGAAGACTCAAATTACTAAAATACATGATGCAAAAGGAAATATCACAACAGACACCACTGAGATACAGAACATAATGAGAAGCTACTATGAAAATCTGTATTCCAACAAAATAGAAAGTACCGAAGACATTGACAAATTTCTAGAGACATATGTTCCTCCCAAACTGAACCAGGAGGACATACACAATTTAAACAGATCAATACCAAGCAATGAAATAGAAGAAGCCATTAAAAACCTACCATCCAAGAAAACCCCAGGACCAGATGGATTCTCAGCCAAGTTCCACAAGACCTAAAGAGGAACTCATTCCAATACTTCTCAAAGTATTCCAGGAAATAGAAAAGGAGGGTACCCTACCAAACTCATTCTATGAAGCTAATATCACCCTCATACCCAAACCAGGCAAAGACAAATCAAGGAAAGAAAATTTTAGACCAATATCCTTGAAGAATATAGATCCTTAACAAAATATTGGCAAATCATATCCAAAACATATTAAGAAATTTTGTACCATGATCAAGTGATGTTCATCCCTGGAATGCAAGGTTGGTTTGACATCCATAAATCAATGAATGTAATCCATCATGTCAGTAGACTTAAGGATAAGAATCATATGGTTATTTCAATTGATGTAGAAAAAGCGTTCAACAAAATGCAACACCCCTTCATGCACTAGAAAAAACAGGGATAGTAGCAAACTACCTTAATATTGTGAAGACTATTTATGCTAAGCCCATGGCCAACATCATTCTTAATGGAGAAAAACTGAAACCATTCCCTTTACAAATGGGAACAAGACAGGGATGTCCTCTTTCACCACTTCTATTGAACATTGTCCTTGAAACTCTAGCTAGAGCAATTAGGGACACTAAAGAAATTAAAGGGATACGAATAGGAAAAGAGGAACTTAAGCTGTCACTATTTGCTGATGACATGATTCTCTATTTAGAGAATCCAAAAAACTCCTCCAGAAAACTTCTAGACCTCATCAATGAATTCAGCAAAATAGCAGGCTATAAAATCAACATGCATAAAGTTAAAGCATTTTTATACAAAAACGATGAAACATCTGAAAGGGAAATGAGGAAAACAGCTCCATTTGCAATAACCTGAAAAAAAAATGAAATACATGGGAATCAATCTAACCAAAGAGGAAAAAGATCTCCACAATGAAAACTACAAAACATTGAAGAAAGAAGTTGAGGAAGACCTTAGAAAATGGAGAGATCTTCCATGTTCTTGGATAGGCAGAATTAATATTGTCAAAATGGCCATACTACCAAAAGTGCTATACACATTCAATGCAATTCCAATTAAAATCCCAATGATGTACCTCACAGAAATAGAGCAAGCAATCATGAAATTTATCTGGAAGAATAAGAAACCCAGAATAGCTTAAGCAATCCTTAGCAGGAAGAATGAAACAGGAGGTATCGCAATACCAGTACTTCAACTATACTACAAAGCAATAGTAACAAAAATGGCATGGTATTGGTACCAAAATAGACAGATCAATGGTACAGAATAGAGGACATGGACACAAACCCAAATTAATACAATTTCCACATATTAGACAAAGGTGCCCAAAATATGCAATGGAGAAAAGATAGCCTCTTCACAAATGGTGCTTGGAATACTGGAAATCCATATGCAGTAGAATGAAAGTGAACCCCTATCTCTCACCCTGCACAAAACTCAACTCAAAAGGGATCATGGACCTCGGAATCAGACCAGGTACCCTGCATCTTATAGAAGAACAAGTAGGTCCAAATCTTCAACACGGTGACTTACGATCAGACTTCCTTAACAGGACTCCCATAGCACAAGAAATAAAAGAAAGAATCAATAACTGGGATAGATTCAAACTAAAAAGCTCTCTCTCAGGAAAGGAAACTATCAGCAATGTGAAGAGAGAACCTACAGAGTGGGAGAAAATCTTTTCCACTTATACTTCAGATAGAGCACTAATTTCCAGAATATATAAAGAACTCAAAAACTCTACACCAAGAATACAAATAACCCAATCAACAAATGGGCTAAGGAAATGAACAGACAGTTCACAGAAGAAGATGTAAAAGCAATCAACAGATATATGAAAAAATTTTCAACATCTCTAGTAATACGAGAAATGCAAATCAAAACTACACTAAGATTCCATCTCACTCCAATTAGAATGGTGGTTATCAAGAATATAAGCAACAATAGGTGTTGGGAGAATGTGGGAAAAAAGGTAGTCTCATACATTGCTGGTGGGGTTACAAATTAGTGCAGCCACTCTGGAAAGCAGTGTGGAGATTCCTCAGAAAGCTTGGAATGGAACCACCATTTGACCCAGCTATCCCACTCCTTGGACTATACGCAAAGGACTTAAAATCAGCATACTATAGAGATACAGCCACATCAATGTTCATTGCTGTTCAATTCAGAATAGCCAGATTATGGAAGCAACCTAGTTGTCCTTCAATTGATAAATGGATTAAGAAACTGTTTTATATATATATATATATATATATGAATATTATATATATATGAATATTATTATATATATATGAATATTATATATATGAATATTACTCAGCTATAAGGAATAATAAAATTATGGCATTTGCAGGCAAATGGATGAAATTGGAGAATATCATGCTAAGTGAGATAAGCCAATCTCAAAAAACCAAAGATGAATGATCTCACTGATAAGCAGATGATGACACATGATGGGGGCTGGGGGGTGGCAATAATGGAGGAAGAAGGTACTGTATAGAGGGAAAAGAGGGGTGGGAGGGATGGGGGGGAAGGAAAAAATAACAGAATGAATCAAACACTGTTACCCTATGTAAATGTATGATTACACAAATGGTATGTCTCTACTCCATGTAGAAACAGAAACAACATGTATCCCATTTGTTTACAATAAAAATAAATCAAAACAAAAGATACTTTTAGCATTTTTTACAGTTTTTAGGATTTTTCTTAAACTCCTTTCTATATTAATCATAGTTCCAAGCCTTTTCCAATACCAGTGCAAATAGAGAAATTAAAAACTTCTACAGCAAAAAAAAAAAAAAAAGAAAGAAAGAAAAAAGAAACACAGGACTATACATAACAGTTCATAGTGTTTTGTTCATAGGAACATGATCACTGACCACAAAGACCCTTTAATATTGACCTGTAATTATGCTGTATTAATGTAGACCACTCCACTTATTTTCCACTTTTTACAAAATGTTTTCCTATTAGTCTACACTATCCCTAGCTGTTGATATCCCCACCACTTATTGTAGTATTGGCAATAATCTCTAATTTACGGGGAAGAAAAATACTAGAGAGCAACTCTTCTGTTAATGAACATAATGCATCTAGTATAGCTGCTACCTTTTCTATCTCCTTTGTATTATATTCCATTCTATCACAGCATGATCCTCATATACTTTAATATCTTTTTTCATCTGAATCTTTCCCATTAACATTTAAACACTCTAGAAGCTTCTGTTTTAATGGGGGAAATAATGTTAAAGAAGAGAAGAGTAAAACAAAAATGCAGCACCAAACTCACTATTCCTCCACCCAGTTCCTGCTCAGATTATCACACTTCATGTCTCCTCTTTTCTGCAAAGTCACGGTTCTAAAAATAATTATTTAAATATATTTATGTATATTTGTATTATCACTTCATCACCTCCTCAGCCCACTTTCAATAGATTCTAGCCTTTATCACTGCAATAAAAATGTAAATAATTCCAAGTTCATAGATCCCAAGGGCAGATTTTATCTTCTAGTTACCTTACTTGTCAGTAGGATTTGCTTATTCTTTTGAATCTTGATTTTCCTTGCCCCCTCATTCCCCTGGTTTTCTTCTTATCTCTGTGGCTGCTGTTTTTTCATCTTCTTTGCAAATGCGTCTTTTCATCATACATTAAGTATTGAAATTCTTCAAAATTCAATCTGGTCACTATGTCCTCTTACTTTAAAACTAAAAGATGGTTTCATAGAAACTCACAGTTTTAATTACCATTGTCCATCAGGAATCAAAATGCATGTATTTGCATGTGTAATCTGAATTATATATATCCAATTGTCTATTTACCATCTCAGATATACTATTGTCTATTTACTTCAGATATACATAGAACTCCCCATACTCATGTTCTCTCCAATCCATAATTTGTTCTTCATTTTTGTTTTTTCTTAGTTTATGGTAGCACCATTCATTCAGTTATATAACCCTTAACTTAATCCTTTCTCATTATTCCACCATAGGCTATCCATTATAAACCCTACCTAATTTACCTCCTAGATACTTTTTTAAGCTCTTCTATTTTTCAATGGAACTAATTATTTCAATTGGTAAATTAACGCATGGATCTAAATTTTACTCATTGTTTTGCTTGATGCCTGTGACTTCTTTGTCAGAGAAACTTATGAAAAATTCTGTTCAACTTCCCTGTATTTTTTTCCTTCCAGTCCTCTATCCCTCTCTGCCCATTTCCACAGAGTATCAGGACTGTCTAAAAATATTTGCCTCAGTAAATGTGCTACTGCTAAGTATTAAGGTGTGAAGGAAGAGACTACAAAGCAATTGGAAGGTGAAAGATATTTGAGTACAATATAAGCAGTACCTGACACTATCCTACCACTGTCCAGGGCACTGGGGCTGTACCAACTCATTAATAAGAAATAACAGAGAGGAGTTATAAGGAAGCCATTCCATGAGCATGATACATCCATCTCATCAAATATTTCAGGGTTCTAGACACTGCATCAAAATATTTGACAATGGAATGGGAAGGTATCTGTAAGAAAAATTGTGTATTGTTCTTAGATCAGTGGAAGTTCCCAGGACTTTTATACAACTCTAGTATAATACAATCCACGTAATGGCTGAGGCTGACTTCTCCCCTACTCAGTTATTAAAAAACTTAAATGCATTTAATCAAATAAACTATCATTATAGTGGTAATACCCAACTGCTTACTTTGTATGGAATAGTTACAACTGAGTCACAGCAGCTGGCACTAATATATGGCAAACATCTTGCCTATATAATTTTCACTAACTGGTATAATGGACCTTCCATTAAGAAAACTAAAAAAACAAAAACAAAACCTGGCAAACAAAATGTTTGTATCCATTGATCCATATTGTTGATAAAGATCTTTGTGAGCTCTGACTGTACTCAGATTTTGGTACTTTTATATCATATGATTTATTTTTCAATAACAGAGCTAATTGCTTATGTGTTCCTAATGAAGAGGTAAAAAAAAGAACAAAAACAAAACGAAACCCACTAGCATAGATTTTCCATGATGAAAGAGAAATAAAGACTACTCCCTTTTCAAAGTGTGGGGTGGATTGGAGTGGGGGACTGGACTCTGTGTACCACAAAAAGTTAAATTCATCATTTTAAAAATATCTTGAAAATTTTGAACCCAAATGTCTTTGAAACTTTTAAATTAAGTACAACATATATACATAATTTCCATACATTTAAAATGAGTTATTACCTTCTTAAAACTTAGAAATGTTTTTTTTTTCCAAATTAAGACATGCTAGTCAGACCTGAGATAGCCTCCAGAGGGCAACCAAGTTTCATCGTTACAAACAAATGCATCAAAATTTCACATCGCCCCTAACAAAAGCATGGACTAACTAAAGTTAGTTTGAAAAGATTGTAATAATAGCTAATCCTTGAGAAAAACACCATCATAGGAAGTCTAAATAGCTCTGTACATAAGAAGTGTCTATAAAGAGACCTCCTGTAATTTGATGCTTTAGCAAATCAAGGGTCCTTGAATCTGAACAGACTTGGCCAAAGCTTCTAGATCAGACAAACTTGTCATCAGTTTGTGTAGGTCCAATTTCTCTGCTCACTGAAGCATAACTTTTCCCGAGCACCTTGTTTCAGTAAACAGAATGTGGATATTGAAGTTCGGCCTACTAAAATTCAAAGGCATCTCTTCAATTGGTTAAAATATTACCTTATAAATAGAATTTCATCTGAAGAATTGAGTAAGTAGTATTTTCCACAAGCCTTACAGTTGTTTCAGAATTAAACAATATATATATATATATATATATATATATATATATATTTTCAGTGATCTACAATGCAGGTAAATGTTACCTTTTGTATATTTTGTCCCTATTTTCTTCTCCTTTATCTTGAGAAATAGAAAAATCGAATCCAACAGTTATTCACTTCAATGTTCTAGTGATATATTATTCCCTTATTACTTGTCCCCAAGTATATTTTTAAAAATCTCATAGAATTAAAGAAGTGAATAAGTTGAAATAATATTTCTTCATCCCCCAGACATGAATACATCTAGTAAATAATGTTGGAGTTATTAGTCCTTGACTGGTTGATGGCAAGAACTGAGGTAGAATTTATAATTAGAAAATCCTTCCAATTAGCCCTCACCTTGTATCACTGGGTATCATTTCTACTTATTTCATCTTCATTAAAACTATATCCATCAAAGAACAGTAGTTGAGTTTACCTTGTAATTATCATTTTTCATTCTTTCTAATATATGTAACCTATAGACAATTTCCTTTTGTTCATTTTCTATATTTTCTCAAGTATTGCTTCTCTGCTACTCCCTTAGATTATGACCTTATAAGATAAACTTCTTACTGGTCTTCTTAATTTTAGTCACTGACCAAGATGGTTCTAATGCTTTCCTCACCTTGACTAAACTTTAGATTGGCTTACTTCTGACTCTATACCTCTTCTCCCTGTAGGTAAAGCATTTAATTTAGAGAACTTGTAAATTTCTTTTCTGACACTTTGAGAAGTAAATCTCCTCCTAGCCTTTTATCTCTTATAACCATGGGCTATCTTTCCCAATGACCTGAAAGTCATTACTTTGAAATCTAATCTTCAACAATAGTACCCTTATTTTCCATTTTCTGTGGGAAGATTGAACACAACTTAGATAAGTGCCAATTAACAAAGAGAGATAGCCTAATCACATTGACGAAAATCCCCTTAACATTGTCCAATTCTCTCCCATTAGCTTTCTCGGGCACTGAAAATCCCTCCAAACTTTTGTTTCAGAAGACTTGAGTTCAATTTCTTTCTTTTTGCTCTTGTCTTGACTCCTGTTGCAACATTCTTGAATGAAGTCTTCTTTGTTTATTTAATTCCACCTTGTGCAATTTTTCTTTGACATCACTCCTTCATAAACTCTAAACTGCCTAGTGTATTTAGATTGAATCATCTCTCAAGTACATATAAGAATCGTTTTTAGCTCAATGGAATGTTTTTAAGATTGAGTGAAATAAAAAGGTAAAGCACTTGTTATATAGAGCATGTTTCAAAAAACTATCATCACAATTGCTTTTGTGTTACTATTATTAAAATTGTCATTGTTATAATCACCTCTGCCAAATAGAATCTTATTTCAAAATTCAACTCAATGTCATCAGCTCCGTTCAAATTTCTCTGATTGTTTCTGCCAAAAGTGATTTGTTGCTTCTCTAAATTCCTATAATATACACTAGGTGATTTATTTATTTGGCATCTATCTTTAGGTTTATTTACTATATTCTTTCTTTCATAACTAGATTATAAAGTTCCAAAACATAAGAAATATTGTTTATTTGTATATCTCCCATAGGAATTAGTATAATGCATTATCCAGACAATGTACATCATGAAAATATGTTGAATGAGTAAATAAATTAATCACCAAGTCTATGATAACTGTACTGTGATATGGACAAAGTTCATAACTCATGGCTATGTTTGGGATATGCTATGAAATTCTAGGTGTTATAATATTTAGAATTTATGAATTTTCATATTGGCTCTTGGTTAAATAGATCCTGTAAAAATAATTTGAACAATTTTTAGCTTAAAGAGATTAATAAATGGTTTGCCCCTTGTTGCAATTTTATACATATTCAGAATTGCCTCCAGAATTTTCAATATCCTGCCATATGTAGCTACAGGAGGGTGGTTAGCTGAATATAGACACCTGCTATTCCTGATATACCTATACTTGGAAGCAAAAAGATGATTATAGTAATAATAATGCCATGAATTTTTATAGTACCCTATCATTATTTCAGAAAGCTCAACCTTCCTCATGCAATCATATAATGTAGGAAGGAAATTCATATTATATATACAATCCCTAAGGGCATTTTTATCACTTTAAATTTTACCAACCTTATTATTCATGGTAGATTAATAGAAACCTGTGTGAGGGCATGGCCCTGAGATTGGCTTCTAGTAAGACACAGACAAGTATTGGGAAAGATGACAGTAGGCTTCATGAATGAAGGGATAAGGAATCTAAATTAGGGTTGTCACAGGAGGAAAAACCAAGATAGAGAAGAGGGAAATCACATTTTAGGAAAAGGAT
This sequence comes from Sciurus vulgaris, assembly GCF_902686455.1. Classification (NCBI taxonomy): domain Eukaryota; kingdom Metazoa; phylum Chordata; class Mammalia; order Rodentia; family Sciuridae; genus Sciurus; species Sciurus vulgaris. The sequence continues at coordinate 108,452,951 of NC_136471.1, forward strand.
TAAGAGTGGCACAGAGGCAAGTTTCCTTCTCACATCTCCTTTCCTCTTCCTTTGGCTATTCCATCCAGCTTTTTTTTAATTGGTGCATAATAATTACACATAATAATGGGATTCATTGTGACATTCATAATACACATAATATAATTTCATCAATTTTACTCCTGGGCATTGTACCCAGGGGTGCTTACATACTGAGCCACATCCCCAGCCCTTTTTATATTATTTTTTAGAGACAGGGTCTCTGCTGAATTTCTTAGGGCCTCACTAATTTGCTGAAGCTAGCCTTGAAATTGAGATCCTCTGGCCTCAGCCTCCTAAACTGCTGGGGCTACCACTCATGGCCCAGCTTCTTTTTTAAATCTCATTTCCCTAGGGGTAGAGATTTTTAGTTGAGAGAGGAAAAGGCTAGCTCCAAAGATAGCACAGCTTTACTAGAATTCACTTCTGTCCCTAATTTACAACACTCTTACTCTCTTTATACTTCTACCCATCAGTCAAAAAAAACAAAAACAAGAACAACAAACCCAAAATTGGGTTGTCAGTGGAAAGGCAGGCAGGGAACTGCTGGTGAATACTGAGGAGGAACTTCTCAGTAGAAGAGAGAGTTAGTGGCCCAAAAGCCAGACTGAGGGGAAAAGATGAGATCCTGTAACTACTCAAACAGATTAAAGATGTATCATTGGAGAGAGTGTAAGTTAGGGATAGATTTACTTGACTTCTTGATGCCTTTATTAGTTGTCTGAATGTTCTCATGAAGATATAATTAAGACAATACAAATTGGAACTGCAAGTGTGTAGGATTCACAGCAGCTAAATTCAGTAGCATGTGTTCAATCTTCACAGGTTAAGTTTCATTGTGTAAATTCTGGAAATGTATTGCTCTGCTCTTGTCACTTCCTAGATTTTTAAAATGAATATAACATCAATCTACACTTAACCAAGCTGTCATTCCTGGTTCTGGAATCCAATTCTCTGATTCTTATTCTAACCAGTACCCTGGTCCTCATTTTTCTAGTTAAGTAAAAAAAAAAAAAAAAAAAAAAAATCTCAGTTTAGTTTCTTTTACATTAATAAAAATATGTTCACTATGGGCAAAAAAAAAAAAAAAACAGATAAAATCTTATGTATATATATGTCTCTATATATAGAATATAGAATATCTACATAGAATATAGATATGTAGATAATTTTCTTACAATTACATCCAAATAAATCTCACTGAACAGTGAATCTGCCAAAAAGGAAATCAGAATTCTAGTCATCATTTTGAGGATACACTGGAACAGAGCTATAATAGTATTTCTTCCCCACCATTCATACCTTGGGTTCATGGTGTAAAGCTCAAACAATAATAAACTGCTTTTATCAAAGCTTCATGGAGGAGAGAAGAAGGACTTTTGTTATAAAGATTCACTATACTGTAGCACAATTTGAACAGATGGCAAGGATCAGCTTTACCAAGTCTCCTTTCCTCTGATTGATTTCTCCTGTTTCATCCCTGTAAAAGGAACCAATCTTCATCCATATCCAGTAATGGTAAGTGATTTAAAGGTGTAGGTCACAGAGAGAGCCACTTTATCCTATACAGTAAAACAATTTCTTCAACTGAATTTCAAACTTCACCAGTTACTTGCCCTTAAATTTTGTAAACACTATATTTCAGACACTGTGCTTAGTGCCTTCCAAATATTTTTAATGGAATTCTTACAATAAACACATGAGGTATGTGGAAATTATAATGTATGTTTAGAAAGTGGTACAGCTGGAATTTAATCCCTTCATATTTATTTAAACTTCATGCTTATGTTCTAAAAATTTTTTAACCAGAACCCACCCCACATTATAAGGCTATTGAACCAAATTTCAATGCAATATTAAATTTGGTAGATTTTAACTTATACATTTTTGGCAGGGAGTTACTAGGTATTGAACTCTGGGGCACTCGACTTCTGATTCACATCCCCAGCCCTATTTTATATTTTGTTTAGAGACAGGATCTCACTGAGTTGCTTAGCACCTTGCTTTTGTTGAGGCTGGATTTAAACTTGAGATTCTCCTGTCTCAGCCTCCCCAGCTGCTGGGATTATAGGGGTGCACCACGGTGCCTGGCTTAGCTTACTTATACTTTTTAATACCATAACGTGCACACACACACACACACACAACAGTACAAAATGCTATAATTGTCCTGACTTTTCACCCACAAGATTGAATTGTGCTAAGAGAAGAATTTTTAAATAAGGCCATCACTTACCCATAGTTTCAATCATGGAAATGTTACACCAGCTGACAGAGATAAGAATAGAGGTTAGGAAAACCAGCCAAAAATTGGGAGCTAGGAGAAATGAAAGTACTGCTAGGATGGAGAAAACCATAGACTAGAAATTAATAGAAAGAAACAAGGGGAAAAATGTAAGCATAGTACAGCATGAAAAGAATAACAAAGTAAGATAATTCATAATGCAGTGTGCAAATGTTTGATGTATTCTGAAGGCACCCATTTCCATTGACCTCAACATGTGAAGATCATGTTCTTTGGAGACTGCATTGCTTCCTTGTAAAAATCACACAACTGTAAGTTAGAAAGACTAAAGTTTTGTTGAGTTTTCCTGGTAGAACCTGGTTACATGGCCAATGGCCACTTTACAATGTAAACACATTTGAATTCAGTTTTCTCATCTGTAACGGCTATAGTGATCAATTATACATGCTAACTAAAATAAACATTAAAATAAAGAGACTTTGAATTTTAAAAATAGGCAAACAAAAAAATACTAGAACTTCTCTTTCTTTAAAATGATAGCATTGCTGGGTCGTAGCACACGCCTATAATCCCAGTAGCTTGGGAGGCTGAGACAGGAGGATTGAGAGTTCAAATTCAAAGCTAGCCTCAACAACTTAGCAAGGCCCTGAGCAACTCAGCAAGATGGTCTCTAAGTAAAATATAAAAAGGACTGGGGATGTGGCTCAGTGGTTAAGCACCCCTGGGTTCAATCCCCAGTAACAAATAAAATAAAATAAAATAAAATAAAATAAAATAAGGTCCCTGATTCCTTGTACCATCTCTAGTTCTTCTGCTGAATTATAACAAGATTTGGGGGTACAGAAAGCAAAGTCATCATCAGACCAATTATGCAAATGGTGATAACATATATTGAAGGCAAAATAAGAGGGCAGAGCATCTGGGTGTATGACACTCCTTTCATGGATTGAAACCAGTAACTTGTCTCTGCATTTGCAGGAGGGCTAAGTAGTGGGAATGTGTCAGACAGAAAGTTATATTTGGTCCTCTGTACAGATGGACTCCCCTTGTTTGTGGTCTATTAGCTGTCATTTTGCCTCTTTTTCAAATACTTCTGTGCTTTATATGATTCTTATCTGAGGCTGGTGGTGGGAGTAGAAAAATATTTAAGGAGGTAGTGGAGTCTGAAGTATGTTGCAACTCTGGTGTTATATAACAAGTGGCATTGTTGTATATGGAATTATGGAGAGAACCACTGAATGAGACTAAAGAAAGTAGCTAGCCATGGGAATGTTTACAAGCAGAGGTCTTGGTATTCAACCTATTTGGACTTTCCAAAAATTATTAAATATGAATTGTGAATGAAATTGAGTGAAAAATGAAAAAGCATTTCTGCTTTATATTTTTTTGGGGGTGGGCAGTTACTGGGGATTGAACTTAGGGTTACTGAACCTCTGAGCCACATCCCCAGTCCTATTTTGTGTTTTATTTAGATACAGGGTCTCAATGAGTTGCTTAGTCTCACTTTTGCTGAGGCTGGCTTTGAACTCAGAAGACAGATCTGAAAATATGGAATCATGTACATAGAAGAGATAATTAAATGAAAGTTCATGAGATTTATATATGTGTGCAGAAAGAGTTGAATATAGAGTTAATTACAGTATTTGGGGGCTCTGTGAGAAGAAAGAATTATGAAATAAACCAAAAATGGAATACCATAAGAATTAAATGTTAAATAAACCAAGAAGACAAATGTTTTTAAATGTGTGGTGGTAATTATAATGTTCACCTCATAATTCTGGTTATTTATATTCTAAGCACATGGGAGATTTTATTTCTCAGATTACTTAAAGTTTGGTGGGCCATGTAATATTGCCTTATAATGTGTGAATAGACTCGATATGTGTGAATTCTATGCTGAAATAATTAAGAACTGATGCAAGATATTTTGGAGTTCTTTTTCCCATTGGTCTACTAAGTAGTAATATTTAAAACGGTGGCTGTTTCTCTATCTTGGGTGTTCGAGTGTTGCTGATAAACAGTCCTTCTTCCCCAGTTCCCAACTAACCTGTAATGGTTTTATTTCATAAAAGAGAAGTATGTCGGATATTTTATGACAGTAAAGTTTTGTACTTAGTGCAAAGATTAATACAGCTTAGCTTATTTTCTATAGTAGCATATCCTAACTAAATCTCACTGATTAGAAGGTGGATAATGACACATTTAGCCAAAATACAGTGTAGGTGAAGAATGAGAAGGGCATTGGTTTCATACATATAAGCATTTGCATATATTTGCATAGATAACTGTATTGCATATGTCTGTATATATATAAATAAATATATATATTTATTTTATAAAATAAATATATAAAATATTTATTTATAAAATAAATATATATATATTTATAAAATATATATTTATTTATTTATATATATGGGCCACAGAGAGAAAGAATGAGAGAACTGTATTTTGTACATTTTTCTCATACTAAAAACAGAAAGAAGAAGCCAGGTTGTTATGAAGGAAATGAATCTTGAAGTAATTCATGAACTTTCATCTGACATATTTGGACACAAAGAAAGGAGAAATGTTAAGAGAGAACTAAAGGAAGGAACAGATGCAGTTAAAACTTCCATCTTTTTCTTTTTTCTGAAGGATGAGACCAGTACATACCTAAAAGCTAAGACAAACTATCATAAAGGAGGGACAGATAGTGGGGTGGAAGAATGTGCAAAGTTCTAAGGATTCGGGATTGGCTAGGACAATGCAGAGATGGGTTATTAGGTCTGTTTGGGAGCAGGGACACTCCCTTCTTTGAAAATGGAGGGAAAATGAGAGATGTAGAAGCAAGAATGTGTTCAATGTTAGCATTAAAATATATTTCACATTTTACCAGGAAACATCTTAAATTTAATACTTTAAAGTTCATGACACTAATCCTAGTTGAAATAATTCTTCTGCTACAATGAAAACTATGGACATTACCCCTTCCCTCCTCAATGTGCTCAGAGCCTCCCACACAGCAATTCTCAACCTTTGAGGATATGTTTTGCCGAGGAATTGCAAAGTGTTCCTCATATACTGAGTTTTAAAACTCACAAAATTATATCCAGAGCAGCTAATAACCTTGAAAATAATAATTTGCCCATAGTGCAAAGTTTACTTAACAAACAGGTTTTTACTATCAGAGTAAGAATATGTGGGAGCAAAATTATACAGGAGAAGCACTTTAGTCTATCTAACCTCTTGATATGAAAATTAGACCACTGTGTCACTCAGTGACACCAAGATCAATCTAAACCAGTGGTTCTCAAATCGTGGCAAGTATCATAATTACCTGGCAAGCTTGTTAAGATAGCAGTTGTTGGGGACCACATTGAACTTTATTGACTCAAAACATTGAAATGGGGAGCCTGACCTATTTTTTCTTTTGGTAAGATCAGCAGATGACTTGGTGCATTTCAAAGTTCTAAACTTACTAACCAGAACACTTCCTATCAAACTTATATCTCTTTAATTTTTCTAATGCAGTGGGAGGGGGTTGACTGGTTCTGAGTAGTAGACTGTACTACTTATGAGCAAACAAACTAGGAGCATAGACCACAGACTTAAAATCTGAGAGGGATCTTGAAGTGTGATTTGTTAAATCTTCATTTTATCTTTTTGGAAACTGTGGATCAAATTGTCTGTGAATACTTCTTAAGGTCACAAAGTGGTGTCAGGGCTTGAGATAAGGATTTAGGATAAAGAGAGAGGGAGATACTGAGTCTCAAAGCAAACATCTATGAACCACTGAAGTTCAGTAAACACTGGGTAACACTTGTAACCTTTTAGCAAAGTGCCCTCGGCTCTAAATTGTGTGGCTCCACCCTACCCCCACATCCAGTCTGGCTCTTAACTACTATTGTTCCCCTGTAAATATTGGACCTCCAACCCAAGAAGGGACTTCTCATTCTTCAGATAATCCACATTCTCCCTTGAATGTGCATCTGCTTCCTAATAAACCTCTGTCTATACCTCCCCCTGCTTTTTGTTTGGTACCCAGGATTGAACCCAGGGGCACTTAATCACTGAGCCACATCCTCAGCCCTTTTTTGTATTTTTTTAAATTTAGAGACATGGTCTCCATGATTGCTTAGGGCCTAGCTAAATTGCTGAGACTGGCTTTGAACTCGCAATCCTCCTGTCTCAGTCTCCCAAATCCCTGGGATAACAGGCATCTGTGCCTGGCCCTTATCTATATCTTTATTTGGTACAGGCTGAAATTCATTTTGTGCACATAAGCCAAGAACCCTGCTTGTCCTGAGTTGAATTTCCCTTCCTTCTGGCAACTCCCTGGACTCTTATCTGGAGACATCTCTTCTCCCATGACAGTCTGACAACTAAATCTAGGATTTTAACTTGGACTTTTAGCTCTCATGTTTAACACTGATCACATCCTATGGCTTTCTTCTGTTAAAAGTATTCTACTGTAGTTCCAGAAAATATTATTTATTGTGTTTTTAGACACCCTGCTTAGTGTTCCATTTCACAAGGGGAAAGGAAAGGTGGCTACGATTTGTGGGTTAATTTCCTGGATTTTATATTTTTGTTGGAGAAGCAAGTGACACATGTACACGGAATGATTGGAAACACTACTCTCTCCAAAATGTATATTTGTTGTTCACCTTCTCCTCTCATCCCACATTCTGTATACACAAGGTTTCCTAATTTCCTCCAGAAGAAATTAATTTGAGCATTTAAGTAATTTCTTTCAACTATGGTTCTTTTAAAAAATCAGAATATTGAAGGGAAGCGACTCGTTATTCAAACAATAGTTTCAGGAAATAAATGGGTTTTTGATTGTTTCTATTATTGGAAGACTTTAGGACAAAAATAACTGCTAGAGACCTTGTGTTTAAGATAAAGAAAATATTTTGATACTATGATGTATAAAAGGTAAATGGAAAGGAAGCTAATGATCACAGCAAGTTTTTGAACTGTTTTTCCTTGAATTGGTCTGAATATGCTTGCCAGACAATATTTAAGTTAAGGAGATGGGCTACCCATTGGTTGCTCTCTGCCATTTTCATGATCAAATAGAAAGTTAATCCTTAAGTCAACATGTTTATAAATCACTTCACATATTACATTTCCTATATTTGAAATATCTAGCATGATTTTCTTCCTTCTTTCTTATACCTCATACTTCTCTGACAACCCAAAGTTGCATTCCAAACTTTGGTCAAGGGAAAAAAAACATGTTTTTGCTAGTATTCCTGTCTGATTCATTGATTTTTGCAGTGAAGTATTTAATTCATTAGAATTTTGTTTCAACTTTTTTATGGCCTATTGTTCTATAAACAAAATTAAAATACAACCTATAGACAAGAAGAAAAAAATTAGTTAATAGTTTTAATAAAGCCTGCATATGAAGAAATGCTTTAAGAAATAAAAAAATACAAGCTGACAAATTATATGAGCAAGTGATTCAGTGGAAAAACAAACAGTAATGTGCAATAAATTGAATTACACAATCAATTTGGGTAATTCATAATAAAACATCAACATACTACTGTTTAATTTCCCATTACATTGACAAAAATTGAAAAGAATGACAACACTCAGTCTTGGCAAAGATGTGGGAAAATATACATTCTCATGACCTATTTGAGGTCATGTGAATCAGCCAAACACCTTTTAAGGGGGATTAACATCATGTAGAGCAATTCGATTCAGAAATGCTATTTCTAGTATTGCTAAAAAAAAAAAAAATCCTCACATATGTTCAAACCTAAACAGTTAAGTTCATTGTGGCATTGTTTTTAATAGAAAATAACAAAATGTAACAAATACTCATAGGAAGAATTAACTAAATTTATGACATCAATATTATAAGCAAATGTTTAAAAGAATAAAAATGTTATATAATAGCATAGAGCTCTAAGACTCATATAAAGTTAATAGAATAATAAGCATTTATGATTTTGCTAATTTATATTGGGTCAATTATATTATTGTATGCCATATGTTATATGAAAATGCATAAATAATATATCTAGAGTAACAACATCATGAATTCTGTCATGTATTGCTGAGGAGCTTGCTCAGAATTGAATGATTTTCCCCCACTTCCTCTTTTGAAAAGTTTGTTAGCCTTTTTTGAAAGTTGCCTTTGGAAAGACAGTCCTGATTTTGTCAAGATAACAGCGCCTAAACATGATGGCTGGTCACTAGAAGGGTTGATAGGCTCAGACCTCTTAGTGCATGAAACACAACTTCCAAGATTCTCCATGAGCTCCAGGAAAGCCTTAACTGAGGCTGGGTTGCAACCCACATTTTCTCTCTGACTAATCCTATATTGTTTACTCCCTTTAACAAATGTTGATGATAAACCTCTCACGCAGCAATCTCTTTTTAAGGTTCTGCTTCCCAGAGAACCCAACTTGTAAACCTTAAAATTTATTAATAATGTTCACCTGTTTGGAGGTAATTCTGGGTGAGAGAAAGAGGGATTTTCATTATTTCAGTCACATCTGACTTTGAGCTCTTATGTATTCATAAGAGCTATTTCATATTCTGGGTTTATGTCACACTCTTTAGGCATAAAATACATGTCTTCTGATTTAAAAAGTAAATGAGTAAATGAAGTCTACATTCAATGAAGATTTTATTTAAGTATGAACTCTTTACCTTATATTTTTACCCTGAATTTAGAGGTTCAAAGCTTCTTCGAGATTTTTGTAGGCTTTCAGGACTTTAGGTTCCCAACACAAACTTTCTGCTCACTCAAAGATTTAATCCCTGCTTGTTCCTTGACCACTTCTGACCCTCTTTCCATGCACATCAGTCCACATTTCATCTTCAGCAGACTCCTGTCCTCAAAGCAGAATCTACACAAGAGTATGTGGAAATGAGTTTGTGACAATGAAGTGTATAGATAAGCATGGAATAGAAATTCACTTGTAATTAGGAGTGAGAGATCATTGTTCTCCATGTTCTCTATTTCTGCTGTCTGACATACCTCAATGGCCATATTTCTTCCTTTCACCTCCTCTCTTCCATCTATTCTAAAGCTTCCCAAACCCTGTGAGCTTAACTGGGGTAGAATAAATTCTTAAAGAAATCTTCTTCTCAACTTCTACCCTGGACTAGTTTTTTGGGGCCTACATTTACATAAGAATGAAGGTAGTTAAAGTGTTCTTTAAACAAAAGGTCAATTGCCTCAGGATTCTTCTCTTAATGATATGAATAACTCACATAAATATTGAAATTTCAATTTCCTTCTACTTAGGCCAAGGTTTTGGACAGTGTGATATAAATTATATAAGCACATTACTTTTTATAGATTTGTTAAGTGAAGTTGATACATTTCAATTTGTCCTTTGACTTGAATTCGATAAATTACATACATAAACTTGTTTTCACACAAGTATGAAGTTTTGATTCAAGAGGTCAACCTCAGGTCTATATATTCCCAAACTTAGCTCTATTCTTAACATTTCTGAAAGGACTACTGAACAAGGATGTCCCATGTATAGCTACCACAGCCTTGTTGCTTAAAGTATGAAGTCAACTTCTTCCCATTGGAATAAGTCTTTTATTCAGTGAATTTCAGGGTTGCCATCTAATTGAAACATCCTTAATTTTTTCACATTGTTCCTAGTAATTACATTCCCTACACATCCTAATTATGTTTGAAACCTCTACCAAAATAACTTGCATATGGTATGTTAGAAAGTGATAAAAATATAATAAGAAAGTATATAAGAAGAAGATAGGTTTTAGTAATATAACCACACCAAAATCTTAATGTCTAACAAGAAAGATTTGATTTCTCACCCAGATTATCTGGAGTGTGGTTAGTTCCTGTGGCATTAGGGAGGGAAAGTGATAAATTTTTGGATGCTAAAGGCTTTCAGTCAGAAGTGTTAAGTGTCATTTATGTTCATATTTCACTAGTCAAAGTAAATTGTATGGATAAGCTGAACTTTGTAGTATGGGTATATCTTACCAAGGTCCTGAATAGAGGAAGATTAGAATTTTTATTACCTGTTCTAATAACTTTCTGTAAAGGTAAAGAGCTGGGTTATATGGAGAGAATAAGTTACAATTTAAATTAAGAGAGCAAGGATGGATTTTATGGAGAAAATATTATTTTATCAAAAACATAACTTTGGTTAAGGATGTTGGCTATGGGCCTCAACTGGGAGAGGACATGCCCTAGTTGTTTTTTACATTATTTTTCAGATATAGGAAACAGCCAATGTAAATTTATCAGTCAGTATTATGTCCAATGCATGTGAGTAGCAGCAAAGCCAGTGTGGCTGGAGTGGAGTGAGCAAGATGGAGAGCAGTGGGAGATCAGACCGGAGAGAAAAAGAATAAGTAATAATATCTAGCTAGGGACCTGTAGGTTATAATAATGTTTCCAGAATGTACTCTAAGTCAAGTGGATTAGTCAATGTGAGATTTTTATTTCCCTGAAGTCTGGGTACTATCATCCCTTAGGTCTTTACCAATTTATGAAAGTATTTCCCCCTTGCCTTTTCCTTGATCACTCTGACAAATATACCACCTTCCATCATCAACACACAATCTTCAAGTTTGTTTGGGACTTCTCTGCGATTAAGTCCAAAAGCATCTCTGATGTTAGTTCACTGCAGACACAACTCCCATTGCTTAATCCTGGGTGCCTTCCTCTCTTTCTCTTACTACCTGCCAAGTTGTTTACATTGTTATTTCCCCACAGTTTTCAAAGCCTTTGGCCCAGTGATGCTGCCCAAAAATATGTTATGTTTGAACAGACCTTAGGGCATTTTGGTATTTTTCTGTACCACTTTTCTATGTTTTCCCAATGGGGACATAGTTCATATCACTAAAAGATATGTAGGAACTATGGCATTACAAGGATTCTGCAATCTCTTTTATTGGTGTGGGACATGGTGTAATGGATTCTAGTTGTGTTCAGAGTAAAAAAAGTCTTTGCTCAACATCGGAAAGTCCCTTCTCTGAGGCAAGAGACCCTACTTTATGTTCACAGAGAGTTTTTTGATTGCCAGACCTGAAGCATACAGCTTCAAATAAAAACAGAAAGCCTTCTCAAGTAGTCCCAAGAGATAACATCAAATAATAAATCTAAGCACAGTTTTTGGAAGTAGAGAATATCCAGGTTCAAATCCTGGCTCTACTACTTACTAGATTTGTGATCTTGGATTGTTTCTTCAGTTTCTTTACCTTTTAAAAATAAATCTATCTCTTATATAGTGCTGTCTGGCACATAGTAAGTGCTCCATAAAGTTAAGTTGTTTTTTTTATTATTCATCTTTGTTGAAAGTCAGAGCTCATGCGCAGGCCCTAGGCTATCTCTGATTTAATGGAATGATCTGAAACCTTCTGGGGTCCCTTTGGTAATAAACTGTCTTTTGCTTCTTTTCCCAGATTTATTTTATTCTTCTATTCCTCAGGGAGGAACCCCATAATAAATTGAGGGACAGGTGTAGATTTCTTGGCAACCTCAGTTTTCCATTTAGGTTTATTGACCAAAGCTTGAATGAAATGGTTGCCTCTGTCCTGTCCCCAAGACATTAGCCAGTGAAGTTCCTATTGAATAACAAGGAATGCTCAAGCTGCAGTGTGTCCACTGTGAAAGTCAAAGCTGTTCACCTGTCAATTACAATAGCAGTGAGCAGCCATCCTTTATATAATGTTAACCATAATAAAAGGACAGAGAGCCACAAGACATAGGCTATTATGTTTTTATTTTTCCAGAACTCCTGTGACTGCTTATGTTGGCTCATTCAGGCGTTTTGTTTAGAAGCATGGAAGGCATTCACCTATTGGAGAAGTGAAAATTTCTAAATGATTGAACAAAAAGAAAATGTCTTGGGAGTTAGAACATATTTTGGTTGTGTAATTACACCAGAGATGATATTGAAAGAATGGACATTTTTTTAAGCTGTCTGTTTTATCTCAACTCCCTAAGGTTTCCCTCCCAGTAATGGGAACAAAGCCCTTAAAGCTGTTCCAGGAAACAGCCCCAAACAGAGAGTAAAAGAGTAAATTGAGCCAGATAGCTAGATAGTGCTCAAACAGTAGGATTACCAGAAACTATTGACCAGAATCTACAGCCTGTTATAAAATATTGTGAAACATTTTGTCAGCAAACCCAGACCCCCTTTGAAATTTCCTGGCAGCTTTGTTTCCCCTTTTCCCCCTTTCATGTGCGACCCCTCCCGATGTGTGGTCTCTGCCTTTATAAACCTACAAGATTTTCTGCTGGGGACTCGACTCCTCGAGTTGGGTCCCAGCGCGCTGGAATAAACACCTCTTGCGGTTTGCATCAAGTGACGCCTCCTGCGGTTGATTGGGGTTGCCGTCCATCCATGGGACAGAGTTGGGGTTTCCTTTTTGGGGGGCCTTACATTTGGGGGCTCGCCCGGGATAAGACGGCCCCCCCTCATCCGCGGAGTCGACCTTGGAGGTAAGAAGGGGTACCCCGAAGTTGTCTGTCTTTGTCTTGTGTTTTGTTAGTTGGTCTGGTTCTGTGAGCGCGCTTTCGGTTTCGGTGGCAGCCGTTCGGTGACTCGTGAGAGTGGCCGGACAGTGGCCGGTAGACGTGCCTGGGGGGCCACAGGTTGCAGCCCTGGGGGACGCCCTAAGGGTGGAAGGAGAGCCAGGGACGCCTGGTAGTCTCCATTGGTAAGGGCGCTGATGGGGTTCAATTGGTGGATCAGAGATTGGCGCCCGTCTGTATCTGGTTCTGTTGTGTGTTTGTGGCAGAGGTGGAGGAAGAGTTGGAACAACTGGGGGGTTCTGGGCCCCGGCTACTCTCGGGTGGACCCCAAAGGTTCCTTCTCTGGACTCCCCCTCCCGGCAGCCCTGAAGGGTAACTTAGCAAAGTAGCTACAGTCTCAAAAGTAATGAGAAATAAGGTCTCATAATTTTAACATCCAACCTGTCCGGATGAGATGGCTAAAATGCCTTAGACACAGAGTTTCTGTTAAAACCTGTTAGATCCTTCCAGATCTCAGTCCAGGCTTGCATTGAAATATAAATAAAAGAAGCCTAAAGGCTCAGTAGGAGACCAGTCTCAAACCCAGGGAAAGAAAAGGTAAAAAGAGTCTTTAAAACTCCAGCAAAGTAAATGCTATATTTTTAATTATATGTTTTTTTGAGCTCATGATTTTTTGATCAGTTCTATTTTTTATTCAACTAGAGTTTTTGAACATCTGTTACACTGCAATGGAGATTCACCTATAAAGTTACAAGGGCTTGATTTTGTGTTATTTGTATGTTGTGCTGTCTGATGTCATGTTTTGTCTGTATCAAAACTGAGCGCTCCTAAAATTAAAATTTAAAAATGGATCCAGATACTTTTAATTCACGTGATTTAAAAAAGGTTCAAATTGGGTAAACTAATAAGAGTAAAATGTCTTTGAAAATAACTTGAAAGTCTCTAGGTGGTCAAGCTAATAAAATATTGATGTTAATAAAATGTCTAATATCAATTGTTTCTAGGACTTTTCAACAGGGAAGAGACAGCAAATACTGTTCAGGACACTTGTCTGATATCTTGGTTTTTTACAGAATAAGTGAATTAGAGTTAACATGTATGGGATTACTCTAATGTGTTTGTAGAGACATCTGATTAATTTACAAAGTTAAAATGCTAATTGTTAAATAACATCGAGTACTTTTAACTCCTTAAATTCCATGGGGTATCATACTTAAACATTATTGGTGTTTTCATAGGTTGGTAAATAAAAGGGTTTAAACTTGCTTTGTGTCATCACTAAACTAAAAACAAGGTTACTAAGAGTTATGTCCTAACAAGTGCAATTCTATATACAAAGGGTCCCAAAAGTTTCAACTGTGTTTCAATTAGAGTACTATAAACAACAGAATATTTAATCTTATTAAAATAGAGTAATTTATCTAAATTCAGAAATTTCATAAGAGTTGTTTCAGAATGTGAACAAAAAGGGGTCAACAAATAGGAAAGAAAAATAAAAGGTTCTGGGTATGGAAATATATTTAGTAAAAGGAAAAAGGAAATGTTTCTGGGTAAGAAAGTGCTTGTGTGATGAAATACATGAGGGTCTAAGTAAGTGCTAAGAAAGTCTGTGTAAGTAAAGGGCAAGTCTAAACAAGTTTGCGTGTAACTAAGTTGGTTGTATGTGTGTGAGACACCTAAGGCTATTAAGGTTTTCCTAAGATGAAATATTAATGTTCTGATATAAACCAAAGTTTAATCTATATGGTAAAATGACAAGGATTTCTTAGAAACACTAATTTACTCTTAACTTTATGTCTATTAAGTTTTATTCTTTGGAACAATTAGTCTTAAAAATTAGGGGTTTATACAATTATGGTTAAACAACTGTTAGATTATTGTATTATGTTACAGAGTCTACATTTTTCTTTAAAAACTAAATTTGGTAAGATAAAAGTGTCAAGGTAATTGTGAAATGGTCACTAGTTGTATATTAAATGTGTTCATATTTTTCAGGACCACAAGTTTTTAAAGCAAGGAATTTATTAAGCTCTGCTATCCTCCAGATTAAACTTGTCTGTAATGGTAATCTTAAACTTATAAAGAGTAAATTTTATTGGGGATTTATTTCTATCATTTAATGTTCTATTATAGGACCTGCTATCAATAGGGTATGTGTAAAATTTGTTATTTTTTACACTGAGATAAAGAATTTCAAATGTAAATGTATTTCTAAACATTAGAGTCTGATTTGTTTAAAGGTTAATATTGTGAAATATGAAAGAAACATGAAAACATTTTGCCACTTAATCACACAAAAGGAAAGTTAAAAGCTCTCTCAGCCTTTCTTTGATTCATGTTTTAGATACTATGTTAAATTGTGTTAATTATAAAGTTTATATAGACTCAGGAAACAGTATATGTAAAATACTTAATGGTATTTAAGGAAAAGAAGCAAAGATCAACATCAGAATTAGAACACTTAAGATCTGTAAAGAGCCACGCCTTACCTGAGATAAGGCTCTGCCTCCCACCTCACTGTGTGTAGAATAGCGCCAAAATAAGCCAGACTTCAGCTTATTTAAAGTTATAGTCAAAAGATTGGTTCTTGTTGTAAAAGTACTGTGATCTCAAATAGGGGATAGAATGTAGTTCTCAATCAAAATTCAAGATAGCTATTATACAAGCTGAATATATTTTTACTCTTGCTAATTTCATTTTGTAAAACTGTTACCTGTTAATGTTTTGCAGAAGTAGCTGCTCCAAGAACAAACAACCTAGGTAACTTGTGATAATAAGCCATCACCTATAGAATAGATAGTGGTAACTTCTAGTACTAATGCAGACTCCAGTTAGATTAAAGGGTAAATAACTGTAAAGTTATGGACATTAAAGTTAAAGCCCATTACTCTTAATTTATGACTGGTGAGACTGGCTTGCTGGATAATTAAGATCAAACTTAGAAATTGGAGTTAAATACAGAGGTCAAGAAAAGTCCATATTTGGGTCTTGCCCTCAACGTTAGCCTGAACCCAGGGAGTAAGAGAACTTCTCTAAGGAGCGTTGCAACTCTGGGTCACACAACCTCCTGATCAAGGAGATTGTTGAGACTAGAGGATGAAAAATTATCCAGTGCATCTGCTGCAGAGGAGGGTCATGGAAAAGGGGAAACATCCCTTAATGCTTCTAAAGGAAGTCACCTCATCAAGAGACCCTGCCTAATCAAAGTCACTGGTGGAGCTAAGGAGCCGCTCTTAAGTTCTGTACGAGTGACCCCTGTGGGAACTCAGCTGACTCTTTAACAAGACAGGAACCAGGTCAATTTGACCAGCTTGATCTTAGATACCCAGCAAAACAGTTAAAACCAAAATATAGCCATTCTTGGGCATTTAAAGGAAATAATAATTAAATGTAACTTAAGATGTACACTTGTATTAGCCCACTAGAATAAAGGCTGGAAGCTACAAATGAAAGAAAGATTCTTCAGCAAATGTGCCTGATAACTATCAAGAGAAACTGCCAGAGTCAGAAGTTTTTAGTCAGTTTAAGGCCTGCAGACCTTCCTAAGCTACACAGGTAGACTTAATCTATGTTTGCTAGTATGATTATCTATTCCTAAGTAACAGAAGTATAGAGATCTCTAGTAAACACAGGTTATACCAATAAAGGGATATTTTACAAAATCAGATGACATTAAGTAGCTTAACTATATTTTCTGGGGACATCTATGACAATGTTAAAGTCCCCAAATAAAGGGTTCTCTCCAGCCTTTGCTAGGCCTAGTTATGGGAACAATTTCTCAGTTCTTCCACCTCCTGGTGAGAGATTAACTTCTGCCATTTTCATGATACTCAGTGGCATGTTTCAGATGCTGCAACATTTACTTTGTGCTAATCTCATTTCAGTACTCATGTCTTTTTGTTCTTCTATCATAGAAGCAGCCGCCCCCAGATGACTTTACAACCTGCTCTTCCCCAACCAGGCTTCTTCCTGGGACCCCTTGATTTACCCGATTTTTCGAAAAGGAACTCCAAGCTGCTTGCCCCACGCCACCCACTTCCAGCTCGAAGAAGCTAGAGCGGTCATCGACCTCCTTCCCCAGCAGCATGGAGTTCCTGAGATTAGAGGGGGGAATGAAGCCAGAATTGGGAACAGGTAGTTAGTGTAGAAATAGGGGATCAGGTCAAATCGAGGAAATGGCCATAAAATCATCTGCCTCTGGAAGTTGGAGACTGCCCCTGGAAGAATGGAATGTCAAGGATCTCCGGAGCCCATTGATTACCAAATTTACCTGCCTTTATCAAGGACTGTTTATCAAGGACTGCAAACAAGGGGCTGCTAATTGGTGGCCCGCCCCCTGGGCTCTTGCCTGCCTGAAATCACCTAGTCACCTTCATCAGGGAAAGAGTAAGTGCTGTACAGGTACTAATGCTTAGGCAACAATACCAGTCCCTCTGCCAAGGAAATAGCTTTGGAGAAGAGTATATAGAGACAGAAGTTCCATGATTAGAACTTACCAGAAAAGAAAATGGGGAAATGAAAGAATGGACATTTTTTTAAGCTGTCTGTTTTATCTCAACTCCCTAAGGTTTCCCTCCCAGTAATGGGAACAAAGCCCTTAAAGCTGTTCCAGGAAACAGCCCCAAACAGAGAGTAAAAGAGTAAATTGAGCCAGATAGCTAGATAGTGCTCAAACAGTAGGATTACCAGAAACTATTGACCAGAATCTACAGCCTGTTATAAAACATTGTGAAACATTTTGTCAGCAAACCCAGACCCCCTTTGAAATTTCCTGGCAGCTTTGTTCCCCCTTTTCCCCCTTTCATGTGCGACCCCTCCCGATGTGTGGTCTCTGCCTTTATAAACCTACAAGATTTTCTGCTGGGGACTCGACTCCTGGAGTTGGGTCCCAGCGCGCTGGAATAAACACCTCTTGTGGTTTGCATCAAGTGACGCCTCCTGCGGTTGATTGGGGTTGCCGTCCATCCATGGGACAGAGTTGGGGTTTCCTTTTTGGGGGGCCTTACAATATCTCCTTTTTAGTATAATAGAAATATAGCATACGAATTCAAAACATTTTCCCTAAATTAAATGCAAAGAAAATTTGGTTAATTTTGTTAATAATTCTCAATTATTTCATGAAATAAACATTCCCTGAGATTGTAAAATTCAAGATAGGAATTATCATGCCACTTTCATGCTGAATGAGACCAGAATGTTCCTGCCCAAAATATGAAGGATTGTTGAGTTGAAAACAATTAGGAAAAAGCCTATATAGAAGAACTCTCTGCCCTTCTCTCTGCTAAAACCTGGGCATAGATTTATAAAACACAAAAGGTTCCCTGCTGCCCTCTTTACCTGGAGAGCAAAGTTAAACCATTGAAGACAGATTTAGACCCTCATCATCCTTAAGATGATACCTGAGGAATTTATATTAACAGGCTTTACTAACTGACGTTTGCCCTTTGCTTGCCAGTTTATAGACTCAAAGTCCTTTTCTTAAATCACTTCTGTAAACCTTTTTTTTCTTTTTGGGGCTGGGGATTGAACCCAGGGCCTTGCGCATTCGAGACAAGCACTCCAGCAACTGAGCTACGTCACCAGCCCTTCTGTAAACTCTTCCTGTTCTTTGTCAAAGATACTGTATAATCTGCAATTCAAAGCCACTTCTTTCATAACTACTCATTCTCTGCATATCTCATGTAAACATGAAATATACATGTTAATAAAACTTCTGTTTGTATGTCTCTTGTTAATTTGTCTTTCCTAACAAAGGTCCATTACAAATATAAATCTATGGAGGTAATTATACTTCTCCTGTAGTGCTCAAAGCTTCAATGGCTTCTTCCTGATGCCCACCATTTGTAGTGTGGATTTTTAATTCTGGGTTTCAAGGATCTGATTGTCTCCCTCCACACTGTTGTTATAGCTCAGCCTCTATTCATCCTTTACACATTTTTTGCACTCTAATGAAATTGGAGAAGTCTAGTTTTAGTGAGACATACTCTCTAATGTTTCTCTTCTATGTGACTATTAACTAATCGCAATACATATAATCCTTTTCCACATCAAAATATACCTAATATTCAAAGTCCACCTCAAAAAAGATATTATCTTGTTAACAATGTGTTTCCAGAGATACCTTTGCAATTGATCTTTCTCTCCATTGAAGTCCAATAGGTTGCTGTCTGTAATGCTTTTATGGTATGTATAGTACTCTTCTTTTGCCTTGATTATGCATTTTTTCTCACAGCTACTTGGCTGCATGTGCCTATAAGGGAAACTTTTGATCTGTTATCCAGACCCTCTTTTTTTTTTTTTTTTTTTTTGGTACCAAAGATTGAACCCAGGGGTGCTTAACCACTGAGCCATATCCCCTTTTTACTTTGAGACAGGGTCTCACTAAATTGCTTAGGGTCTCACTAATTTGAGAAGGCTGCCTTCAAACTTGGAATCCTCCTGCCTCAGTCTCCTGAGTCACCTGGATTACAGGTATATGCACCAGGTCCATTTTGTAGGGGGTAAGGGGGAATCTCCTTTCCTAACATACAGCTCCTATAGCTCCTTGCAAAGAATGCTGCTGGAATGTTTTTTTTCAAAAAGAAAAAAGTATTTGGTAAATCATTGCCCTCCAGCTCAACCCTTGATCAATGACCAATAGATTTTGGATTACAGAATCACAACTTTTTTTCCTGTGGGGAAGTTTTGGTGAGCAATTTTTGTAAGAAATCCCATGAAGACCACGCTGGACACGGAAAATCACATAAGGGAGTTTATTAAGCAAACAGAGTGTCTCCCTGCAGGGTAAGACAGAAAATGAGAGGAAAAGAGAAAGGGCGCATGCAAGAAAGAGGGTGGAAAGCAAGGAGGAGAAAGAAAGTGCATCAGGGGGAGAAAAAGCATGAGAAAAGATGGCAGGGTAGCTACCCTTAAGCAGTTGAATTCTGCGGGGCTAACAGGGGACCAATAATGGAGAAAGATACTTGCAAGCTGACTGATGAACCAATAGCTAGCTAGGATGTTCACAGACTGACAAGTAGTTGGGAGGCGGGGAAAATGTCTGCTGCGGAAAGGGCAGGGAGAGCAGCTTTCAGACTGAAAATCTAGGTTGTGATGCAACGGAAAGGGCGGGGGAGCAGCTTTGTATTACAATTCTGATGTAAACTTACACTCTGGAGTTACTCTTTAGTATTAGGCTCTGTCTACTCTGCTAGGATTTGCCTGAAATTAGATTCCTATTGACTTCCTCCATTTCCCCATTCTGTTTACCTCACTACCTTTCCAGGTTCCCCTATATAGGATATTCTTAAATCACCTGTGCAGCAATGTCCATCTCAGGATCTCTTTCTGGGGAACTGAATGTAGGTATAAGAATATTATTTTAATGCCATGTCCTATTCGTCTTTTATACTCCCCAGAGTTTCCAATAGAGTATCCAGTATATAGAGATCTTCAAATGTCAGCAAAATAAATGAGTATATCAATAGCAAATTATTCATTGATATTTCAGAGCAACATCCAAATTGCTACCTTGCAGAGAAGAAAAGGAAACTTTTGGCTGGTAGCCTCTATCCTTACAACCTTTCCACCAAAGTCATCAGCATTCTGAGAATATACGCAATTACTATAGAATAATTATTCTGAGAATGTAAGTGTACTATCAGGAACATATTTTCTACCCACACAATACATTTTAATTGTACACCTACTATTTGTCATGATCTTTTAGAAGGAATTTTCATTAAGACAATTTATTTTGTTGACTTAAATTTCACCCAAGTTTTCACTCAACAATATTATAGTAATCAATGAAATTGAAGAGCTCACATTGACTTCTTTGTTGGTGGTGTCAAGCTTCCTCTTCAGTTAATAGTCACTCATTCAATAGGTCTGAATTATTGAACCAGGATAATAGTTTTCTTACTGCTGAATATTTTAAGTACTTATATTCCCAGAAAAAGTGACTTCAAATACAAAAACTCAAATGAGAAATGTAAACAAAAAACATGTTAATGACTCTAGTAGGGGTTATAGTCGATGTTCATCAAGGAGCTCCTGAAGTCCAGGTAACTTCCCCACATGGAAGCATGATGGGAATTATATAGGGCTTGGAGAAGAAGCAGGAAGAAACAGGATGCAGTTTTCATCTTTGTAAAACTTGAGGTTATAATGGTTTTCTATGTCTTTCTCAGGATCCTTTATTGATTCAGTCTCCTCACAACTGCCAAAAAAGTTCTTTCCATAGTTGTTTTTGCAAACTTAAA
This sequence comes from Sciurus vulgaris, assembly GCF_902686455.1. Lineage (NCBI taxonomy): Eukaryota > Metazoa > Chordata > Mammalia > Rodentia > Sciuridae > Sciurus > Sciurus vulgaris. Next base: position 108,473,934 of record NC_136471.1, read on the forward strand.
ATGATTGTCAACATGTTCAGGAGAGAAGGGAGTAACAACAACAACAACAAAAAAAAGGTGAAGAAATAAGAGAAGAGGAACAACAGTGAAAGAGTCAAAGATCAAATCAAGAGAGATTAGGAGAGCTAGGGTGATAGCTCAGCTGGTAGAGTGCTTACCTCCCAAGCACAAGACCCTAAGTTCGATCCCAGTACCCCCCCAAAAGAAAAAAAAAGAGAGAGATTGGGGTCTGGTTACATCATTTTAGCAAACAATACAATTTTTGAAAAATTTCAATGGAAATATGAACAATTATTCTCCTACTTGCCAATATCAAAATATTAACTAAGCTCATAAGCTATAAAACCTGATGAAAATCCAAAGTTAGAGGCCATGAATCTCTTGAATCAGTAACTTTAGAATATAAATCACAGATAACTATTCACTCTGTCACTTTCCTTATTCTCTTCTATGTAGTCACTTTGTATTTCTATTTATGTTTGGGTTACATTTCATTAAACTGTCACCTTATAACAAATTTTGGATTCCATAATACCTTTCACATACCTAATCATTTTTGTCTGTGATTTATTCTGAGAGTTAACCATGTCTGGTGACCAAATTTATTTTAATTCAACTTATTGTTAAAATTGAGTTGAGGGCTGGGGATATGACTCAGTGCTAAAGTGTTTGCGTGGCATGCATGAGGCTCTGGGTTCAAACCTCAGCACCAAAAAAAGATTAAGTTAAGAAATAGTCTGATGATGAAATTATATATCTCCTGAAAATAGATTTTAATATTGTTAGTCTTTAAATTTCAACATTATTGACTTTGTCCTTTTGTCTTTTGTATGGAGCCAGACAAGGTGAGATTTGCTATCTGTACTGTATTCAGCAATCTATAGTGAGGTTTAATCTTGGCTATTTGTGCACTGTTAACAAATAGTTAAATGAATCTATTTTGAAATCAGCAAAACAGGAGATTAAAGCAGAATTCAAGTGCAAAGATGCAAAGTATGTTGCAAAATAACTTTTTTCAAAATGATAAATGCCTGTACATTCGAAAGGATTGATAACTGAATGCAATCCATTTTATTGGGTTAAATATCAGTTTGAATATATAAAAAGTTCTTAAATAACACTTCAAAGAATATATTTTAGACTACATATGTACAGTATTTAAATGTTAATATGATTCTGAACTAACTATAACATTTTAATGCCTCACATGAAACATTATAGGCTGAGAACCAAGAGAAAAGTAAAAAATAAAATAAAATATGGTTTAATAATCCTACTCTCTTGTGCATTTTGCAATAGAATCTTCACTTATTTATTTATTAGCAGTATCAATTTTAAATGTAGAGTAGTTAAGATTTCTAAAGTATGGTTTCCTACCTCAGAATTCAAGGCCCAACATATTTCTCAAGTCCCATGCTTTCCAAAAGTTGTGCCTCATTTTGCTAGTTTCTTTCTGCTTACCTTTAAAATAGAACTATTCCAGAAATCTTATGTCAGAAACAGAGCACAGTTAATGATATGATTGACTTATTGGCACTGAAGTCCATAATTGAGAAAATGAAAAAAAATTCTGTTACTTCAACAATGCTTAAAAACTGGTTCTATCTAGCTCACAGTAAAACTGATTCTTGGAAAATATGCTAAATATATTTCATTCTTAAGCAAAAACCATAAGTATGTCTGATAATTTTATTAAAAGACTGATTCAAACAGTTGCTTGATTATCACTTGAAAATAACAGTCCTACTACTTATTTTTACTTTTGAACTTCAGTTTGGTGATTTAAAAAAATTTTCTAGGGAAGAATAACTGGAGAAAGACATGACCAGACTCTAGAAAATACAGAAAAATTACTAGGAAGTTAATTTTGGCATTTTGTGGATGTGCACTAGATATAAAAAATACTGACTTTCCTACAATATCTAGGTTTTACTTTTCAAACACGCAATCCACATTTATATTTAATATTGTCTTTGAGATTTATTTTGAGTGCACTCTATTTTATTCATTTTTCTTGAACTCAGTTGTGGAAAAAGGAACATTTCTGTTACTGTTTTACATGTGTATTTCTGATTGACATTAAATTAAGCTGCCAGCCTCTTTGTTTTATTTCTTCAATATCTCACTTGAAAAGGAAAATATAAGTACAAGAAGATTTCAACTCAAATAAATAACACCTGTCAATACATGTAATTATTTTAGGAACACGCATCAGAAGTGATATTTCTTTAAGTTAGACTGGCTACATCATTTCGCTTTTATGTTTTCATTCAAAAATTTTAAACAAGTGCTGGAATTGGTGATTATATGCTAATAGAACTTAGTGTTTTAATTTTTTTTGAACCGCTTAAAGAGATTTAAGAGTCTAAAGAAGTTAAGAGCATCTACATTACTTTAGCATACAAATATGGCTGGAAAATCTGAAACTTCCTATGCTTCTCTGGTATTAAAAATGTATACTCAACTATGTGGCAGGAAGATACCAAAGTAAATAGATTGTTGGAAAAGTCTTTTATTCATACACTGTAAAACCATTAATGGTTGTGATGCTTGACTCTCTAATAACTTTGTTAGCTAATTAGGATAACACTATTTTGCTTGCTCAATCTTGGTGCAGAAATGGATATACATCCAGTAGTGACGAGTAAGATAAGAAAGAAAATTGGGAAACCTTTAAAAGGAGGCTTTCTCAATTCAATAAAGAGTCATAGGAACAAAGAGATTGTCTTCTGGTGGTTGTCACATCTGGATGTAATACTGGATTCACCTTAACAACAGTCTGAGGATGAAGCAAAATCATGACGAGAGCAAAAGAGTCACTGAGAAGTGTTACTGCAAACCAGATGTACTCTGCCTACAATCCGTTTTAAATTCTGGCACTTTTGACATAAATACCTCACCAGTTTAATTGAAGTTTTTTTTATTTTCCCAGTAAAGAAATACCCAAATCAGTTTGTTCACTTCCATGTCTTTTGAGAATGCGGTTTATGTGACTATGACATATAAACAGAAGTTTTCTCATAAGTCTATTTGTAATTTGAATCCGTGATATCATTTTAAGGCAACTTTTTTGGGGGCATGGGTAACCAGGTATTGAACTCGGGAGCACTTAACCACTGAGCTACATCCACAGCCCCTTTTAATTTTTTTTATTTTGAGATAGGTTCTCCCTAAGTTACTGAGGACCTTGCTAAGTTGCTGAGGCTGGCTTTGAACTTGTGATCCTCCTGCATCAGCCTCTGGAGTTGCTGGGATTACAGGTGTGCACCACCACACCCACTTAAGACAACTTCTAGAAAACTAATACAATATTTATTGGTTTAGTATTTGGTATCATTGTAGATTAAACAAAAATAATTTAATTACTTTTATGTGTGAGCTAATCAAATAATTATGGGCGGAATTCCTTAAGATAATCTGCTTATTTTGAAAGTATTTTTTTTTTTTTTTTTGCTAAGGAAAAGCAGCTTTGGGGCAGTCAATGCTTTCCTGGCTTTATTGGAGAATTAGTCAGCTTTTCTGGAGAACAGATGGAAATGGGATTGGGCAAACCAACCATTTATACTATCCATACCCTCCAAAATGGCTCAACAGTGCGTGGGAATGTATGGCACAGATGCTCAAAAGAGCTGCTTCTCATGAGCAACTGGCTTAATATTTGATATGCATGAGGAAGAAACAAAATTAATGTAACCTATGTTAATCAGCTTTGTGTTGCTGTGACCAAAATACCAGAAAAGAACAACTAAGAGGAGGAAACATTTATTTTGACCCACGGTTTGTGAGATTTAGTCCATAGTGTGCAAACTCCATTGCTCTGGGCTTAAGGTAAGGCAGAACATCATGTGTTGGAGAGAATGTGTAGTCCTGCTACACATTCTACAGGACATGACAACTGAGAAGCAGAGAGAGGGGGGAAGGGCCCACAGGGAAGATAACCCTTCCATGGCCCCCAGTCACCCAGCTCCTCCAGCCATGCCCCATTTGCCTACAGTTACCACTCAGTCAGCCCATTCAAACTAGGATGAACTGATTAGGTCTCAGCTCACACACACACCTATCATTTCACCTCTAACCATTCCTACATTAACACAGGAGTTCTTGGGGGGATCTCTCATATCCAAATCACAACACAATCCTTCCCTGAGTTGTGGCTTTTACTGCCTAAGCTACTGACTACTTCCATTTGTGGGTATGATGGGAGACAATCTGGGTATCTTTACTTCCTTTGTTAAGGAAAGATTCCATACTATCCTCTCCCTGTGACCACTATACATGCATTTAGGCAGATGCATCTGCTACACATTCTACAGGAGCAATCACTTTCTCTGCTTCTTTGAACACAGTGCAGAGGTCAAATTTGCAGTCATTCCAGCTCTGCTCAAAGCAAAGACTCAGAGTTACAAGGGTAGGATTTGACCAAAACAGAGGGAAGAGACACAGAGAGCATGAATTTCAAGTTTGGATTTTCCACCACTGAGGCTACATCAGGAAAAACTATTATCATCCTCTCAGTATTTCAGTTTCACCCTGGAAGAACATAAGTGTAAAAGCTTCATGGAACATCCTGCTGTCTGCCGTGTTGTAGGACAAGGGCGGAAATATAGAATTCCCAAGGATCAGGGACATGATTTTTCTGAAAAAAAAAAAAAAGTAGATACAGTGAATTCCTTATGTAGTTTATAAATATTCAGAGTACTTCAATTATTTCTAAAAGTATTTTAGATTGGAATAGATGGAGGTGCCAAGAAAGATTATTTTTTAAAAAGCCTATAATTTTCTTTGCAGAACCACATGTCTTACTCTATGGAATACTTTTTAGATTTGAAATAAAATTTACAGTGCAACAGACAAAACAGGGGCAAGCAATTTTTAGTAATAATTACCCTCAAGACAAATAAAATAAACCCAAAACATTTGTTCAGTTCCCCACTATGAAGTCATTTTTCTCACCCCAGTAGATGTCAAATACCTGACCAATTGGAGATAGAAAATTATGCCTTTGGTAACCAGAAATCATCTGACTCTCAAAAATGAGATTTTTTAGCATTCCCATTAGGGCTTTGAGGTTGGCTTATTAAGACTAAATGGACAACTGAACAAGATTACCTGTCCCTGACTGGAAGGAAAATAAAGTAAGATAAACTGGCTGGCTCTATTCATTCGCTGACCTCCTAAAGTACTTTCTAAAATCTCTATCTGAAGACTTAACAGCATGGGGAACTTGATCAGTTCATTTTATTGTTTAGGATTCATGGTTGATTTACACTTTCACTTGGAAATTTGGTCCAGGAAAGCATTTAGTAAGCACGTGGAATTAGGAAGATAACTCAGGGAAAGATACTATAAAATATTGCCCTTCTTTATCCTCTTCTCAGTGTTCACTGACATTTCAAGCCAGCATTTAAAAAGTCTCCAGCCTGCAGAATAGTTGTATGTATGTATAAAGGAAAGCTGGGTGGGCGGGTGAATCTGATGGCCTGGAACTGACACGTTATCAGGTGAATTTCTACATTTGACTCTTGGAGGACTTGTGCCCTAGGATGAGGTCTTCTTTGTGAAATTAGAAACATTAGCAGATGTGACCTGAGGCAAACTATTAAGCTGTTTCCTGGCTTCTTCATTTAATCTTTTTCCTTTCTTGAAAAACCTGCTTCCCTACAATATACCCAGGAACTTCTTACACCTCTGGCCTTCATAACACAGATCAGAACCTGCTATGGAAAAGATCTTATAATTTTAGTGAACTTGTGCCTCAAGCTTCATTCCTAATTGTGGAATAAATTATCCTATCAAAGGCATTTCAATCTCCACCTAGTAGAAAGGAAAATACTCTTTAATGGAAATTCAGAAATCACAGCATGTAGTCACTAACTCTGCAGTTTTGCTGGGCCACTTTGCTCTATAGGGTTTTCTCTCTAATTTGCTGAGAAGGCTCAAGGGTGAATGTGGCACCAAATTTGCATAAGTGTGTGATCTGAAGTCTATACTCAATTTCAGTGTGGTTGAGTTAGTTACTTCAGACTAACATTTCCATTGATCACTCATATAGAGGGCTCCAATGGATTTTAGCAGGACTAAAGCAGTGTGGTGCATTTTATTGCCCATTTTCTGTGAATCAGTCTTACAGGGTGAAAGTTATGAGTAACTCAGAATGAATATCAGATTTGTTGATACGGATCATGGCCACAAAGTGTTTACAATACAATTGGAAAGATAAAACTGACTCACATGAATATAGCAACAGTAAAAATCCATGTAATAATATAGAGAAAATATGTTTTATCCTCACAGGAAAGGAAGTCACTATGGGTTGCTATAGTTAGGGAGCTATTCAGAGAAAAGATGTGGTGGACTATGAAGAGAGTATTAATAGTCGTTTGGATTTAGATTGAAGGGGGTGGAGTGGAAGCCTTCTAAGTAAGGAAAACAAGACAAAGTTGAAAGATTGTACGCATTAATAGTTGGGCATTATGGAAAGAGGGCAAAGAGCGGGATGCAAAGAGATGTAAGATTGCATAGGAAGGAATAGGAAAAGTTATGGATGTGTTGAAAGCTACATACAGGAATTTAGTTTACATGTGGGCTGGAAAAAACAATCAGTAGATTCTGTGGTACCATGAGAGGGTAATGAGATTTGGCAAAAGCACTTCTGCTTTTGGGTCCTTACTGTGTGACTCTCATTAAATTACATAACCATTTTAATTTTCAGTTTCTTCATGTACAAAATACAATACAGGGTGATGTGAAAATATGAGAAAAGGTGAAAATATACAATACCATCACCTTCTCCTCCTCATTCTCATTATAAAAATGTCTATTATTATTTTATTATTGTTGTTTTAGACAATTAAGGTGACTATAATTTCAATGACTTCTCCCATCCAAAGGTAGAATGTGTTTAATCTCTGCTTGAATCTGGCAGGTTCTGAGATTGCTTTGACCAATAGAATATCACAGGAATTATGATGTGCTGCCTCACTTTGGGCCCAGACCCATGGAGTCTGCAATCTATGCACTGAGATTTCTGAAACCATGAGAGTTTTCCCTCTTCTAAGTTGTTCTTGTAGGTATTTTGGTCCCAGTGACACAAAGCTGAAAAAAATTCATAAATTAAACTTTATCATAGGTGTGTATGTATAGGAAAAAAACATTTTTGCATTGTATAAGACTTGGTACTATCTGCTGTTTCACCCATCTGTTAGGGTTCCTGGAACATATCCCACATAGATAAGTGGGAAAATACTGTGCATTTGTTTTTAAAGTTTTTGTTTCAAGAAGTTTTGAGATGGGATTTTATACTGCGATTGAAAAATGTAACATTGATTTTTTTTAATATTATGATAATATGAAGGGAATTTTGTATGTTATGTGTAGTATATAGAAAGGACTGTTTTCCAGGTGTTGAGGAGATAAAGACCTTGATTAGGGAATCAGTGTTGAAAATGAAGAACATTTTCTCATTAACCACTCATTCATTGCTCATGAGCAACAACATTCAGAGTACCAGGTTTGTGTGAGTGCTATATATTATCTATGGAAGTGCCAAAATTAATGGCATGATACTTGTACTAAAAACATTTAAACCTTCCAATATTGGCCAGTGCATGAGCTAAAACTGAGATGCTCACTAGATATATGAGGGAGATTAGCAAATTCAACACTCCTATGCTTCCACGCTTCTGCAAAAGAAAGTAAGAAGCAGGCAGAAATAAAAAGAAACACTCACCCTCCACACAAAAGAAATGAAGGAGTCAGGGGAAAGTTATATGATATTTTAAGTGCAACTTTGGGTCAGAATGCCTAGCTTCAATTCAGGTACCACCAATAGTCAAGTGAGATCTCCGGCAAATCCCTTTCTATAAAAAGGAGATAAGACAAACTACAACATGTTGTTCATAAGTATTAACGAAGTAAATCTATATAGAGTAGCCTTGCCCCTTTATTCTATTGGTTGAAGACTTCCCTATGAGTTACATCTGTTTTATTTCAGTCTCTAGATTCCCAAGATGTATTTTATGTGTTCAACTTAATATATACTATTTTAATTAGATTTTAATGTCATTCTATTCCCTGAATTTTCTATTTGGTCATCACAATGATTCCCCTTTTATTTTTGTTTGTGATAAAGGAAACTTTTACAGGAGAGCACATCTCTATAAATTGAGGTGTTAATTTAACCACATTTATTCTTGTATTAGATCTTATTTATCTTTTCCATGACACATTGACCTTTTATTAGATCCTCTGATTATTGTTACAGTCCTGTTACTGTGTTGTTCTACTTCATCCCTTGATTTTATGCTCGATTTCATCACATATCCCTAAGAGAAAAATCCTTGGTTTTAAGTAAAATATCTCCTCAAGGATAACAGATTGATTGGTTTAATATCTAATGCTCATATTTACATAGGCTTCTAAAAGAGACAATAGTAGTAAGGGTTTACAATGTAAAATTTTTTTTTTTTTTTTTTTTTTTTTTTTGCAGTGCTGGGGATTGAACTCAGGGCCTTGTGCTTGCAAGGCGAGCACTCTACCAACTGAGCTATCTCCCCAGCCCTACAATGTAAAATTTTAAATACAGGAAAGATATTTAGAAGTTTTAATCACAAAAGCACTTGAAAATCTTAATTACATTGTTAGTCTTGCTAACATTTGGTGCATAATTTAGAATTTTCCATATTATGTATGTGGGTGTTTTTGCAGTGCTGGAAACTGAACACAGTTCTCTCACATACTAGGGAAATGCTCTACCTCTGAGCTACATCCCCAATCTATCCTCAGTATATTTTGTCCTTCATTATCAGAGTGCTAAACAGATGATAATTCTAGAATCATGTGCAATACACTGTCAAATACTTCTATATAAAATATTGAGCACCCATGAAGGTATAGGTAATTAAATTCATATTGAAAACCTTTAGGTAAACAGAGAATTGTGGTGGCATAGAGAGAATTCTCCAAATGCAAACAAATGTAATGATACCTTGATTTAAACTCTATGAGAACACAGCTATTTAGTACTACAGCACTAGGTGGCATGATAGCTACATATTGGTAGAAGAAAATCACTTTGCTAGGAGATTCAAATTGTTTTCTTAATGGTTCAGGCAAGATAGGCATTATTAAAACAATAGAATATTGCAGTGTTCCACTTTCAAACACCAGTAGTCTGTGAAAGTGTATTCCCCTTTGCCATCATTGCATAAAGAACATGGGAAGGCAGGATCCAAAGTGTACACATTTACCTAATAGTCAAAGTTCTTAGATAAGTTTTTCACTAACTATCAGACCAAAAGCAATTATAGTAGTAGATCTCAAATCTAAAACAGACAATTTGTTGTACTTTGCATTTTTCAAAGATGTTCATATATATTATTTTATCTGATGCTCATAAAAGTGTCCATATTACAGAAGAGGGATGTAACAGGTATTAAGTGATTCATTCATTATCACATAGGTAGTAAGGTGATATAAAAATCAAAGTGGGGTCTTCTGCCTAACAGAGAACTCCCACAAAAGAAGATACAAGCTATTTGCCATAAGAAAAATTAATAATGTAGATTTTAATTAAAAAGCAGATGGTAGAATCTACCCTTTGCTAGGGAGATAAAGTGAGTCCACGTCTATAAAGAAGCTATACAAAATAAAGTTCCTTAATATTTGAGAGTATTTTTCTAACCACTTTGTGGTTTTGTTAAGAATAGGTAGAAAACATGGACTTGGAGGCAAAGTTAGGAGAAGATAGAAAGAAAGAAGACAGATAGAAGATAGATTGAAAGAAGACAGGGTTTAAAGTATTAGGGGAATGTTAGTGTCAAGAAGGCCTCAGTAATGGGTGTAACATCATTAGTGAGGTTTGGCAGCAGGTAGCAGGGATCCATAAACTGGTGTCCAGTGCTTGAGAGATTATGTGAGAATCAAAGGAGAAGGTCTAAGCTTTTGGGGCACCCAGCCAGGGACCATAACCAGGACATTTGAGAAATAAAGCAACAAAATAAAGGCTCACCTACTGTAATGGAGTCAAAGTGAGGACTTGAATATAGCACCTGAGACAAGCACCCACCATTACGACTTCAAATACCACTTCAAAATATCTAAGGCAAAATCCCAGGAAACAGGCCTAAAATTCTCAATATTGTGTTCCATGAGCTATGTGATGACCTCTTGCATTAGGGACAAATTTGTGGTTGCAGGTGCAACATAAGAGATTCATTTACCATTCAAATTAGGTCACTTTTGATAATTACTGGGAAATTGATTTTATTACACTAATGGACCTATATATTCATTCTATATATATGTGTATTATGGGAGGCAGGAAAGATGCCTGAATAGAGGTACCCAGAACTCATGTGCCTCTCCACAAAGATGAACCAAAGCATGTGCATAGCTACACATGGAGATGAGTGACCAGGAGAATACTATAATTTAACTGGAGAAAAATAGAAGTGTTGCAAAAAACAGAGAACTGGGATAGGTACATAGCAAGAGAAACAAACTACCCCAACATCTGCCATCCCAGCTCCAAAACCAGGGGAAGGGATTCTCCTTTCCGCATGGGTAAAGGAAAAAGAGAGAGTCCTAGCAAACTCTATCACTGAAGATAGTGGCAATCCCAGTCTAGCTATTTAAACGTTTCTTGGCCCTGGAAGGCTTATAGCCAAATAGATAAAAGTCTGAAATCTGCACAGGTAGTCTGGCTATGGAAAAGGAATTCATTTTACCTCTTAACAAATCCCCAGGTTTCTATAGCCAGGAGCTATCTTGGGAAGGAATCTATTGTCTAAATTTGCACTTCTCTAGGTGTTAGAAAAACCTGAATATTCCCATATCTGGGACTGTACATACATTCTACTGCTCTGTCTCAGTAGGTGGTTTCCTCAAGGGCCAGACTTCACTCAGTGGAGTGACTCTAAAAACAGACCTATTGAGAGTGCTATATGACAGGGAATGGGTATTGCAATGTGGAGTGAAGCAAAGAGTCCTGTCATCAACAACTGGGGAATCAGGGGAGACTGCTCTCTGAGACTAGCAGCAAGGCAACTGTATGTGGTTTCATGTGGGTACTAGGACTGAAGGCAGTTGCCTGCACAGTTTCTGCCCCCTCTTTGACAGTTCTTATGCATGGGCAACAGTTGCTAACAATGTGGACGAAGAACTCTGAAAATCTAAGGCTTCCCTACCCAAAGAGGTGTGCTGAGGAAGTTTCAAGCAACTCCACCACAGCTCTGGTTTAAGCCCTGGCCCCATGGTGTACAGCTGTCATGAAGATCTGTAGGTAACCTGCTCAATGTCGGGTACATTCTGCTCTTCCTTATTCCTGTGAGCATCTCAGCCGATAGGACTTTTACATAGATCCACTCTTACTTAATCCCTGGTGGGCAATATGATTGAAGAATTTGGAGGAGAAAAGGCACCAACCATTGCTAGTCCCAGGCAGGCACAGGTAGAGGGGCTAAAGTCCCACCCCCGCCCCACACCTTGTCTGATCACTGACAAAAAGACTGGTTGTGAATGCCTTAGAGGGTGCTCTGTGATTCCTGCCCTCTGAAGCACCTGGACCTGCACCAATGTCTAATCAGAACACAAGTGTTTCAAGCCCCTTACCACTACTAGAGTGACCTGTATCATTCTGGAAGTAATCACACAGCATGAAGTCCACACAATCTGTTATCTACACCATACTTGTCTGAACTGCTAGAGAGTCCCTATTCTTTTGCAAAATCTGCAAAGGCAGTACAGATTGTACTGCATTTCACTAGTCAAAGAAGCTCTCAAGAGATTACACCATGGTACCCAACTGAAAATGAAACATTTTACAACAAACCCATACCCAAAGGCACATCTTCAGGAGAAATCCACTTACTAAAAAGACCACCCCATAAAAATGGTAGGCATATTTACCTCACCAGAAATTGAAGTCCCAAGAGGAACACAAGAAATATGAGGAACTTGGAAATATATTTCCTTCTAAAGATTATAACTCTCAAGCAACAAATTCCAAATATATCAGAGTGAATGGAATGCATTATAAACAATTTAAAAGGGGGAAGAACATGTAATTCAGTGGTAGAGTGCTTTATTAGTATGTACAATGTCCTGGGTTAAATCTCCAGCACCCTCCCACCTTACACATACACATAAAAGAATTCCAAAAGTATGATTTTTGAAAAGTTTAAGAAAATTAAAAACACAGACTGATAATTAAATGAAATTAGGAAGACAATGCAGGATGTGAATCAGAAATTCAGCAGAGAGATTTTGAAAAAGAACCACTCAGAAATCCTGGATATGAAGAAGGAAATAAGTCAAATAAAACATTTGGTTGAAAATCTTAACAATAACCTAGATAAAGTGGAAGAAAGAATGCTGGAGCCTGAACACATGTCTTTTGACATATCACATTCAGACAGAAATAAAGAATATAAAAAAGAATAAAGAGCATCTGAGATATTTGGAACATCATTAAAAGATCAAACATTAGAACATAACCATAAATGGAAGAAACAATAATTAAGGGCATAGAAAATGTATTGAATGAAATAATAGCAGAAAACTTCCCTACTCATTGGAAAGACATGGACACTCAGGTACAAAACACATATAGAACTCCAAACAGAGATGACCAGAAAATATCCTCATCAGGATATATTGCAGTCAAACTGTCAAATGTCCAAGACAAAGAAAGGATTTTTAAATCTGCAAGAGAAAAGTGCCAAGTCACACTTAAGGGCAAACCCATTAGATTAACAGCAGATTTCTCAAACAAACCCTACAGCCTAGGAGATCATAGAATGATGTATTTCCATTCCTGAGAATAAATGACTGTCAACCAAGATAGTCAGATCCAGCAAAGTTATCCTACCACAATAAATATGGGCATGCAGGTATCTCTTTTGCATGTTGATTTCATTTCTTTTGTATAAATACCCAGGAGTGGTATAAGTGGTATATGTTGGAGTTTTATTTATTTTAGTGAAGAAACCCCATACAATTATTGCAGCAGTATTCACAGTAGCTGAGATACAGAATCAGACCAGGTGACTATCAATAGATTAATGGATAAAGAAAATATGGTGCATATACACCACGGAGTATTATTCAGCCATACTGAAGAGTGAATCCTGTTATTCACAGAAAAATGGATGAAACTGGAAGACATTGTGTTAAGTGAAATAAGCCACATAAAGAAGGTATTGCATGTTATTTCTCATATGTGGAATCTTAAAAAAAATAAGACATGAAAGTAGAAGAGGGTTTACTAGGGATGTGGAAGGGTGTCAGGAAGTGCAGCAATGGTAAAAGAATGGTAGATGTACAACATGATTGTTGCATGATGTATCACAATGAATTTAATTAATTTATTCAATTAACATGTGTTAATAATATAATAATAAAACATTCTAATGAAAACTTAATTCTGTATTTTAAAAAGATAAATTGTAATAAAATTTAGATAATAGTATACATTACAAAGTTTAAAGTGCAGATAAGCCGCAAATTATATGGAAAGATGTAAATATTAAAGGTAGCACAAGTGAAATAGTTATTGTTGGTAATATTTACCTAATTTATCTCTAATGTTTTGTCACATATTTATCTTAAAATTGTCTTGTTATTTTAAAAATCTTAAAATTGTTTTCAATCACCATACTTAAATATATTTTATGGTTAATTAATTCAGTATTTTTGATACTTTTATCTACTTTCTTGTGCAAAGCATCCAATTTATTCTTTGTAGAAGTAGGGTATCTTCTAAATTCAGATCAAACTCTTGAAAGCACAATATAGTTATTCTATTTTTTAATCAAAATATTAACACAGACTTCCAAATATATGTATTCTACAGAATTTTTTAGAGTTGTTGAATAATTCCTCTGTATCAATCTTTGAATGTTTCACCAAGTTTAGATGATTTGAAACCCTAGGTGTTTTAAAGTGCATTCCACTCTACACAAATTTAAATTTGATTCTTCTAGTAAGATAAGATATTCTTAAGTACGAATACAGAATTTTAAAATTAAATCTTCTACACTTTTGAGTTCTTATTATTCATTATTTTTCAGTTCACTCACTTCTCTAGAGATAAATATTAAAGTTTTTTGTTTCCTATGATTGCTATTCAATGTATGGTTTTGTTTAAAATATTTCTAATCAAAAGTCTCCAACTAAATATGAGGAAAATTAAACCAAAATATTAGAGGATTTTCTTGTGTAAAAAATTGAATAAAGGACCCGGGTTTGTAGCTCGGTGGTAGAGCATTTGTCTAGCATGTGTGAGGTACTGGGTTTGATCACCAGCATCACATAAAAATAAATAAATGAAATAAGGGTATTGTGTCCATCTACAACTAAAAAAATAATTTAATAAAATAGTAGGATACAAGCTAATTCACAGAATAGGATAAATATTTATGTTTTATTGTTTCTTTTTAGTTGTATATGACAGTAGAATCTATTTTGTTTATTTATGCAAACATGGAATATATCTTACTTTAATTAGCATTCCAGTCTTGTGGCTATACACCATGTGAGATTCACTGTGGTGTACTCATACATGTATATAGGAAAGTTATGACAGATTCATTCCACTGTCTTTCTTTTTCCTGTCTCCCCATCCCTCAGAAAGTCAAATATTTCTATAATCCAATTAAATATAGGCAGCAAAGGTAGAAGGAACATTCAACCAAATCAAAGATTTATTTTATAATCAACATAAGTTTCCTCTCATATTCTAGGTTGGTTACTATATATATATATAAATTTTGACAACTACATCTTTTATTCTGATTGATCAAATATGAATTATAAGTGAACCCAAATTTATTTATACTCCATAATTTTATTAATTGAAACATAGCATCATTTTCTATCATTGTTCCATTAAATTTGTGTTCTCCTAAAACAATTCTATGTTAAATATTCAACCTTAAAATCAAATTTGAAAGAGCATTTATGACAATGTCAAATGTTTCACTTTCCATATACTGAACTTCCAAAGGTTTTACTTTGTTTTTTTTTTTTACTTTAATTTTATGAATTGGATGACAAAAATCAAACCATTGCTGACTTTAACTGAATGGATTTTCTGTTTGAAGCATTTGAAAATGTCCATGTAAAACTGATACCTTGGGTCTGGGGTTGTAGCTCAGTAGTAGTGTGCTTGCCTAGTACATGTGAGGCACTGTGTTCAATCCTCATAACAAATAAATAAAACAAAGGTATTGTGTCCATCTACAACAACAAAAGTAAATAAAATAAAACTGATACTCTTTAAATGCATGAAAATGTCTTGTGTGATTGGGGTCAACACATTAACAGTGACTTTGTGGGTATATGCCCAATAGATTAGAATTGAAAATAAGTGAAATTAATTTAGATCCACAGTCATTTGATCTAAATAAAAACTCATTTTCAGTGTTATCACATGTTCTGCAACTGCACATATTAAATCATCCTCTTGAAGCACTGTCTTATAAAAATAATTTCTCACATTTAAAGTCTGATGCTATTTAATAAATTTGTGTATTATTTTCATAAACTCATGGTATTATCCACAGGATACTGATCATGAACACTTCAGTACTACTTACTCATGTACAAACTCAATTTTCTCTAAAAATAGAATTTCAAAGGACAAATTTTAATTTTTTTTTCCTTTTTTTGTATGTTGTTGTCTGAAGTTTTGTTTGGATACTAAAAAATTAAAACTGCATTTTCAAACAGATGAAAAATTGCACATTTTTTCACATAAGATATGATCAAACCACTACATAGTTGGAGTAGCTTTTATATAGTAAGTCCCTCATGGCAAGATTGCCAAGACTATCTAGTTTTTATATATGATTCACAAATTGTTAACCTATAATTTTCCAAGTTTCCTATTGAAATATTAAATGACTGCCTGGTGTTCAACCCACAGCATGGTAACAAAGAAACTGAATGACAGGCGGGCCCTTGGTGTTAAACACTGCTTTCACTAAATTGTAGCTGAGGAGTAGTCTATTTTCCCTTCACATTGTCAAAGGAATCCCTGTATGGTGCCTTAAAAGGTAAGTCTGAGGTACATATATGCATGACAACCAAAGAGAATAAGAGAATAAGTTTCTTCTTGATTTTTTAAATTTAATCATATGTGGATATGAGGACTATTTTAATTGACATATATGTCACATCCTAGTAAATGAGACAAGTATAGGCGATGAAAATACAATGGAAGGTCCACACACATATATAGAACAATTTCCATACAACTATTGATAAAAACGGCTTTGTTATAAAATGAACAATGTAAAGCAGTTCTCAGAAATTTGGGGGAATTTCTCCAAAAGACAGAGAAGCTAGCCTTCAGTGGGCAAATCAGGGGCAGTTTAAGCATAGAAATAATGCTAGAGCAATAAAATATAAATAGGCGGCTAATAAATGGAAAGAATTATTGCACAACAAAATTAATCCAGTATCATCTAGGTAAATTGGTAAAACAGTGCTGGAAGATGAAGAGTAGACAGAGGGCAAAATAAGTAGTTCCTTATAGGTCATAGTGAAAACAATGATTCTTTTTTTCCAAGTGAAATGGAAAGCAATTGAAGCATTGTAAATGGCTGTTGTCTGATTTTTCTTTTGTCAAGATCGCTCCAGTTGCAATGTGGAAAAAAGAGAAAGTTTGGTCAAATGAGAGCAAGGACTCCAAGAGTCAATGACAATAGCCAAGGAAAGAAAAGAAAATCTTTCCAAAAGGTTAAAGAGGAAGGAGAGTACATGGGAAATGTCATTTTTCTGTCTTTACCTAAAATCTTTGTGTTCATTGTTCAACACAATCCTAAACAAGGTTTCTTGCAGACAAAGGTCCTACTCTAATGGCAGGCTGTCAGGCTGCAATGCCACCTCAATCTCAGAAAAATAGAGAAGAAATTTAAAAAATGCAAGGTCTCCAGTCATTCTATTTTGTTGCTTAAACTTTGTATTTATGGTGAGATGATAAATTCACAGAATATATGTAATAGAAAATGAAATGGTATGCAATGACAGCATTTCTTTTCTTTCCGGAAGGAAATATCATATTAGAAAATAAGCAGTACCATTCAAATCATTCTGCAAAGTGGAATCATATTTTAGTGGGTTAGATATTTATCAGACTGCATTTTGTATTTTAGCATCAACAGCCATTAAAGGCAGAAAAATTGAGTGTCTTGTATAGAAGAAGATGCATATCTTCAAAATTATTTTGACTCTCCACTGGAGCTTTCAAAGTTCATATTCATAATAACAGTATAAATGTGAAATAATATAACTTGGCAGTAGGGTAAAAAATGGATTCCCTCAGCTATACTGATGATGATGCATGTTATCTTTCTTATTTATAGAAAATAATATGAACATGGCGTTATGAGTCACCTTCACACTCCTGTGCTATTCTTTCCTCCTCACTTCAGCCCACATCAATAAGACATTGCCTACAAAATTACGTGCCAGTACGATTTCCAGTTATTTCAGTATTGAATCTCTCTTATTTATGGGAAAGAAGAGATCAGGTAGAATGAACATGCATCTACACAAATGGAGCTGAGTTCTCAAGCTTATTTAGTTTTTCTAATCCAATAGTAAATGAAAAATCCCCTATTTCTTATGCCCCATTTGAGTTAAACTCAGTGATGCAACAGGTATATTTTATATCTATAGAATATTTCTGTCTCATTTTCCCAGCAGACTCTAACCTATAAGTTTCAGAAAATAGATAACTTATAAAATAAATATTCCATAATATTGTATATGCTTATCATTATTTTACAATATTGTTAAAGATTCTGAGAAATAACTGTGTGGTGAGACAGAGTAAGAGGTCATCCTTTAAAAGTGCTATTAACTTCACCAATATTTTCCAAAGTACTATGTCCTTGCTAAATGCTACATTATCATTTGCCACATGGTCCCCAAAATAGTGGGGTTGGTGTTTTACATCTCCAAAAAGAGCTT
Organism: Sciurus vulgaris; assembly: GCF_902686455.1. Taxonomy (NCBI): domain Eukaryota; kingdom Metazoa; phylum Chordata; class Mammalia; order Rodentia; family Sciuridae; genus Sciurus; species Sciurus vulgaris. The sequence goes on from NC_136471.1 coordinate 108,491,910, forward strand.
AATCTCTTTATGTTAGATTGTCTAAAATTATTAATACAGTGCAGATTGAAAAGTAAAACAGGCTATTCAACATTGATAAAGACTACAGCAATAAAACTCATTGAATTTTCAATTTGAAAATTTGAGGAAAATTCTACTGAATTGTTTTGGACTATATACATAAGGAAGAAGTCAACTCATATTGTGTCTTGATTCATTAAAATTTTTCTATCTACTTGTTCAGCAGTTAATCTACCTACTTTTGTGCAGCTGAGATCAGATTTAGGAGAAAGCTACTCATACTTCTTTTATGTGGCTGAGTCTTGGGTCACCAATTCAAATGTCATTGCCTTGGAACAGTAAGTCTCAAACAAGTAACAGAGGTGGATACTTGAAATGTGTCTGTATTGTATTACAAAATTCTGGGAACTGAAGTGTGCCTGACTTTCCAATCAACTGTATGTTAGGCAAATTTTAAGGGGAATCTAAAGCACTTTCCTTGCGTTTTCTTTACTCCACTCCTGAATCATTTAAGGAATTCCCCAATAGGTCAGAATTGAAGTGTATTAATTGCCATGTAAGGTGCATGGTGCTTTTCTTTCTGAGTAATTTGGAGAAGATCTCACAGCTGTAATCCCATAGGTGCACATACTTTCCTTTTCTGTGTTTCCTAGAGTCAGAACTATCAGAGCTAGAGCCACTCCACAAATTCACTCCATTCCATAATCTCTTCTTGAGATAAATATACTGAGATCAGAGACATTGACCTTACCAATTTTCCTTTTCCTATAGAGACACTGGGACAAAAGCTCTCTAGACTTCACAAGGATCACAAAAAGAAAAACAAAAGCCAATCTTATTTTCAAGGGAAACCTTAAGTAGGGAAAAACTTACAAATTGAACAGTATAGTTAATTAAGTAATCAGAATATAAAACACAAAGATTTGTTCAGGGCTGGAGTTCTGGCTCAGCGGTACAGCAGTTGCCTAGCACATATGAGACACTGGGTTTGCTCCTCAGCACCATATAAAAGTAAATAAATAAAGGTGTTGTGTCCATCTACAACTAAAAATACTTTAGAAAAAGATTTGTTCAAAAATACTAGGATTGAGCCCCAGCACAGCAAAAAAAAAAAAAAAAAAAAAAAAAAAAAAAAAAAAAAATACTAGGATTGGACTGGGAATATAGCTCAGTTGGTAGAATGCTTGCCTTGCATGTACAAGGCCCTAGTTTCAATCCCAGCTCAAAAAAAAAATACTACAATGGTTTAATGAGCAAGGAATATATAACAAGTCAGTGAAGAACTTTTATGTGATGATTTGCTATTTTATGGACCTGCATGGTAACAATCATGTTGTGCAGTTCGTTACCTAATGGTGAGATACAACTCAGTGTTGGTCCTGCATAGATTTCTCTGTGCTTGAAAACTTTGAAGTCATTTGTGTTCAAAAGAGTCTGGGGACTTCAAGGAGTTTAGACCAATGGAACCGATATAAATAGAGTAAGGAGTGAGGCATGTAATCAGATGAGAGTAATAGGACAGAGTATGCACATTTAGGCAAACAGCATCCACAAGAGCAGGGCCAGAGACATGAAGCTTGAGAGGTATAAAGTATGTCTTCTATTTAAGAGAGCTGAGATAATTAGAAACATTCAAGCAGGGATTTATGCACCAAAAACAATAAGGCACAAAACAACCAGAAAGACTAAAAGACAAGATTTTGATTCAAAGATAAGGTGTTCAGAAAAAGAAGGTAATGGCCAATATAGGATTAATATTGTGGATTTTCTAGTATTGGGTTATTAATGAGTATTCTAGGGTTCCTTGAATAATAAGGGTGCTTAATGGTTCAGATGCTGTAATTGGGGGATTTAATGCTCAGAATTAAAGAAAGGTGACAGAGGAAAAACTTAGGCAATGCAAGGTAGGTAGAATAATGCAAATTGGGACTATATCTGAAGTAAAAGGATAAAGGAGAAACTCAAGACACTGCACTTAGACACATTTTTCCTACTCTATAAAACTGAGTTTATCTGTTCCTGATTTTTGAAATAATTCCTTCTAACAAATGATTAAATTCAATAAAATCTGATAGGGTAAATGAAACAAACTGTCGCACACATCATTTATTCAGTAAATTGTAATCCTGTTTTCTTTACCAGGGTCCAATAAAATACTTTTCATGAAAAATGTAATCAAGAATTGTAGATAATCGAGAATTGTTAATATTTTCCTTCACACATGATTAGTGTAGTAGTTATTAATGCTCTTTGCAACTATTTTCTGCTTTCTGCCTCCTGGAACAAGGTAGGATTGCATTGCTCCGGTCCATCTGATTTGTGGGGTATGTGACTAATTTGGTCAGTGGTCTGTGAAAGGAAGTGAGGTATGTCATATACCCTGTGTCACACCGACTGACCACATCAGAACCATCAGTTTGTGTTATTTAGTCATGAGCAGAACCTCCCGCCAACAACAGCACAGAGCAAAACATAAAGTAAATGAATAACAAAAACATAGCAGGCATGTAGCAGAAGTGAAAAATAAATGTATTTTGTTTCCTGCAACTGAAATTTGGTATTTTTCTTAACTGTGGCATAACCTATCCTAGTATGGTTGACACACATGAGCACATTTCAGTGTAGATAGGAATAATAGGACTCAGCACACTGTAATCCACAGCTCTCTGGGCAAAGATTAAAAGATAAAAGGTTTGGAGTATTGAAACTAGACAAAACATCTCCCACTCAGCAGTAAAATGTAAATTCACAAATGTGTAGAATACAAAGGCATAGAGACAGAAGAAAGATATAATTTTAGAGCAGCAGCAAAAGCAGCAGGAGATGTATTAAAGGTTAAGAGCTTTGTTCATTAGAAATAGGACTTAGGTAAAAGCAGAGTTTGTGGGAACAGTGGCTTATGATGTTATGGGATCTGGGGAGTTGTAGTTGTGACTGTTGGACCAGCCAGAAGCACAGAACTTGAAGAAAAGTCACTGGCTCCTGCCCGCATCTCTTAAATAAATAGTGGGTAGATCATGCTTACTAATTGTGTTGAGATTGTGATTTCTCTGTTGAAGCCTATAAAGTGTAATTCCACCCTTTGTGGTAGGAATGTATTATTTTAATAAGGATGGATAACCCTGATGCCAGTCATTCAAAGAAGAGAAGGGTTTTCAGATAGGACATAGGTTCATAGAAGGTATCTTTGTGAATTTATAAAACCAGTATATGACAAAATTTTAACTTTGAATTAAAATACTCTGTCCTAATCTCGTTTCTTGTTCAACATATTTATATTAGTCATCTTCATGTTTAATTTTTATAACATACTAAATTTTCCCCTTCATCTTATCTCAAGACATCACGTTTAGACTTCAGGATTTAAGGTGCAATCCTTAAAGAGTTTACACTTCAGTCACCTTTGGTTTACATTTTAGCCACGATCTGAAACGCTAGAGAGGTTTCAAGCCCTCAGTGAATTAATTGTGATTAGACTAAAGAGTAAAAGCAGGTACAAGAAGGTCTGAATATGAAGAACTTCCATTTCTTACTGTAGAATAGACCATTTCCAATTGCTATATGACCTGAATAAGATAGTGTTTTTATCATTTTTGCCATGTAAATGGAAAATCAAAATATTGCTGTTCTATGCCAATTTCCCTTCCACAAATGATTTCCTTAAAAAAATTTCCATTCAGAACATCATCCTTTTAAAGGTAGGATATTTCTGTTTGTGTTCATAACACATATGATTCGATTGAACATACTTAAAGTGAAGAAAATGTAAAAAAGAAAAGTATCACATTACATCATTCTCTTCCTCCAGTGTCCCAGTCAGGGGCTTCAGTATAATATCTGATCCTAATCTCCTACTGTAAATGTTTGGATAGTGTAAATTTGTACAGTGTGAGAAATATAATCATGTGTTACCAACCCATACAGACACCTAACCAACCTCTCTAATAACATAATCCATCAAGGATTTTTTAAATAATACGTATCTGTCATGACATCTACCCCTGAAATATTTAATTTCATGTACTCTTTAATGGGTATGATTATGTACAGTTCATTGCAGTACTTCACAGTAGTGATAATAAATGATGTTTGCATATATTCTAACTAACGTTAAAGAGCAATGCAATGATATATAAAAGAGAGCAACTGACCAAATACCAGCAACATATGTGTAGGGGAATAAAGTTATTCTTGTTATGCTTGCTGTAGCAAAGGGGTCGGCATCCCAGGATATCTTAGAAATGTCTCAAATAGAACTTAGAGGGATCTTCTTATCTGATTAGAGCTTGTGGTGTTCCAAGGAATATTCATGAAAGCAGGGTCCTGTTGTGGATTAGATTTCATCAATAGCATTTCTCAGTGGTTAGATATAATGTATACGCAAATGAAATATTTTGAGGTGATTGGAGGCTTAAAGCAGGACTCTAGTTCACCTTTGTAAAGAAGCAGTAGTTATTCACAAGTGTCAGAAAATGGTGTTGTATAGTTTCTTTTGTGTTTCCTGAATGAATTTGTCTCTATTTTGTTCCAAATATGGTTGCTGAGTGACTCTGAGACAGTTTTTAGATTCTGTTAAGTTCTGTGCATGTTCAATTAGAAACCCCATGGACTGCCAACCATTGAGTTTTTCACTGTCTAATCTGTAACTGAGTTATTACTCAGCTTTTTTTGCCATTTTGTATTTACTTTTTTTTACCAGAAGTAATTGCAGGGGCTCCTGAAAAGCTAATGCACAGAAAAGGGTGATGATGGTGATAATGTGCAATAAGTTTAAACAATGTGAACAGCAGACTTGATTCGATCATTTCAACAGCTATGACTGCAGTACAATTTACATCTCTTTGGTGTTCCTCACAAAATAAGTTCATATGTATTTTTTTAAAATTTATTTTATTTTAATTTAGTTATACATACACATATTTATGGGGCACAATGTGATATTTTTGATATATGTTTACATTGTAGAATGATTAATTCAAGTCAATTACCACATCCATCGCTTCTCATACTTGTAATATTTTTGCAGGAAGAATATAAAAATATCTACTCTTAGAAACTTTATTTTTGTCTTATTATTTTGTTTTTAAGTTGACACATAAAATTGTATATATTTATTGCATATGATGTGACAGTTTGAAGCACAGATATATTGTGTAATGATTGTCTAGCTAATTAGCATGCATTACCTTGCATATTTATCATTTTGTGGTGAGAACACAAAACATCCACCCTCTTTGCATTTTCCAGTAATATAATATATTGCTGATAGCTATATTACCATGTTGTACAACAGATCTCTTGAATGTTGTCCTCCTATTTGAGTGAAATTTTGTATCTCTATCCCAACAACCCCCAACTACCCCAGAAGGTAAATTCGTATAGGCATTATGGAGCACGGTAATTTTTTGGAGGGCTCCCCCAAATTAAAGTGGAATTAATGTAAGATCCAGCAATCCCACTACTAAGTCCATAAAAATAATTAAATCAGTATGTTGAGGAGGTATGTGCACTGTCATTTTTATTGTAGCATTATTAATAAGAGCCAAGATGTGGAATCAACCTATGTGCCCTTCAACAAATGAATTAACACTGAGTTACATCCCCAGCCCATTTTATATTTTATTTCAAAACAGGGTCTTGCTAAGTTACTTAGGGGCTCCCTAAGTTGCTGAGGCTGGCTTTGAACTCACAGTCCTCCTGTTTCAGCCTCCCAAGCCACTGGGATTATAGGTGTGCACCTCTGTGCCTGGTCCTCTGAATGATTTTAAAATATATATTATTAATCAACATCTTCCTTTTCCTCATCCTCCTTCCATTCTTACCCTGATCACCCCTGTTCTATTTCTATGACTTTGATTTCTTTCGATTCCACATGAGTTCATGTAGTATTTGACTTTCTAAATGCACATGTATTTCTCAATGCAGATACTGAATTTTGTGTAAAAAGTTTTCAAATAATTAGGGGCAACTATTTTGATAAAAGGAATCATTATAAGAGATACTTATGCTTAAACTTTCTAACTAAAAATCTCCATTCAATGAGAATAAGAAATTTGTCAACTACCAATATGAGTTGAATATTTCTGACATGAAAATCTAAAATCCAAATTGCTGGGGAATCCAGAATTTTTTGTATGCTGACATGATGTCACAAGTTTAAAATTTTACACCTGACCTTATGTGACAGCTTGCAGTAAAAATGCAGGCAAACTAAAAATATTGTATGAAATTATTTTTAGGCTATGTGTGTAAGGTGTATATAAAACTTAAATGAATTTTATTTTCATACATGGTTCCCAGCTCCAAGGTATATCATTATGTACATTTGAATATTCTGTAATTAGCTTTAAAAACCCAAATTTGAAACAATTCTGGTCTCAAGCATTCAGAAAAGGGATATTTACCTGTAGTATGACTTCTTTAAAGTAGTATATTGCTAAACAAATCAGTTAAGCAGAGAGTAGAAAGTTGTTTGGCAGGACTAGGAGGAAATTCAATGGAGAGGTATTTGTCAAAGGGTACAAAGTTTTGGTAATTCAAGTTGAATAAATCTTAAAGGTCTACTGTACAATAAGGGCCTATAGTTAATGATATTGTATTACACACTTAAATTTTTTCTAAGAGTAGGTCTTATGGTATTTTTTTTAATGCTGGGGATGGAACCCAGGGTCTTGTGTATGCTAAACCTGAGCTCTATTTCTAAGGTATGCCCCTGTCCCTTCTTTTGTGTTGTAATCACAATAATAATAAACATGAAGGCAGGAGAAAAATTTTGGAACTGCAGAATAGGTTTATGCCATAGGTAGTTGTGATGGTTTCATGAAACCATGTTCAGATTGTCGATATTAAATTTGTGCAGTTTTTTTCAGTGTCACTCATACCTCAATAAAATGGTTAAGGCAAACAATCATACTATCTCACAATGTAATATTTATTTTCTAATAATGGATTCTTTTGTAGCAAATCAAACAAAAGCAATTACTGTCTTTAAGAGAGAAATGACATTCTTTGTAGGCTTCAGTTAAAGTTGAAATCACCTTGGCAATTCATCTTTGTATAACATCAAACCTGGTGAGCAATCAATAAATACCACTAATAGTTAAATAATATTTTGGGGAACAACTTAAGTGCCTTTTGAAGCACTGTCATGATTTTAGTTAATGTTTCAAGGAAGAAGATATTTTTTAAAATTCCTTGATAATAGAAGGTTAAAATTGAAATATTGACCTGTAAGAAATGACTCTTGGTTCCCTCCTCCCAGGCCATTTCTTAATCTGTTTTGATGGGTTAGATCTATAAGAAGGAGGTGCAATAAATATTAAGGTTCTGAGTCCTGTGTTCACTTTCAAAAGTCTTTAATCATCTGAAAAGTTTCTGCTTCTGTGACTTACAAAATGTGAGAAAAAATTGTTTACATTTTTTATTCACACATTCTGAAACTTCCTACATTAATATTTTTTTGAAAAATCCATATTATGTAAGGTTAAGAAAAAAGTGAAATGTCCTTGGAAACAAATTGGAAGGTGCTAGTTAAGTCATTGTTCATCTAAATTCACAAACTCAGTAATTCACAGGAAGTAGGATGGAGAGGTGTTAGTGCATAAGTTCTGCAAAGAGAATATGTTGGTCAAAAAATCATTTTACAGCAAATTGTCAAAGAGAAAGAAAGTGAGTCTGGGAGAGCAAGACAATCAATGACTGGATGTGTGCATATTGGGAGGGGGATGCAGAAATAGGTAGGTATTAAAAAAGTCTTCTGAAGGAGCCAGACCTGGATTCCTCTATCTCCATCATCTTTGCAAGAGAAATACCCTTCTTAAATCTCAGATTTCTGAACTGTCCAGAAGTAATTATTCTTACAGGCATTTGGTAGGATTAAATATGTTTTATATAAAGCTATTTGTCTATTTACTGAAACCTTGTTTGTGCTCATTAAAGAATAACTATGATACAATTAATATGATAGTCCCACCTTATCTGCAAGGAATATGTTCTAAGACACCTAGTAGATGTGCGAAACTGATGTTGGTACTAAGTACTAAACTGTAATGCCTTTTCAGCATAACTAAGCACTTTTCATGTACTGAGGTTGTAGCTTTTGTTGTTTGAAGTGTGACAGCAAAACACACTGATTTCTTTTTTCTTCTTCACAATTTCACAGGTAGAGGATTTGTTCTTTCTGCAGATCTTAACAATCTCTGCGCATGATTTTTTTCATTTTCTCTTAAGTCTAGAATGTCCACTTTTCACATAAAGAAACACTTTACAGCATCTCTTTGACATATCTGAATTGCCAACATCATTATTCTTGCTCTTTGGGGCCACTGCTTTTTTAACTAATTTAATTTGATTGACCCTTAATATTTGTACGTTTTACAAGGTAAAATATGAGGTTTTTATTCTTGTTTGCATTGGGAAATGATCAGATCAGTGTAATTAGTATATCCATCACCTTAAACTTTTATCATTTCTTTGTGATTAGTACCTTAAAAATTCTCTCTTCAGGCTATTTTCAGATACAGAATGGATTACTGTTAACTATTCTCACCCCATCCTGCAACGAAACACAATAACTTATGCCTCCTATCTAACTGTAATATCGTACCCATTGCTCAACCTCCACCCTCTCCCCACTACTTTTGTCAGTCTGCATTAACCACTATTGTACGGGTGATTTCTATGTCATCATTAGTAAGTAAAATAAGGGTTATTTAACATAGCACTGAGACAACAATAATAGATCTGATAACTGACATTGTTACTAATTGAGGAAAATGTGAGTAGCATACACAGCTTAGATAAGCTGGAAAAAGAGGTGATTTACATCTTATTTGGGTTGGAGCAAGGGAAGTTATTTCATCATGCCACTCAGAAAGATACACAATTCAAAATGTATGAATGTTCACTTTTTGAAATTTTCCTTTTAGTATTTTGAGGGTGCAATAGACTATGGGTCAATGAAACTATGGAAAGTGGAACTATTGTGTACCTTCGTGATTTGGTTAGTATTAAGGAAGAAAATACACATTTTCTTAATCTCATTACCTCAAGAAAACATCTATAAAAGTCTTAATAAATCTTTTTATTTATTGCTTTATGTATATATAGCACAGATATGTGTATTCATGTGTATATATGTATCTCTCTTTCTATATATATATATTTATATTTTTATTTAAGCAGTCACATAACACATATTTTTAAGTAAAGGACACAATTAAAAATATTTCTCTTTTTTCTCCCCCACTTTTTAGTTCTTCCTTCAGGATTTCTGCCATTCCCCAAGATAGTAAACATATTGACAGCTCAATATTTATCTTCTCAAATTCTTCTCAAGGTTCATATAATATAAGTGATCTATATACATGAACACACATTTGTCACAACATGGATGAAACTAGAGGGACACAGACACAGAAACACAATCATTTTATGTTCTTGTTTGTATGTGGAAGTTAAAAAAGGTGATTTCACAGAAGTAGAGAATAAAATTGTGATTATTAGAGGTTAGAAAGGTAGTTGGAAAAGGAGTGTAACAGATGTTGTCTAATGTGTAACAAAATGGAGTTAAATAAAATGAATAGGTGCTAGTATGCCAGCACAGTAGGATGACTATATTTCACAGTTTTTGCATACTTTAAAAGAAACTAGAAGAGAAATTTAAAGATTTCCAACAGGACAAATTGATAAACTTTTAAGGGGTTGAAATATTTGATCATTTCATGTCATATGTATGTATCAAATTATACTACACTTCATGAATATGTGTAAATATTATAAGTCAATTAAAAAAAAACAAGGTTCTACATGTATAATAAACAATGTCCCTATGAATGCAAATTGAGGTAAGAGTGTGGAGTTGAAGGTATCTGCTGTCACAGACTTATTTATTTTAGTTTGATACTACTAAAATATGCTTTGTTTTCAAGCATAATTGAAAGTATTAGAAAATCATACTGTGGCCCGAAATTGTTGTTAAACATGGGTAAGTTACCTTGTAACAAATTCATTTCTTTGTCTTTGAAAAAAAATTTAAAAAAAATTAAAAAACATTAAAAATATTACAAAAAATAATAAATTTTTGAAATCTATCCAAGACTATGGAGGTAGCCTCTAGACATTATTATTAATGGTCATATAAGGTTCATGGGATTTCTGTACCACAATTTATTGAGATATTCACTATTTCCACTTTGTTGACTTTATAAATAGTGCTGACATAAATATCTTTGCACTTAAACACTTCTAAAGTTTACCAGGTTTCTCTTCCTATGTTTTGGTTAATTAATTAAACATTGTAGATCCAACTATTATCAGCATGTTTTTCCTTATGATTCATTGATTTTTCACTTATGTTAAAGCCACTGTATCATGATACATTATTATATGTATAAAATGCAATTTTTGTATTACATATTGTATTTTATATATTTATATATGTATAAAGTGAAAATGGGGAAAATTCTTATAGTTCCTAAAATTTCCCCTTCTATTCATATTCTCTCATCTTAAATCCTCTGGTTTTGATTCAGCAATTATTTGGTTAGATAAGCATTTTTCTTGTATAGAAGAATCCGAATTAGTTTACATATTTTGACAGGTGAGTTACATTTTGGAATGGAATTTGGGAATTTTGTTTTTTCTCTTAGAAGCTTATAGATCATTCTTTCAATTTTAGGGATCCAATGTTTGATTTTTTTATCTTTATATAAACCACTATATTCTTACCCTCTTCCAGATTCTGCCAGATTTTGCATGGTTCTTTTCATTATCCTTCAAGTTCAGAAATTTTAAGAGGATTGCTCAAGTGAATATCATTTCTCATCATATCTAACTGGAATAATGAGTTGGTACAATACTCAGATTCAAGACTTTACTTTGGGAGAATATTCTTCTGTTATTTATTTAATCATGCCTCCTCTTCTAACATTTCTATTGTTTCATTCTGGAATCTTTGTATCTTGTGCCTCCAGATCTGATACCTAATACTCTCATTTTTTTTCTCCTGGAATTACCATCTTTTTTAATATCTGTGTTTTGATTTATGATTTCTTTTGACTTTTTTTCGGGGCCACTAACTCATATCTAAATAGTGAATGTATTGGTGAACGATTCATTGCTAATTTAAAAAGTTTAAATATCTTTGTGTGTGTGTGTGTGTGTGTGTGTGTGTGTGTGTGTGTGTTGGGGGAGGTCTTAAGATGATATGCTATCTTTTCTCCATTGCATATTTTTGGCACTTTTGTCTAGTATGAGAAAATTGTATTTATTTGGGTTTGTGTCCATGTCTTCTATTCTGTACCATTGATCTACCTGTCTATTTTGGTACAAATACCATGCCATTTTTGTTACTATTGCTTTGTAATAGAGTTGAAGATCTGGTATTGTGATATTCCCTGCTTTGCTCTTTATGAGGATTGCTTTAGCTATTCTGGGTTTCTTATTCTTCCAGATGAATTTCATAATTGCTTGCTCTATTTCTGTAAGGTACATTATTGGGATTTTAATTGGAATTGCATTGAATCTGTATAGCACTTTAGGTAGTATGGCCATTTTGACAATATTAATTCTGCCTATCCAAGAACATGGGAGATCTTTCCATCTTCTAAGGTTTTCTTTAACTTCTTTCTTTAGTGTTCTGTAGTTCTCATTGTAGAGGTCCTTCACCTCTTTTGTGAGATTGATTCCCAAGTATTTTATTTTTTTTGATGCTATTGTGAATGGGGTAGTTTTCCTAATTTCTCTTTCTGAAGATTCATCACTTATGTATAAAAATGCATTGGATTTAAGAGCATTGATCTTAGATAGCCTCTTCAACAAATGGTGCTGGGAAAACTGGAAAACCATATGCAACAGAATGAAATTAAACCCCTATCTCTCACCCTGCACCTAACTCAACTCAAAATGGATCAAGGACCTCAGAATCAGACCAGAGACCCTGCATCTTATAGAAGAACAATTAGGTCCAAATCTTCAACTTGTTGGCTTAGGATCAGACTTCCTTAACAGGACTCCCATAGCACAAGAAAAAAGCAAGAATCAACAACTGGGATAGATTCAAACTAAAAAGCTTTCTCTCAGCAAAGGAAACTATCAGTAATGTGAAGAGAGAGCCTACAGAGTGGGAGAATATATTTGCCACTCATACTTCAGATAGAGCGCTAATCTCCAGAATCTATAAAGAACTCAAAAAACTCTACACCAAGAATACAAATAATCCAATCAACAAATGGGCTAAGGAAATGAACAGACACTTCACAGAAGAAGATCTACAAGCAATCAACAAACGTATGAAAAATGTTCACCATCTTTAGTAATAAGACAAATGCAAATCAAAACTACCCTAAGATTCCATCTCATCCCAATTAGAATGGCGATTATCAAGAACACAAGCAACGATAGGTGTTGGCGAGGATGTGGGGAAAAAGGTACACTCATACATTGCTGGTGGGGTTGCAAATTAGTGCTGCCACTCTGGAAAGCAGTATGGAGATTCCTCAGAAAGCTTGGAGTGGAACCATCATTTGACCCAGCTATCCCACTCCTTGGCCTATACCCAAAGGACTTAAAATCAGCATACTACAGAGATACAGCCACATCAATGTTCATTGCTGCTCAATTCACCATCACCAGATTGTGGAACCAAACTAGATGCCCTTCAGTTGATGAATGGATGAGGAAACTGTGGCATATATATACAATGGAATATTACTCTGCCATGAAGAATGATAAAATGATGGCATTTGCAGGCAAATGGATGAAATTGGAGAATATCATGCTAAGTGAGATAAGCCAATCTCAAAAAACTAAAGGACAAATGATCTCGCTGATAAGCGGATGAGGACATATATTGGGGTGTGGGAGGGGTTAGCGTTAGGGTTAGGGTTAGGTTTAGGGTTAGGGATAAGGAGGGTGGTAAGAATGGAGGAAGGAACAACTGTATAGAGGGAAAAGTGGGAGGGGTGGGAGGGGTGGGCGGAAGGGAAAAAATAACAGAATGAATCAAACAACATTACTCTATGTAAATTTATGATTACACAAATGGTATGCCTTTACGCCATGTACAAACAGAGAAACAACATGTATCCCATTTGTTTACAATAAAAAAAATAAAACTTTTAAATACAACAAATGTATCATAAAAAAAATGATATGCTAAAGCTCATTCTCCTTTGAACTATGACCCATGACCACATCTTTTTTAGTCGTCGTATTTGTTTCTCCTCTTCTGCCTTCAGGGCCCCTTTGGGTTTAAATATTTAAACCCTCTGTTTATCCTTGGAGGTAGTGTTTGATATCTGTGGTACTACAAACAGAAATACTCTCTGGAATAGTGAAGAAGTAGCAGACTTTGGTTGTTGGCACCCTAGGGTATAAGTAAGTGGTGAGTACTCCAGAGGAGCACCAAGAGGAAATCTGTTTATTGCCTATTAATTCAGTTATGAAGATCATGGGTTTTTACATTTAGGAACAGTGAAGATCCAGACTCCCATATTTCCTCTTCAGAAATCCTTAGATGCTTTTCAGTAGGACTGCCAGAAACACAGCAGCTAGAATTCCAATTATACTTGGGCATCCATGGATTCTGGTGGTGAGTTATGTCTAGGATCTCTGGTATCCCATATCTTCTAAGACTTTCTACAGTCATTCTCAGACCTTGGTCTCTTTCTTAGTTGGGAAAAATCCTTTGCCCACTCTCTAGGACAAACCTCAGCAGAACATGAAGGTGGTTCTTCTTCCTCTTATTTCTGATTGCTTGTAGGATCCAGCAACTATTTCATATTGTAATGATAGTTTGTAGTTGGATTAAAGTAGAAAGATAGGGCAACAAAGACAGTTTTGGTTTTCACCTTCCCCCCAAAGTCATATGATCTTTGCATTTTAATTGTTAACTTTCCTCATAAATCACTTATCACAGGTAAATGCAAATGCATGATAATTTTCTGAGTCCAAGGTAATTAATGCCCAATGAGAGCAGAGAGCATGAACATCTAATTCACTGTTTTATCCATAATTTATGACACTATACTACTACATGTAGGTGCTCAATAAATATTCGAGAGGGAATAAATTTGTGAGTGCATGTTGAAGACTTGAAAGGTTAACTAAAATGTACAGAAAAATAGAATGTAGGCACATCCTCAGGGCTTAAAAAGCAAGGTTACTGTCAGGAGACTGTGTATATTAGCTGTGGCCAGAAGGGAAGACACCCTCATTGACTTGGAGCATGGTGCTGGTGTAAAAGAACATTTTAGCTTTATATAGAAATTTAGATGGTCAGATGCTGAGTATTTTGTTGATGAACATATATTGTTCCATAATTCCAGATGTGGAACACCTGTGGAAATTTAAATATAGTACATGCTATATGATACAATAAAAATATAATCATATTATAATATATTAGCAATAATATAATTCAATAATAATTGGTATTAATAATATATAAGCTCTGGATTATTATTATTATTTCTAATTTATTTTAATGAACCAATGTCGCTTTCATTGAAATAGTTGCAGAATTGAAAACTTGAGACTTAATGGGCTTAAATTTCTTATTATAATTCTGCCAACAGTGCTTATAAAATATGATGCACAGCAAAAAAACAGTATTGTACTGTTCAATATAATTGTTCTCATATGTAAGATACACTGTAGCATGAGGAATTATTATAATAAGCATAATGACATCCTTAATAGTTCATTAATATTTTGGTGACAAGTATGTTAGGTTCCACTTAAGATTCTGAAGATTCAATGCCAAACAAGCCATAAGTGGTGTAAATGCCATGGAGATAAAAGGCTAGTGGCAGTAAAAGATAAACAAAAGTCTAAAACATGGCAAGATGGTCTGTTTTACTGTATTTGTTAGGATAACAACAGCTGTTATGACAGATGAACCCTCATATCCCTGTAGTTTAACATAATAGCTTCTTTTTTGTCCATATCAGCTGAAGTTGCAGAGGGCCTGAAGAAGGTTGCTGTCTTCCAGACACTGATTCCAGGACCCAGACTGAAAAAGGCTCTGATGTATTTGATAAGCTCTTCCCAGGGTTTCCTTGGGTGTCTAAAGTCAACCAGTAGTTAAGAGAAGGAAAAGAAAGAAGTAGTTCTAATGTGTCACTCCTGGAAGTAAAATATCTGTCTTCACATGACAACATTCGGTTTAGGAGGTCAGAGAAAGTTTTCTTTGAAGAAATGATTTCAAACAGAAAATCTGAATGATAAGGTATAGCCAGGTGAGAATGGAGGAAAGATTATATCAGAAAGGGGAAGAGCAGGTGGAAGAGCAAAAGAGAACATGCTACTTCTTGAATATGGAAGTATTTTTCTGTCAGTGATATGACTATAATAGAGGTGAGAGTAATGACAGATTCTAATTGAATGAGAGCAAAAACTTGTACAAGTATTTTCAACATCTTGAATAATGTGCTATTAGTGGTTTTTAATATATCTTGATTGGATTTAAATATTCTTTTAGAACTGAAGGAAAAGAGGCAAAGAAAATTAAGGTAAAAATTCAAAGTCAATTCTTTTGCTAAAAAACTAAGCCTGAATTGTAGGTATTTAATTCGATGTTCTATTTTTCAAAATACAAGTTTGACTTTTTACATTTTTTAAATAATAATTTGATTGGGTCAAACATGCCACAGAAGCATAACTTTTGCTAGTTTGTTCTATATTCTAGATTCATTGCACTAATATTGAGAATAATATAGTATTTAAAATAAGGGTTTTTTTTTGTTTTTTTGCGGTGCTGGGGATTGAGCCCAGGGCCTTGTGCTTGCTCGCTGATAAGCGGATGATGACATATAATGTGGGGTGGGAGGGGTTAGCATTAGGATTAGGGTTACGTTTAGGATTAGGGTTAAGAACGGTGACAAGAATGGAGGAAGGAAGGACTATATAGAGGGAAAAGAGGGGTGGGAGGGGTGGGGAGAAGGAAAAAATAACAGAATGAATCAAACAACATTACCCTATGTAAATTTATGATTACACAAATGGTATGCCTTGACTCCATGAACAAACAGAGAAACAACATGTATCCCATTTGTTTACAATAAAAAAAGAAAAATAAATAAGGTATTAAAAATTCATCAATTTTTCCATCTCTAAGTAAAATGAAACTTGAAGAGATTATTGAACCCAGATATTTATTTATTTATTTTGAACCTATATTTGATTTGGAAAACAAATATTTTAATTGAGAAAGTTATAACCTACACTTTATTACTCTCTCTCTCTACACACACACACAAACACACAGTGCATGTATTAGTTTCCTAT
Organism: Sciurus vulgaris; assembly: GCF_902686455.1. Lineage (NCBI taxonomy): Eukaryota > Metazoa > Chordata > Mammalia > Rodentia > Sciuridae > Sciurus > Sciurus vulgaris. The sequence goes on from NC_136471.1 coordinate 108,508,197, forward strand.
TCATTTATTAAACTTGTGTATTGCTTTTTAGTTTTACCTCTTAAGAAAAATGATGAAAATCAGACTAGTGCACCTGAAGTGTCTAATAGTCTTTATCAAACTTTTCTTCTTCCTTGTCCTATTTCTCTTGTCCTACATCTGTCTGCTCTGTATTATCTTTCTTATTTTATGGATTTTATTTAGAGAAATATTTTGGACTTAAAATAAGGGGGATAAAAAGCATAGAAGAAAGTTCAGTGGAGTAGACAAAGAAGAATAAAAGGAAGGAAAGATGGATGGGATAGGGAAAGACAGTGGAATGACTCTGACCTAACTTTCTATGTACATATATGAACATACCACAGTGAATCTCACCATCGTGTACATCCACAAGACACTGATTAAAAGAAACTGTAAATAAATAGCAGAAAGATCAGTAGAGTAGAGGGAAGGGCACATGGGGTGGGAAGGGAAAGTAATGAGGACTTAATGTGAACAAATTGTATTCCATGCTTGTATAATTATATCAATATGAATTCTATTGTCATGTATAACTAAAGAGAACCAATAAAAAAGAAAGAAATATTTTGGTCTTGCCCTATATACTGGATCAAATTTTTCTTCCAGAGTCTGTTTCATCTGTGATTTTACTAAGGAAGCTTTATGTACACTTAACAATGTGCTCAAAATTGCTTCCTGCCTGTTTTCCCTACCAACCCTGGAATTTGTGAATACTGTGCAACTTGGCCACTCTCTACTAAAGCACTTCATTCCTTTCTTTGTGCAATGTTCTACTCTAGGTTGAGAGGGTCATTTTAATCTCCTGTTAAGCAAAAACATTGTCTCTTTGTGATTTGGGTCCAAGATTCCCCTTTGAAAGGAATCAAGGACACTAAGAAATATTCTGCATGACACAATTAAATATGTACCCTTCCTAGACTTTCCTTGATAGACATAAAATGGTTTATTTAAGTCTTTTATTCCATTACCACATTCTATATACAGAGAGATTTTGACCAGACTTCACTGAAAGAAGAGAATTTACACAGAATTTTTTTTATCAGTGTATTATACTTATATGTAATATTGGGGTTTATTTTCACATATTCAAACAAGCATAAGATATAATTTGCTCTACTGCAGTCTCCAGTACTTTCCCTTTCCCTCCTTTCTTCCCTCCCCCTATTCCTTTTCCTCTACCCTACTGGTCTTCCCTCTATTTATTTATAGTGTTTTATAATTAGTGCTGAAAAGATATACATAAAGGTGAAATTCACTGTGGTATATTCATATATTTAGATAGGATAGTTGGGTCAATTTCATTCTACTGTTTCTCTCTTTTCTCATCCCTCCTTGATTCCTCCTCAATCCCCTTTCTCTGCTCCACTCATCTCTCTTTTGTTTCCATGGGATCTCCCCATCACTTTTCTATTTTTCTTCCTTACTTTGGTCTAGCTTCTGTATGTGACAGAAAACATTCAACTCCTGACTTTCTGAACCTGACTTATTTCACTTGACATAATGTTCTCCAGTTCCATCCAATTATTAACACATGTCATAATTTCATTCTTCTTTATGGCTGAGCAAAACCGTTTATATATATATATATCACATATCTTTTATCTGCTCATCTGTTGACAGGCACCTGGGCTGGTTCCATACGTTGTCTATTGTGAGCTTTGCAGCTATAAATATTGATGTTGCAGTATCTGTATAGTATGCTAATTTTAATTCTTTTGTGTAAATAGAGGCATGAAATATTTTGGGCACATAGTGATTCCATTTCTAGTTTGTTGAGAAATCTCTATACTGCTTTCCAGAGTGGTTGGACTAATTTGCAGGCTCACCAGCAATGTAACAGTGTACTTTTTTCCTCACATCCTTACCAGCATGCATCATACCACACCTCAAATTGTTCTACAGAGCTACAGCAACAAAAGCAGCATGGTATTGGCACCAGAAAAAGCAGAAAGACCAAGTGAATAGAACAGAGGACACAGAACCCACATAGATACAATCATCTGATATTCATCAAAGTTGCCAAAAACCTACCTTGGCGAAAAGATAGTCTTTTAAACTAGTGGGCTGGGAAAACTGGAAATCTGAACATAGAAGAATGAAACTTGGCCTTTATCTCTCACCTGGCACAAAACTCAACTCAAAGTGGATCAATGACCTAGAAATTAGACCAGAAAATTTGCAACTTCTAGAAGAACATGTACTTAACAATCCAACATACTGGCACAAGCACCAACTTCCTTAACAAGACCCCTAAAACTCAAGAAATAAAACCAACAATGAATAGGTGGGACAACATCAAATTAAAAAGCTTCTAGGTGATCCAAGATGGTGGACTAGAGGGTGACTGCATCTCCTGTCACTCTAGAACCCAGGATTCAAGAAGGGGAGGCATTGAGAGACTCGGACTAACATAGAACCATGGGGTGAGTCTCCCCCACCGGGTGAAGCTTGGCCTAGGTGGCAGGTCTGGACAGGGGCGGCTTCTCAGAGCAGGGCAGGGAAGCTAGAGAATTCCCCAGGCAGCCCTGCTCCCTCCAGCAGCGGGCTCCTTCCACGGCCAGCTTCTCGGAACAGGCTGCCCAGTGAGAGCCTTTCTGCACAGAGCCAGCTCCAAGTCCCGGAGCCAGTGGCGAGCTCCGGCCTGCAGACAGCCTCTGGGACTAGGGCAGGGCAGCCAGAGACTTTCCCAAGCAGCCCTGCTCCCTCCGGCGTCAGGCTCCTTTCACAGCCAGCTTCTCAGAGCAGACAGCCCAGTGAGAGCCTTTCCTCACAGAGCCATCTCCAATCCCTGGAAACAGTAGCGGGCTAGGGGCAGCTTTCTTCGGAAGCACTGCATTATCAAGTTCCTCCAAGACTTCAGGCTACTGAAGGCTATGAGGTGATATACTGGAAATCTACAGGGACACTATAAGCCAATAGAGGAAATCTGCAATATCTCAGAGTCCCACTGATATCTAACCAATATGAGAAAACAAGGGAAGAAAATGTCCCAAACAAACCTAGGTACTATATCAATAAAACCCAATGATAGCACAGCAGAAGAAATGTCAGAAAGGGAGTTCAGAATGTACATAATTAAAACAATCAGGGAAGCAAACGAGGAGATGAAAGAGCAAATGCAGGCATTAAATGATCGCACCAATCAACAGTTAAAAGACCAAATACGGGAAGCAAGAGATCATTTCAATAAAGAGTTAGAGATACTGAAAAAAATATATAGAAATCCTTGAAATGAAGGAAACAATAAACCAAGTTAAAAACTCCATAGAAAGCATAACCAATAGGATAGAACACCTGGAAGACAGAACCTCAGACATTGAAGACAAAATATTTAACCTTCAAAACAAAGTTGAACAAACAGAGAAGATGGTAAGAAATCATGAGCTAGCAAAATACACTGAAAGTATTCACTAAACTCACTTATTTTAAGTTTGAAATACTGACATTTTTTCCAGTTCTTTGAGTCAACTATACTCCACACAAACATTCTAGTAATTATGAGGTTGAGCTAACTTTAAACAGGGTAGCTTCTATGCTAACTGGCGAATAATTATAGTATGTGTGTCTATGTCTCTGTGTGTACATATATGCTTATTGTCCATGTACTTAAGAGCGAGCTCAGGTCTGTGTGTTTGGAGAACATCAGGTGATTAAGGACATTTCAGGGAAACTTCTATATGGTTTGGCTTAAATATGTGTGTATTAAGAAATAGAATTTCCCCCACTTATTCAAGCTAATACTGGGTACACTTTGTTTATCATTGATTTCGCGTGAATGGGGAATGCTGTCCTTACATTCCTCAATTATTAATCCAAGTTGTAGCCATAAAAGGGGCAGAGATGAAGTGCTTGAAGAGCTTCCAGTTTTAAATTCATCATTTTAAATAAGTTATCAAGATGGGCCACAGAACTAAGGTACCACTTATATCTTAAAATCCATACAAGTACTTATATCTTTCAAATGGGCTTCACTTCCACACAAACAAAACCTAGAGCCCAAGTTATAATGACTTTGGAAGCTGGTGATATTTCTAGTTGCTATTTTATGAAGCATGTGACCTGGCTTAGGATGAAATAAACTCTAATATTGAAAAAAATGTCAATTGTAGTGGAACTCAAGTTTTATGATTCAAGAGGTATAGGGTTTGCAGATGGTGTATGGAATTAAGCAACTCTTACCTATCTGCATGTCACTGGGGCTTTCATGTTAACTAAATATCTCAGATGCTATGGAGTGAGTTACCCTTTTGCTTATGGCCTTCAAAGTTCACAGATATGTACAAATCTGAATAATTTTTACAAATTTTGACTAACTTCCTCCTTTACCTTGAATTATAGCTTTGGATCTCACTGAGGAATTTTCCAGTTCTTCTTAAACATATTACTCTAAAGCATAAATACCCAGAAAACTGAACTCTGGTTAATCCTAGACTTACCTTTGGGTATCAAAAAGTTTCCTTCGTTAAGCCAGATGTTTGACTTCAACCTGGAAACCTCAAAGAACAGATCACCACACAGTGTGGAGTAAACTTTTCAGTTGAATCTTGTTTACTCCAACTCAACTTGCAGAAAATAGTCTTTATTGTACTTTTATTGTTTACAGTCTTATTTTTTATGTTTCTAGTTGTGTTCTGACTCTTAAAACTTTTAAAACAATCACATGGTACATATTTTCCCAATGAAATCCCACATTCCCAGATAGCACAGCTTATGATATATGAGTCTGGCTTAACATACCACTTATAAGAGAAGTCAGATGAGTTACTACATGATATCAGGTAAAAGTATTCAAAAGTAGCAGTTGAGTTTAGTGCAGGAAATAAAAACTCCTCTCCCCTTAAGCATGCCCCCAAACCTCAAAGAATAATGGGAACATCACTTAATAAATGGATGCTGTTTAATGTCCAGTGCTCAGTTCTTACATATTTTATCAATGAAGAAAAATGACAGCAGAGAAACCACCAAAGAGAAATTTAATTTACTTGAACATCAGAGTAGGCTTTAAAAAGCAGGATGAAAGTTTTCAAAGCTATTGCTATTTCTCAGCTTGCCATATTACTGTGGAAAAATTGCTGGCAAATACCATGTCAAAAGGTCATTCAACTTTTTAGAAGATGCTTGTTTGAAAATTCTTATTTCTCTCCATCTCTATGGATTCCTTAATCTTAAATCTTTTTGTGTCTGCAATGAATTTTAGTATAAAGGAATAGCTTTCTAGATGAAATAAGTCAAACATATTCAGAAAAAGCCATTGAATGACCAAGGACTTTTTTCTTGTCTTTCTTACTTTTGATAACATGAACAAATATTGTTTATAATAAATCCAGATACTTTTAATCATTAACTTATATCCCTCTGATAACCTAAGTGTGCTATTATGAAATACAGATGTCCAAATATCTGATATGCATTTAATCAAAACAATTAAGCCCTTTAACCCTCCAAATAATTTTTATATTTCCTTCAAAACCAGTTATTCATTTTATTATCTCACAAATTTAATATATTTCTTTCAGCCCCATATACACTACATTTTGTGATTTTTATGATCATATCTCACTATATATTACCTAAGTGCATTTTGTGATTCCAAAGTAAATTTTTAAATGAATCACATAGTTGCTATGTATGAAATAATAAAATTAGTTAGATATGCATCTGGAATTTTGATAGGCCTAATAGCACAGCACCATTTTCTGTATAATGTAATCCAAGACTAATTAATGTGGTCAGTATCATTGGTTTAATTTAATGGTGTCACATAATCAGTTTTCTTAATCTGTTTGCTATTATCTAGAGAGTTGTGTGTGTGTGTATGTGTACAGTTAGAGGTTTTATTTTGTTTATCAATATAATTTTGGTAATATACTGGTATAATAATAACTACAATTTCATTTTTTATAATAAAAATCCTTTAAAACTACCTAATATCTGAATATAATAAAATATGACAGTTGAGATAGTTTTAAATAATGATGGAAAATTAGCTGGAACTGTATTATGTGAATGCAACTGGCCTGAAATTAATAAGGCCATGTGCTGAAGAAAGCTTTATAAAAATAATCATTCAATTTGATCTTAATACTTTTTTATACTTTCTGACTTTCATCATATTCTAATCAGGCTTCCTTCCAAACCACATTAATAATGTTTTTCTTGTTAGTGTTCATGTTTTCTATTAATATTTCTTATTCACACTTGATATCATAGAGAATTATGTTACCTGAATTCACTGTGTGTCTTTTTTACAACTCACATTTTTTTCGGTCTTGAAATTCTCTCCTCTCTTGAAGTCCGAAATTTGTATTTGTTTTTCATCTAATGATTTCACTACTTCTCATTATCCTTTATTGTTACTGCATTAGTTATATATTGCTGCAGTGGATTATTATCACAAACTAGTGACTTTAAACAACACACATTTGTTATCAATTTTTGTGAGTCAAGAGTCTAAACACAGTTTAACTGGGTCCTCTATATTATGATCTCAAAAAGCTGTGATTGAGATATTGGCCAGGTTTATTTGATTTAGGTCTTGACTAGAAGAGAATTTGCTTCCAAGCTTACATGTTCTGAGCAGAATTTAGTTCCTTACAGTATGTGAAACTGATAACCTCAGTTTCTTGCTGTTTTAAGGATACCCTCAATTTATGGCCATGTAGGCCACTTGAGGATGAAAACTTCAAGACAAGACAGGGAGAAAACATCTTAGCAAGTGACAGTCTTATGCAATGTAGTCACATACTTTCATTCACTTCTGGTTACCAGCAGGTCACATCACACACCCGTACTAAAGACATGAATACTAGGAGGCAAGGATGTCACTTTAAAGGTGTCACTTTAAAGACTGTCCACCACAGTATCCTCTTCTACCATCTCCTTAAATTCTGTTACTCTCCAAGACTTTGTTGACCATCTCTTTTTAGAACCAAGACTAGAATAAAAGGTCAGTTGCCTGTTGAATATTCCACAAATACTCCAAACCAAACATATGCAGAATTAGCACCATCAGTATCCAATCTTGTTCTTTCCCTACAAATCTAATCTTTTTGTGTTTGTCATACTTATCTCAGAGAATGGCATCACTAGCTACACACTTAAAGAAAACTGGTCATTTTTGTCTTTTTTTTAATATTTAACATTTACTTTAGATTCTCACTGCTATCAACTTCCATGAATTAAATGCCTCCTAATGTGAAATCATTACTACCTAAAGATGGTATGATTATACATTTAGAATGTCCGAGACAATCAACAGGAAGTACTAAACAAGTGCATTTACTAATGTACTAGGTAATATACTTACATGAAGACATCAATAGATTTTTTTCCACATAGCAACAATAAAAAATTGGGATATAAAATAGAAGAATGGACCTCAATTACAATTGTAATAAAAATTAAAAGTAAATTTAAATATAAGAACTATATAAATAAAATTATAAAATTCCATTGAAGGATAAAATAAGATCTGAATAAATAAAATCCTGTGTTCTTGGTAGGGGATTTGGTTCAATGATAAAGAACTTGCCTGGTATCTGTGTGACCCTAGGTTTGATTCCCAGCACTACAATAAATAAATACATAAATAAATAAATGAATAAATAAATAAATCAGTAATGGCATTAGGGTAAAACATTGGAGAGTCCAAATGTAGCGTTGGAATTGATAAGGCCTTCCAAACTATGACCACGAATTTGCATGCTTCAAAGGAAAGATGGATAATGGAAGCAAAATTTATTTTTAGAAATATATGTAATACAAACACCAAAGGCAAAATGAAAAGACAATGGACAAGTGCAAATTAAAATTACAATTTCACCTGAATGAATTGACACTAATGTATAATCTGATATTACAATTTGTTAACAGAGCTATGTGAAACAAATATTCACATACATTTTTGTGAGTAGAGAGAATATTGGGAACAGAACTATTTGTTGTGAGGGATACTTGGCAATATTTATAATAGTTTCAAATAGTTTTCATGATAATATTTTAACCCCTTATCTTAGGATATTAAGTCCAGCAGGGTGTGGGCTTGCTTTAAATTATGAGTATCACTTACCTTCACTCCCCTTAACAGAAATTCTCATTTCAATCTTCCATGTTTTTATAGATGCTGTTAACTCTATAGAGAAATTCCTTCCTCATTTCCCCTACTTTTCCTTTTACCTAAATCCCTTCATCCTTCAAAGTTACACTCAAGAGACATTATCCTCAGGATTCCTGCATCATTACTCTCTATTTCATTCTCTCTCTGGTTTCTTCTCTGATGATTCTCTGCAAGGTTCCATGGAGCTCTATGTATACCTCCATAAATTAATGTTTTAAACTCTTTTGTAAATATGGAGCTTTCTATCCCTAACTCCTAGCATAATGTGTGATACAGAGTTGAAAGTCAGTGCAAATTTCATTTATGAAATAATGAACATTGGTTTTTGATCGCTGAATGGACCACATTGCCACATAGTAATTTGAAACATACATATTATCAACACAGAAATATTTGAGTAACATTATAGAAAACTATTCACCTTTTCATCTTCTTTTGACAGTGAATATATATTCAAATTCTAGGTTTACTTGTTTATTCCTTCAATGAATAACCCTGAAAATATTTGAAAGTGGCATTTAAATTAAAAATGTAATCAGCAAAAGACTGCCAATACTGAGAATGTAGTCAGACAAAATCAGATTTATTGATTCAATGAAGTGAAGGACATTCCAGATAATGTCCTTCCAAAGGATGCAAGCAAACCTTGTACGGGTTAGGCTCCTGCTGAAGAATTGTGAGGGGATCAGTTCTAGATTTGATATATTTTTTCTGAGGTGGGATTAAGAGAAGGAGAGATTAATGAGGGATTTGATGTTGTCAGGAAGCAATGACACCTTATCAATTGGGTAACACAGCAATAGATGGTAGTACAGCATATCTGGGGACTTCATTGAGATGAAATCACTTACAGAGAAGGATGGTACAGCTACTATGTGATCTTGGGAGAAATACCTCATAACTCTATAGCTGGTTCTATCTGTACCTTTGCCCCTGGACTGATTATTTACAAGGATGCTTTTTTTTTTTTATTCAGACTGATAACAGGTTTTCAGATTTTTAGTCATGGACGTATTTTTACTCTTTCAACAGTTTTATCAAACAAAAACAATGAGAATGTCATATACCTTGGAGTATTAAATTTAGTTCTTTCATGTACTAGTTTGGGACTTACAAAAACGAATTACATTTTTGTGCCCCAATTACTTCATATGCGAAGCTGATTATTAACATTTTCCCTAAGGAATTGCTATTTCAAGATTTAAATCATCTCAAATAAATTGCGTACATAACAAAGCATCTGTATAAGATAGGTATTAAATACACTATGACTAGTAGCAGTAGTAGTAGTAGTAATAGTATTACCAGTAGCCAAGTAGAATAGAACTTTGAAGGTCAGAACAAAGATTCCAAATTCAGTGTATGATATTATTGGAAGACATGGAGCAAAGTGCACTATGACAGACATTTCAGATACCATTCCAACTTCTATTACTAATATGTCTATCATTATTTTTGTCAAATTTGGTACCATCCACCTGTCTCATACTCTTCTAAAGTACTAAGTAGTCAAAATATTTCAATTTCTTTAACAAAACTCTTGTATTTAGCTGCATGTCACATCCATATCTTTGAAATGAGGCCCTTTGCTGCCAAAAACTTGGCTTGGAAAATTGAAAGGAGGAAAGTATAGGTCTGAAGAAAAAAAATGATAAAAACCCCAACAATCTTCCTCAGTCTTCATAACACATTGCAGTGTTATTCCCTCTGAATGTGCCACATTTTACTCTTTACTGATGAAAAAGTTATTTCTGAATTCAGAAGCCATATTTCAACCAGTTCGCGCAGTTCTTGTTAATTGTCAACTCTCACTTTAACATACTTGGTTGTTTTCTTTTTTTTTTTTATTGTAAACAAATGGGATACATGTTGTTTCTCTGTTTGTACATGGTGCAAAGGCATACCATTTGTGTAACCATAAATTTACATAGAGTAATGTTGTTTGATTCATTCTGTTATTTTTTCCCTTCCCCCCACTCCTCCCACCCCTCTTTACCCTCTATACAGTGCTTCCTTCCTCCATACTTGCCCCCCTCCCTAACCCTAACTCTAACCCTAACACTAACCCTTCCCTCCCCCCCATTATGTGTCATCCTCCACTTATTAGCGATATCATTCGTCCTTTGGCTTTTTGAGATTGGCTTATCTCACTTAGCATGATATTCTCCAATTTCATCCATTTGCCTGCAAATGCCATAATTTTATCATTCTTTATGGCAGAGTATTATTCCATTGTATATATATGCCACAGTTTCTTTATCCATTCATCAACTGAAGGGCATCTACGTTGGTTCCACAATCTGGCTATGGTGAATTGAGCAGCAATGAACATTGATGTGGCTGTATCTCTGTAGTATGCTGATTTTAAGTCCTTTGGGTATAGGCCAAGGAGTGGGATAGCTGGGTCAAATGGTGGTTCCATTCCAAGCTTTCTGAGGAATCTCCATACTGCTTTCCAGAGTGGCTACACTAATTTGCAACCCCACCAGCAATGTATGAGTGTACCTTTTTCCCCACATCCTCGCCAACACCCATCGTTGCTTGTGTTCTTGATAATCACCATTCTAATTGGGGTGAGATGGAATCTTAGGGTAGTTTTGATTTGCATTTGTCTTATTACTAAAGATGGTGAACATTTTTCATACGTTTGTTGATTGCTTGTAGATCTTCTTCTGTGAAGTGTCTGTTCATTTCCTTAGCCCATTTGTTGATTGGATTATTTGTATTCTTGGTGTAGTTTTTTGAGTTCTTTATATATTCTGGAAATTATTGCTCTATCTGAAGTATGAGTGGCAGATATATTCTCCCACTCTGTAGGCTCTTTCTTAACATTACTGATAGTTTCCTTTGCTGAGGGAAAGGTTTTTAGTTTGAATCTACCCCAGTTGTTGATTCTTGCTTTATTTCTTGTGCTATGGGAGTCCTGTTGAGGAAGTCTGATCCTAAGTCAACAAGTTGAAGATTTGGACCTATTTTTTCTTCTATAAGATACAGGCTTTCTGGTCTGATTCTGAGGTCCTTGATCCATTTTGAGTTGAGTTTGGTGCAGGGTGAGAGACAGGGGTTTAATTTCATTCTGTTGCATATGGTTTTCCAATTCTCCCAGCAGCATTTGTTGAAGAGGCTATCTTTTCTCCATTGCATATTTTTGGCCCCTTTGTCTAGTATGAGAAAATTGTATTTATTTGGGTTTGTGTCTGTGTCCTCTGTTCTGTACCATTAATCTACCTTTCTATTTTGGTACCAGTACCATGCCGTTTTTGTTACTATTGCTTTGTAATAGAGTTGAAGATCTGGTATTGTGATACCCCCTGCTTCACTCTTTTAACTGAGGATTGCTTTAGCTATTCTGGGTTTCTTATTCTTCCGGATGAATTTCATAACTGCTTGCTCTATTTCTGTAAGGTTCGTCATTGGGATTTTAATTGGAATTGCATTGACTCTGTATAGCACTTTTGGTAGTATGGCCATTTTGACAATATTAATTCTGCCTATCCAAGAACATGGGAGATCTTTCCATCTTCTAAGGTTTTCTTTAATTTCTTTCTTTAGTGTTCTGTAGTTCTCATTGTAGAGGTCTTTCACCTAAAAGTTAAAGCACTGGGATTGCCTTTTATAATTTTTTAAAAATTTATGTTTATTGTAAACAAATGGGATACATATTGTTTCCCTGTTTTATCCTGGTATTTCCATATTCAACAGAGACCACGAAAGTTTAAACTTCCAGGAGTAGCATGGAGAGGATGCAGTTTATAGCTGTACTTAATATCACCTTAGTTTGGGTTCCCCTAAATGTGAACTCATTGATAAGAATTTGAGTATGAGTGGCTTATTTGGGATATGAACTAAGGAAATACGGTGACAAAAATGGGGATAAAACCAAGAAGAGGAAAAGAAATCTAAAGAATGCATTTTTGAGTAGTTTAAATCCATGGAAGAATAAACCTTGGAATCTTTCCATTGTGAAGTTAGGAAGCTGAAATACATACCTACGAACTCATGTCTCTTGCTGATTGAAGATTGCATCTGGGGCATTCACCTCCCTCCAGGGCATTTCTGGACTCCCACATTCAGAGAATAAATACAGGAATATATAGATTGAAGTTGAGGTTGCAACAGCTTCTGCTATAACTCTGTAATATTCTCTTCCCTTACATACAAAATTTTGAAGTTTAATAATGTAACATTCATCTATGCCTTGTGACTTATTTCACACCATGTTTTTTTAAAAATCATGATTAGAAATCTTTAGGTCGAATGATTCCACTCCAATTCAATAGAATGTGGTTTCCATGAAGGTGGATTTTTTTTCCTGCTACTCATGTCACACACCACATAGAACCACTAGCTCATATTAATTGTTCAGTAAACTTTTGAGTAAATAAATATCTGTGCAACAAAAGTCAAAGTCAATGTAACTTAAACATGAGAAATGAATTATCACACATTAGAAATCTTCAAAAATGACAGTTAATTGTGATTCCTTTCTCAAAAATTTCCCTGACTCTAATCTCTACTAATAGTTGGCTTCTTCGAAAGACTTGGAGCAAGAGGACATACTCAAATCCAAGACTCTTACCTAAAAAGGACCAGAAAAAAAGAAAGAGAAGAACCACTTCTGGAAAAACCTTCAAAAGATTATTGAAGAGCTTTTACCGAACCTCCCAGCAAAACTCTTCTTTGTGTCTCAGTGTTATAAATCACATAACATGCCCATTTCTAAAACTAACGCAGGCAAAGATGAGGTTGCTCTTTCAACAATCAGCTTGGGAGCATAGTCAAACTCTCCTGAAGCATATGGGATGCATGCTACTACTCATTTGATACCTAAACAGGATTGGAGCTTTCCTAGGAATAAGGGAGGGGAAATGGAGACCAAGTAAGCATACATTTATTGGATGAGCAACCAAGAACACATTATACTTTTACATATTATTGCTACTAAATATTGACAAGATGTAAATCTATGCAAAAATAAAAGACAGCCTTGATGGTTATTATTACTTATTTGTAGCTCTTCCTCTAAGTTTCATGGTGTAAGTTGGGGTAATTTGCTATCATTTCACAATATAGCACATGTATCTATGTATGAGTGCATGCTGGAGATGGGCTTTTCCTTTTTGGCCATATGGAAAAGTGAAAATGGACTGAAAATTACTATCTTTCCCTTGACAAGTTAATTATGCTTCATAATCAGTCACAGTCATTTGAACAGCATGGTTGCTGGAATGAGAATTAGTAGGATACCACAATGAACAAATGGGAAACATTTTGTAGAAGGAAATCTCTTTGACCAATACATAAATGTTGTAAATATATGATGAAAGAAAAACTATGTTTTAAAAGAGAAAACACAACTGAGTTAGTTAGGCAATTGGGCAGATGTTAAGGAAATTTATTTATGTATCCAAAGAATAGAATTGTGCATACATTAATCTTATTGCACTCAACATATTATTTATTATTTTATATCTATTTTCCTACTTGACAATTAATTTTTTTTTTCTTTGCCCCCCCCCCCTTTTTTTCTAATAGTGGTTACTGAAACTAGGAGCATTCTTCCACTTTGGCCCTTTTTATTTTTTATTTTGAGACAGGGTCTCACTAAGTTGCTAAGACTGCCCTTAAACTTGCAATTCTCCTCTCAGCCTCCCAAGTAGTTGGAATTATAGGCGTGTACCACTGTGCCAGCTTTGACTATAAATTTCTTGAATTTAAGGACTGCTTTATCTTTTACTCTACTTCCAAGCATATTGTTTGTTATACAAATGTATGTTGCAGTAAATTAAATTAAATAATGTACTTAATGTACTTTTATAAACCACACACTAAATTACTTTATTGGATTCTATGGATTTAATTTTTTTTTTCAAAAAGTTCAGTTGCTGGTAATGACTAACATTAATATTTCCCTAATAATTCTCACTATTTATCTTCATAATATTGTTTTCTGGGTAATGAAACTGTGGAAGATTAAAATGTTCTGGTATTTTTCCCAAGATCATGTTTTACATATATTTGCATATAATAAATTCACTCATGCTCCAAATTTTTTCATAGATAAATATAATATTATTGGTAGAAATGACAAATTTTGTAACTATTTCCAGACATTCCATAGGTAAAACAAAATGGTTAGCAAGAGACCTGATTCTTTACATACTTATCCACGCAAATATAAAATTTACTAGTGTGCTACATCTTTGTTATGTAGTTTCAAAACAATCATTTTCAATGCCTTCACAAAGTGTAACAGAATTGCTACACTGTGATTTAATAACTATTTTCCTGCTGTTGTATGTTGAGGGTTTTCTCCCCAGCATTTTTGTTTCCATAACCCAATGAACATGTAAGCATTAAGTTTCCATGTGAACATGTATGTTTCCACAGGGAAAATTCTTTGTTATGAATATAATGCGTGCTACTGCATCAGTATGCATTTATTTAGAATGACCTCAATAGGGGCTTGAAGAGTGGCTAAATCTGCTAGACACTTGATTTTGGGGAAGAGTCATTTATAAGATCTCTTGGTCTCCATTTCCTCATTTATTGAAAAGAGAATGATAGATTCTGAGCTTTCTCATGATGAATCTATTTGTCTGCAAAAACAAAACAAAATAAGCTCCCAGAAAACCATTCAAGATAAAAAGAACTTAAAATTAAAGGGAATTTTAAGAGAATCGAAAATCAAATACAAGCTTACCTGCAACTCAAACCAAAATGTGAAGTCTTTGTGACCAAATTCCCTTCATCTCACCACCTCCCATTAATGTCTTGCTACACTCTTTGCATGCTTCCTTCCTTTTCTATTCTTGAACACAATACATTGTGATGAAATGCAAATTAGGTCACTCTCTGTCCCTGAGGTTATACGACCTTCTGTGACTAATACTCATATATAACTTATAAGCAATTCTGTCTCTAAATTCCCAGAGGATGGGGACTACACATTCTGGTTGGATCAGATATCTTTTCAGGCACAAGAGCAAGGAGTTATATGATGTTTAAGCTTTTCAGATTTCTATTCTTGTTTATGTTAAAGAAGGAAATCCCCTGGAAAAGGTATTCAGGTTGCAAGCATATCAAAATGTGTTATTTATCATTTACCATTTCTGGTAAAGTGAATAAATTCACTCTTCTTTCTCTAATATTATTCATCAGTAATATTATCAATATTATGGATTTCACCCTTCCATAATTTTTTACTATGTCTAATTTGCAGGACACAGTACTATATGTTGTAGAAACAACAAAACATAAGACATACTCTCCTACATCTTTGTTCATTTAACTTGAGAGCTTGTTAGAAATGTAGAATCTGCTGTATAAGAATCTGCATTTTACCCAGATTCTCAATAAGTTCTGTAAGTACTGTGCTTGCATTATGTATTATTGCACTGGAAGTCAGAACACATGAGGCATTTAATTCCTGGATCTGTTTCTAACCTAATTTGTTCAGTTCTATGTCTATTTCCAGTCAATAACAAACTGATTGCTCTCAGTGTTGCTAGACCATGGAACAATTTTCTTCTCTGTGTATAAAGTAAGAGCTTTTGTCTTGATTACATAAAGTTCATCAATTTTATTTTGTATATGTGTTCCTATTGAAATCTCTGATTCGTAATTGCTCTGGTAAAAGTCAATGCAGTATAATAATGTCTAGAAATCTAGTTTGTCTGTGTACAACCTTTAAGTAACTTCCATTAAAGATGTTATAAAACTTCCTTGTTTTCAGATGGAGTGAAAATATATTTCAAACTAAACGGTTTCTAGGATGGATTTTTTTTTTTTTTTTTTTTTTTTACTCATAGTTAAGCCAGTTTTTTCTTCATGGAATTTGCATGATTTTTACTACAAATTAAAAGAATAGGTATCTATTACCCTATCTGCTTTCTATAATTAGACATTTGCTATTAAATTCCTTCCTAGCCACCACATACAGAAATTAATAGCATTTAAAGGAAAATAGATTTTTTGAACTTATATTTGATTTTTCATCAATGTGTTCTTGATGATTTGATATAAACAAATACATTTATTAAGGTACTTTGTGTAATAAAGGGTTTGAACTTCATAATAAACTGAATTAATTTCAACTGTGACATTCATTTCTAACTTTTTTGCTGCAGCATTGAGCACCACTAGCAGGGCGCAATGCCACTGGTTATGGGAGTGTTGAAAACACATGGTAGGCTATAAGCAACTGTGCCTGCCAAGGCAAAATACTTACTCTGAGATGACATTAACAGGAATAGCAAGGACATCCCTTTTCTCCTCCTCTTGTCTTCTAATCTTTTCTGATGTCTTTGCTGGCAAAAGGTGAGTGATTTTGCATAGTCCCATCTCAACTGTCACTTAGAAGATTATCAAAGGGTAAATTCGAAGATACATAACAAGCACAGTCCTTCCATTTGGCTATGTGACATTAAATTACAAACTTCACGACATATTATCACATATTTGAACTTCTATGCAACAGGAATAATAACTTCTTCATGCTTCTGCTAACAACATGCACCAATACTTTGTACAAAAACACTCACCTCCTCTTTCCTAAAAAAAGAGTTACAATTTCCCAACTGATGTAGTGTATGTCAATGTACAACGTTAAGTCATTTCTTATTTCAGTCACAATCTCATGTGAATTCTTGGATGAGAGCATTCAGACTAAGTAGTAAAGTTAACTACACTCCAAATCCTCATAAATCTTAGTACTTGAAAATGATAAAGAGTGAAAAAATAAACTAAATGACATCTTCATATACACACGTTTAACAAGAAAGAAAGTATGCATATCTCTTGTATTTGATATTTTTATAGATTATCATAAGACCAGAATTGGTATTTATAATTTTCTTCTACAACATTCCATGTTATCTTTGTCCTTAACAGGTACTTTAATTAATTTTCATCCTTTAATGACCAAAAACTACATAACTAAACATGTGAATCCTCATTTTTTTCTCTAGGTTTTTGTTTTAATCAATGCAACTTTACTTTTTCTTTTATTTTGTTTGTAATCTGTAACAATAAATTCAGCCAGCGTGGTAGCCAACCCCCTTATTTGTTCACTTGCTCAGAGGCATATCACAAATGTCCATGTATTTTATCAAAATGTATCTTCCTAATTCCTGTTCATCAGGTCCAGCCAGTCTGATTTTATCAATACATGGTGTAATACTTAGTAGATTCTCTCAGGCCCAACATTATGAACATCTCTTTCAATCTCTTTATGCCAGAAAGTAGGTACATTGACATAGCCCTGAAACAATGCAATGAAAATGCTACTGCTCCTTGCAAACTGGTATAGAGACAAAAGTATTTGCCAGATCAATAATTATGTACCCTTGCTGGGGCTGTGTTGATTTGTTCCAGTAAAGATACCACAGCTGTAACAGCTGCTGTAATTAAATCACCATCTCATTAAGTTTACAATAATTCACAGTCAGTCTCCAAGATATGCACAGGCCAAACAAGTGAGTTAAATTGAATGTACATTTCTCAAGTCTTTGATGGCATGACTCATCTCAGCAGTTTCCTTTGGGAATCAAAAGTGCTTTTGGTTTATTTTCCTGGTGGGGAAAGGAGTCAGGAGGCATGCATTTAGTTCTTTCTATGCCAACTGTCATTCATGGTTCAGGGAGGCAATTATACATTAAAGAACTGGAAAAAATACCACAAGGTAACGTTTTGCTCTACCAGCCCTAAGGGAGAAAGACTTAGGCCAATTCTAATTTTATCACCTGACTACCATGTTTGCACTGAACTAATAGACTAGAACAGCATTTTTGTTCCCCACAAATTATTGTCAATTCATATCAGTGTCTAGTAATCCCAGTAACATCTGAATATTTTTCTTTCTCTGGTATGTAATGACATTTGTAAGTGAACTTGGATCATCTTGGGAGGGCTCAAAGAAAGATTCACAGGACTTAATGTTGTACACTGACATACACTACATCTATTGGTATAAGAGGTACAGTTGCAAAAATAAGTCTTTATTCTGCATTTTATGTTTTATGTAAGATGTATTATATATTCAAAATATATTAAAACTAAATTTAAAATTACATTGCACACAAGCTGTCACAAGTATAAATTCCAATTAATCAATCAGATGAAATTGTAGAAATATTTCACCTTTACATATATAATCCCATGCTTTTGTAGGTGTGTTCATACTAATAAATTCAGCTTGTTCCAATAATTTATAACATTGTAGGCTTAGATTCATCTATATAGATCCATCTACATAGCATCTACCCCAATTGCATCTTTTTAGGATTTGAACCAGAACATTCTGGAGTATGATCTCATCAGATGGTTGGTAAATTTATATTGATATTCATCTATATATTCATGTACACATTCATGCACATATTCACAATCATTCATGTACATGTAACTGTACATTCATATTCCTATCCATGCACTTTTTCTTGTATATGTACACATGTATGAATGTACATCTTAATGTACATGTACATGTACCTATTCATTCATGTACACATACACATCCATATTCATGTACATGTACATATACATTTATATAGTCATATTTGTGAACATTATATTCATATTGATATTCATTAACATTCATTTAATGCACATATTCATATATACATACTACATATATATGCATATTCATATTCATATCCTTGTACATATTAATGCCCTTATTCATCTATATATTTGTATTCCTGTACATGTACATTTTTATATATTAATAGACATTCATATTCATATGCATATTTGTATATACATTCATATGCTCATTTGTATTCATATATATTTATATTCATGTTCATGCATTTCCATATTAATATTAGTATTTATGGCAAACACATATTCATACTTATTGTACATATGTATTCATATATATTCACATAAGTATTAATGTTCATACCTTCTTTCATATTAATTCATATTAATGTACATATTCATATATACACATATTCATATTCATGTTCATACACCTAAACATCATATTGAAGGTGAAAGCTTCAAATATAATAAGTGAACATACATTTCACTGTTCATTAATTTTGACTTCCCCTTTCATACTTTGAGGGTAGAATGGGAAAACTCTGGAATGAGAAAATATCAGAAGGACTGTACAGAAATTAATTCACGGGATCATGTGGAGTATACATATTGCTACCTCCCTTATTAGGTGGAGGGTATGGGGACTTACACTTCCCAAGGCATGAAGGACATGAGACTGACCACCCAAAGGGAACTATTCCTCTCACTTGATGGAGGGCATGGAGTTTCATGCCAAAATCTAGGGCAGGCACTAGGGTATATGTTATAGATATAGATTCATCTGTATAGATTCATCTTTTGAGAGTGTGGGTCTTTGGTAACTTTTCTTATTTATTTTGTAGAAATTGGCTTATTTCTAGTTTTATGTCTCTTCTGGTGTCTGACTTGGTAAATTTGTTTCTTTTTCCGAGTTATTCATTTATTCTGTTCTACCGTGAATTTGCATAGAGTTTTGGAATTTAGTCTACACTAATCTTGATAACTCCATTTTGTGTTTAATTCTGCTTTTCTTTATTTGCATATTAGTGTTCTCCTGTTTTCCTTGATTAGCTTATGTAGTGATTTGTCTATTTTATTTTTTCAAATAGTTAGATTAAATTTTAGTTCTAGCAAACCCAGTAGCAACAAGTACACTTAACTCTCAAAATTTATTTTCTGATACAATTTGCTAATACGAAGAAGCAGGACTTTTTGGATAAATGACTGACTCTAGGCCTGGGACATTCACTATATTAAATGTACCTGAGGCATTTTTGGTGTCAGAAAGTAAGAAAGTTCTCAAAAACAAGGAAGCAACCAAGTGGATGGGTGCATTTCAGGAGTAAACTGAAAGAGCTCCATATGGCCAGAGTTGGAAAAATTTGAGATACAATGTAAATAAATAAATTATTAGATTACAACTGAAAGTATAAAGGTAAATATTAATGAGTCCATACTGATATAAAGAAATTGTTGAGTGAAAAACTAAATGTTGGAAGAGACAAATCTCCCATGTAGAAGAATTTCAAATATAGTATGGAGATATTCTTCCTTTAAAGAGACAGAACAAAATTTGGTATTATTTTCAAAGAGTACAGTCTGGAAAGAAAAAAGTCATTTTATAGTTGATAAACCTGATTGACTCTATTTTAGCCTAGTGATCAAGACAGGTCAATATCAACACTAGTAAATCATGTTAATATTTGTACAATTACTGGATGTGATGCAAATGATAATTTCCTTACATGGGCTTCCTCCTCTGCATTAGTCAGGGTCCCAATAGAGATAGAAGCAATAGGATGGATAGACAGATGGTAGATAGATAGGTAGATAGATGATAGAAAGATAAATTTATTATAAGGAATTTTTCACATTATTGCAGAGCTTTAGAAGTTCCCACCATCCATAGGGTGAGTTTGAAAACTGGAGTCCCAAGAGAGCTAATGGTATAATTTTAGTTCATATCCAAATATCTCAGAACCAGGAGAACTGATATTATATCGCTAGTCCAAAGACCAGCAGGATGAAAATCCAGAAAGTTCTGATAGTTCAGTCAGCATCAGAAAGCAGGAAAAATAATATGTTTTCAGTTTTAAGGTCACGAATTCACAGGCAGTAGGAATTCTCCTTTACGTTGGGGAGCGTCAAGCATTTAGTTCTATTTATGACTTCAGGTGATTGCAGGAAGTCCATTAACACTAGGGCTGGCAATCTGCTTTACATGGCTCTCAGTTTAAATTTTAATTTTCCACAAAATTCCTTCACAAGAAACACTCAGAATAATGTTTGACCAAATATCTGGGCATCTTGTAGCCCAGACAAGTTGATATATACAGTGAACTATCATATCCATAAAAGCCATAGTGTCAACCATATGAAAATCATTAGACAAAATTCAAGAGAGCTATCCTAAAAAAATACTTGAGCAGTACAGGTAAAATATTTGAAAGTGATTAAAGATGAGGAATGCCTGAGGAACTGTTACATCCCAGAGGAGCCCAGGGAGACATGACAATTAATTTTAATATGGTATCCTGTATGATATTGGGTAGAAAAGGAGTATTAGGTAAATACTAAGGAAATTTCATTATAGACTTTAGTTTGTAAAAATTTATCTATATTTGTTCATTAATTATAACAAAGGCATCATACCAAGGCAAGATGTTAATAATGGGGGAAACTGGTTGTATGGTATGGGACCATCCTGTTTTCTTCTGATTTTGTTGTTGTATCCTAATTTTATTATATATTTTGTATGAGTGATTTTTGTGTTAACTCTAATTTTGAAAAATTTTCAGTGCATTTGTAGCCTATTATATGGCCAATTTATATAAATGGTCCTTGGGTCCTTCAATATCATGTGAATTTTCATTCATAAAGCAAGGAATACAACATATGGCCAAATACCTACATTAAAAAATACATTTATATCTTCCATATATTTATTTTTGATCATGGGATCCTTTTTTGGTCTACAGGATATGCATTTAAATCTGTATATCTCCTTATCTCTTCCTGTATCCCTTTGTAGTTCCTACTTTATGGATACTGCTGCTATGTAATCAGTTGCTTAGATCTTTTTAATAGGTACAGCATATCAGTTTTTCACAGGTATAATCCTAAAGCACATATGTGTATAATTTATGTAATATGCATATATATTTCTATTTATCTACCTATGTATAGACATAAGAATCTATTGTAATTTCAGGATTACATGCAAATTATAATTTAAAATTTTCATCATTCTTTCACTAATTTGATTTTATTATTTGTGAACTTAAATGCCTACATTTTCTGTATTCAGTAATTTCCTTGAATTTTTATTTCTTTGCTTTTCATATTTATATTCTCTATATCCCTTATTTTCCTCTTATTTAGTCTTTGTTTCTGAAACAATTGTCTTTGTGAACTTTTCATGACTTTCATTCATTTAGTCTCACATCCTTCTCCCAACTATCTAGCAGTCATTTCCTTTCATCTAAGAATACTTTCTGTCAATTACTCTTTTTCTGTTTTAATTTATTCTTTCACAAATGTTGTTACTGCCTTCATATTTCTTCATTTCTTTTTGTAGTGTTAATTTACATTATCGTTTCTTATTTGTTTTAATATCTTTTCACTTGTGATTTGCCAACGTGTATGAGAAAGATGTGTGATCCATTTTCATGTTTTCTGGATGCTGTCTCTGAAGAGTCAGACTGAATTTATTTCCAATCATTCATATTTGAATGAGATGACAGTAGATATGTGAGTTTACTTCTTGGATTTCTGTTCTGTTCCATAAGTCTGTACATTTCTGTGCCAATACTGTGGGGTTTTGGTTACTGCAGGCTTGCAGCATATTTTGAAGGGAGAAAGTATGATGATTCTTGCTTTTTGTTTCTGTTCAAGATGGATTTGACTATTCAGGGATTTAGGAGGTTCCATTTATATTTAAGGATCGTTTTTTTCTAGTTCTCTACATAATTTTATTGCTTTGCATAGGGATTGCACTGAATCTGAAAATTACTTTCAATATCATGGGCATTTAAAAATATTGATTTTCTACTCCATGGAGATGGACTATCTTTTCATTTTTGTCATCTTCAATTTCTCTCATCAAGTTTTATAAATTTTATTACAGAGATCTTCTTTAATTTCATTAAATTTTTCCTAGATATTTTCTATTTTCATAGCTACTGTAAGGATGATTACTTTTCCCAATAATTTTTTTTTTTGGTACCAGGGATTGAACTCAGGGGCACTTGACCATTGAGCTATATCCCCAGCCCTTTTTTGTATTTTATTTAGAGACAAGGTCTCACTGAGTTGCTTAGTGCCTTGCTTTTGCTGAGGTTGGTTTTGAACTCACAATCCTCCTGCCTCCGACCTGTTCCAGGAGTTTTTGTATTGAAATACATCTCTCCCTTTCAGTCTTTTATTTTATTTATGTGGATGCTATGATATTAGGGATATATAATATATAATATATATTAACATTATACATAATATAGTTATATATATTTGCAATTTGTAATTCCTCTTGTTGAATGGATCATGTTGTTATTATACAACAACCTTCCTTACTACTTTTGATTTAAGTACATCTACTCTGTTAAAAGTATAGCTACTCCTGCTTTCTTTTGGAATGCATTTGTATGTAATATCTTATTCATTCCCTTCACTTTCATACTGTGCATGCCCTTAGAGGCGAAGTGAGTTTTTTTCTTAGTAATATATAGCTTTTTCATGTAACCCCTGCATCTCTATCCAAGTGATTTTCAGTCATAGGGCTCAGAGCATGCATTTGAGAAAGGACAGTCTTCAATAAATGGGGCTGGGAAAATTGGATATCCACATGCAAGAGAATGAAACAACAGCCATATATCTTACCAGTTACAAAAATCATCTTGCAGTGAATTGAAGACTCAAATTTAAGACTAACTATGAAAGTACTAGCAGAAAACATGGGAAAAATTCTTTATGAAACTGCTAGGAAAAAAATATGGGAGGAATGCTTCAGGTCATTGGAATAGGAAATTATTTTGGGGAGAACACCCCAAAGCATAGTAGATAAACAAAATAGACAAATAGTGTGACATCAAACTAAAAAAACATTCTGGGCAGTAAAGGAAAATAACACTGTTAAGAGATAACAGAGAATGGGAAAAAATATTTGCAAGACTTATGTCTGACAAGGGTTGATACATACAATATACACACAACTCTGATAACCCAACAAAAACAACCAAATAACCCAGTTTTAAGATGGACAACTGATCTGGAGAAACATATCTCAAAAATAGACATAAAAATAGCCAGCAGGTATATGAAACAATGCCCAACATTACTAATTGTTATGGTTTGAATACGAGGTGTTCACCAAAAGCTCATGTGTGAGACAATGCAAGAGTTAGAGGTGAAGTGATTGGATTATGAGAGCCTTAATGGGTGAATTAATTCCTTGATAGAAATTTCTATGAATCACAGTATTCAGGTAGTGGCATGGGTCTTGTTGACAGCTTTTAGTGAAGTTCCTTATGATATTCAGGAACAGAAAGCAGAACAGAAACATTGAAAAACTTGGGCTTGGAAGGTAGGAGGGCTATGAAAGTTACAGTTGTTAAGGACATTACCATCACTAACAAAATGATAAAATCTTTTCCCAGAGACAATAAGAAAGATGACTTGAGACTATCTCAGGAATTGGCAAGATCATACCCATCTCAGTCTCAAGTGATTACAAGTGAAAATTCCTTTGCGAAGAGAGCAGTGGGGAACCCTCTTTGAACAGGGCAACCTAGGAAGTGGTTTCACCATTCTCAGCCACCCAGGTACTCTGAGGCAATTGTAGCCAGGGTCCCTGGAGGTTTCGCTGCTGCTCAAGATGGCAGCAGACCTTGGCAGCAACCAAGCAGTGCTGGTTCTGCAGGAAGGGAGAATGCTGGAGTTAGGGTGTCATGGAGGATTCTACAAGATTTCAAAAAATATCCTGGGAGGACAGGCAAAGTGCACCATATTTGGAGTCCCTGCAGACTGCCCCTGGTAGGGTGATGTGTGGAGATGTGAGGAGAAAGCCAAAACTGCAGTGGAAACCCCCAAGATTAAGAAATGCCAGTACCTTGGAACCTCTGCCTGGGAAAGCTGCGGCAACTGATCAGAGACAAGCTAAGAGAGAGAGGCCATGCAGACTACAACCAGCAAAGTCATAGGTGCAGAGCTACACAAGCCCTTTGGACAGAACATCCAATGCCATGTGTCCCAGATTCCGGATGTGGAGCTACAAGACCTGTTTGCCCAGGGATATTTTAGTCTTGATTTTGTTCCATCCCTTCTTTTTATGTCCCTATTTCTTCCATGTGGAATGGAAAAGTGTACCATGTGCCTTTATATATAGGGTATATGTAGCTTACTTTTGATTTTTCAAGGGCCTTATGCTGAGTTTGCCTTGAGTCTCAGAGGAAACTTTGGACTTGATCTTTTGGGCAATCTTGGAACTGTTGAGACTATGGAGACTCTTAGAAGTGGACAAATGTGTTTTGCATTGTGAGATGGTCATGAGCTTTTCGGGGCCAGGGGAGAAATGTTGTGGTTTGTATGTGAGGTGTCCCCCAAAAGCCCATATGTGAGACAGTGCAAATGGGTCTAGAGGTGAAAACATTAGGTTATTAGAACTTGAACCCAATCAGTGAATTAATTCTTTGATAGGGATTGCCTGTAACAGAGTAGGTGTGACTGGAGGAGGTGGGTCGTTGGGGTTGTGCCTTTGGGATATATATTTTGTATCTGGTGAATGGGGTCTCTTTCTCTGCATCCTTATCATCATGTCTTGAGCTACTTTCCTCTGCCACATTCTTCCACCATGATATTCTGCCTCTGCTTAAGCCCCAAGGAATGGAGCTAGCTTTCTATGGACTGAGACCTCTGAAACCGAAAGTCCCCATTTGAACTTTTCCTCTTCTAAAATTGTTTGTGTTGGGTTTTTAAATCACAGCAGTGAAAAAGCTGACTAAAACACTAATCATCAGGAAATCCAAATATATAACAAGTACTGGCGAGGATGTGGAGAAAAGTGAACACCTGCACACTGTTGGTGGGAATGTAAATTGGTTAAAGGCATATGGAAAACAGTGCGGAAGTTCATCAAAATATTAAAAAACAGATCTACCATATGATTCTGCAATCCCACCACTGAATATATACCCAAAGGAAATGATATCTGTATGTCAAGAAGACATCTGCACTCCCATGTTCCTTACAACCCTTTTCACAATAACCAAAAAATGGAAACAACATGTGTCCACAATTAAATGGATACATAAAATGTAATATATATGCATATGTATATACATATACATACATAAAATGGAATGCCATTCAGTCATAAAAATAATGAAATCCTGTCATTTTGCAACAATGTGGATGAAATTGAAGATCATTTCATTAAGTTAGGCAAAGAAAGACAAGTACTACCTGATCTCACAGTTATGTGGAATTTAAAAAAATTGGTTTAGTCAGATACTGTGATGTGTGCCTGTAATCCCAGCAATTCAGAAGGCTAAGGTGGGAGGATTACAAGTTTGAGGCCAGCATCAGCAATTTACAGAGGTCCAAAGAAACTCAGCAAGACCCTGTCTCAAAATAGAAATTAAAAATAGGGAGCCAGGGATGTGGCTCAGTGGTTAAGTACCCCCAGCTTCAACCCCTGGTACCAAAAAAAAAAAAAATTGGTTGATCTCAGTAGTGGATAATAGTAATACAGTGGTTACTAGAGTTTGGAGAAAATAGTGTTACTGTCTAGGGTGCTAGGTTCACTGTTTCTGCTCAGCAAAGAATTGAAGAATAGAACACAGAGATCTGCAGCAGGTTTATTGCAAAAGCAACAAAAACTTCTCCCAAGAGAAGGGGCCCCAGAATTGGGAATCCAGTGCTGGAGTTTTGGGTTGTTCTTTTTATTATCTCTGGAATTTCCTCCTTTCCTTATCTCCTCTCCTTTCCACTTGCTCCTCACTATAACTGATTGCTGCCCCCTCTGTCCACATGTCTGTTTTAACTTTTCTATTGGATCCCCCGCTTAGGAGCATGAGTATGGAAGTGTCTGTCTGATTGAGTGCCCCACTTGTGTCCATCAGCACTTTCATCAACAACAAGTTGACCTCATTAGAAGACCCTTGCCATGCTTCTTTGTTTTGGCCCTGCCCCTGACCTCCTCATTGGCCAGCTTGCCCTGGCTGCCTAAGCCCTTCTACATCTCCCTCAATAGGGGTGAAAGAGGGGTGGGAAAAGTTTGATCAAAGAGGTTCTAAGTAGGAGGTGAGAGGTTGGGAGTGAGGGGAGAAGTGCTTCAGAGTGATGTCTAAATCATATTTTTGTACCGTGTGCATGTGCCAATATGTAACAACAAATCCCATTAGTACATACAACTATAATGCACCAATAAAAATGTGCGAAAAGAAAGAAAAAGAAGTTGTAAGTTACAGTTAGATAGGGAAGGACATTTTGGTGTGCTTTTGTGCAGTAGGGAGACTATAGATAACAATAATGTACTGTGTATTTCAAAAAGTAGAAGAATTTTGTATGTTTCACCATAAAGAAACAATAAATGTTGAACAGATAACTAAGTTTATCCTGTTTTAAATATTACACAATGAATTCATGTGTAGAAATCTTAATACGCATGATTTTATGCTTTATATATCAGTAGAAATAAATTTAAATAATGGATAAGATAAAATATACTACAAAGCCATAGTAATCAAAACCACATTGTATTGGCATAAACATAGTCAGTAACATCAAAGGAACACAATGTACTCTTCAATTTGCTATATGTAGAAGCTTTAAAAAGTGTAGAAAATTTAAAAATTATAATTTAATAATAAATTGATCAAAAACATCAGGATATGCTTTAAAATTTCATACAATCCTATCTGAGGTTTTTTGTTGTTGTTGTTTTTTCTTTTTCGTGGTATTGGGGATTGTATCCAGGAGTGCTGTACCACTGAACTACATCTCCAAACCTGTTCTTCATTTTGAGACAAGGTCTTGATACATTGCCCAGATTGACCTTCTGCATCAGTCTCCCCAAGTCAGTGGGATTACAGGAGCACCCAGCAGTATAAGGTGTTTTTATCAAGGCTTGCAGGTCTTGGTAATAGATATTTGACTAATACTTCCTGATGAGAATGAGTACTGAAAAGATTCACCTCAATATTGATTTGAATTTAAACATTGTGAGTGTGTGCTGAAGTTGTTTGGTGTGTTCTATAGTTTTGTTCTAGAAAATATTCAGAAGCATTATTTTCCTGAGTAAATTTTATTGCAAAATTCTAACTATCCTAATAAAGAACATATTTTATATTTAGTTCAAATATATTAACTGATATGACATTATGGCAATATAAGATTTATTCTGAAGGATAAGCAAAGGAGGACTTAACTTGGACTTAATGGAGCTGAAACATTCCCATGTTCCTGAATACCACAGATCTATATAGATGATGAAGCCACATTTTCAAGAGATTAAATATTTTTTAACCATTCTCCTTGGGGCCATAGTGAACTATAGCAAGTTTAGCAGGCTTCCTCAAGTACTTAGGTGGACTAAAAGTATATTTCAAAACATGCTCTGAATTTGGTACATTTCTGGAAGTGGCTTATGTTTTGAATTCCAAGTTTGCCAACCATGTAAATGTTTGGTCCTTTCAGAACTGGTATAGGAGGTGGGGAATTTGAGCGACTTAAAAAATTTGATGTGCAATAATTGTGCATATTTATGAGATACAGTGGGGTGTTTTGATATATGAATCCATGCATAATGATCAAATTTGAATGATTAGCTTATCCATCACTTCAAAACACTATTTATTCATGAAGAGGAATTTTTTTTTACAAAAAATAAATTTATTTTCAATTCCTGAATGATAACCAAATTATACTTGCCTCTGGGTCTATCTTACTGCTTTACACAAGGAATAAAAAAGACATAGTCTCAACCAAGTCATTCATATACCAGGCATTCAGGGACAGGTTATGTGGATAGATGGATCCAGCCACCTCCCTCTGCTCTGGCAGCACCTCAGCTGCTCTGCAACCCCAGCACCTGCCAGGTTCCTACACCCAGGAGCTCCTCCTTCCTCTGTGGCAGAGCCTGGACCATCAGGAACTGCCCCAGGGGCCTTGATATACACACATGAAGTCCACAGATGAGAAGGCTTTGTCCACAGCCTGGGGGCACTCCCACCAGAGAGCTTAGGACCCAACGCCTGCTGCCACCCTCTCCTCAGACAGGTTTAGCTCACAGCCCAAAGCGGGCTGGTGTGCAGTGAGGTGTCATGGTCTTCCCCTGCTCTTTCCAACCTAGAGTGTAGATCTTTGTGGACCTGACACTACCCAGGCACTAGACTTCTCATGCTCCTGCCACCGGGCTCACAGCTGCTCCTCAGCCAGTGCCATTTCTTCTTCCATGGCAGAGGTTTCCTCTTTGGCCCTTCAGCAATTCTCCTGCTGCAACTTGCCTGCCTGCTTTATGCTGTAGAACATGGAGCCAGCTCCACCAGCCACTCTCCATCCACAGCAGTCACACAGTGCATGTACTCCTTGGTGGTCATGACCAACTCGTGGTACACTATGTAGTCCAGCATGTAGCCCATTCCAAAGAGGGAGCTTGTGGGGTGCAATGACATGGCATCCCTGTGTGGATATTTACATACTCCAATTCCCTTGAGCTTGGCTGCCTGGTGGAAATAGGCAGCACAGATAGACTTCCTGACTATGTCTCAGTCAGTGCCACATGAGGCCAGGCTCATCTGCTGCTGCATCATGATGTCTTTGAGTTGGGCCCGCACCTCCCAGACCTTCCACATGGCCTTGACATGGATGAAATGGTCATCATTCCAGATTGTAGAGTAATTATTGTTTTTCCACTGGAGGTAAACATGCAGGTAGGTCGAATGATCACTTTTGGGGACAGCAAACTTCTCCCGGATTTGATCACTCTCCTCCTCTTGGTCCTTGGGCCTGTAAAAGATGACCAGGACTAAGAGCATGGACACAATGAGCAGGATCTCAGAGCTGCAGCCCACGTCACAAGATACAGTGAGCATCTTGGATAGGACTGGTTCCAATGGGAATTCTACCATCAGCTGCCATTTGGAAGTAAAACCACCTGTGTTGTCCAGTGTCCTAAGGCTCCAGAGTTGATACATGGTGTTCAGCATGTTGTCTTCTGGGGGTGGTCCATGAAGTGGAACTGCAGCAGGTCCTTCACCCCAAGGGACTTGAGAAGCAGCACCACATTGACCAGTTGGTTCTCTGGATCTCAGGCACCGTGGTGTTCAGGAGTTCATTCTTGTAAGCACTCTGCATGTAGAGCCTGAAACACTGACCTGGGACCATCCTGCTAGCTCACCCTGACCTCTGGTTGGTGTTGACCTGGCTGATGGGGTAGATCTGCAAAGCATCCATGCCAATTCTGGGGTTAAATACCTTTAATTTGTAATAACCAGAATCAATAACAAACATGATTCCATCAACATTCAGAGATGTGTCAGCAACGTTGGTGACAACAATGCACTTCTGAACACCATCTGGAGCCTTCTGGAAGATTTTGGCCTGGAGGTCAGAGGGTAGCTGGGAGTAGATGGGCAGAACAGCCAAAGTAGGCATATTTTCCAGTTCTCATAAATGCTCCACAATCTGGTCTGAGGTCACCTCAGTATCCTCTTGGCCAGGCATGAAGATAAGGATGTCCCTCAGGGCCCCTGAGAGGTGCACCTGCAATGACTGCTTCACTGCAGCCTCCACATAATCTTCCTGTGGGGTCTTGCTGAAAAGAATGTCCACAGGGAAAGTTCGACCAGGGATATGGAAAATTGGAACATTCCCAAAAAGGAAGCAAATTTCTCTGCATCCATAGTGACTGATGTAACAATAAGCTTCAAGTCTGAGCAACAAGCCAGTACCTCCTGTAGCAGCCCAAAGAGCACATCTGTGTGGAGAGAGGGCTCATGGGCTTTATCCGTGAGGATGGCACTGTAGTGATAAAGATCAGATTCCCAGAGAGACTCTCGGAGCAGGATCCCATTAGTCATGTACTTGATCAAGGCGTTCTGTGAAGTACAGTCTTCAAAGCGGATGGCATAACCCACCTCCTCACCAAGGTTTCCCCCCATCTCTTCACTGACTCTCTTGGCTACCAACATGGCAGCCACATGCCAGGGCTGAGTATACCCAATCATCCCATAGTCTATGTAACCATCTTCATGCAAGTACAGGGTCAGCTGAGTGGTCTTGTCGCTCCCTGTCTCTCCAACCACAATCACAATGCTGTTGTCCCTGATAATAGTGAGTAGCTCCTGATGCACAGCAAAAAATGGCAGATACTGTCTCTGCTCCAGGATTGACTTCTTTGCAAACTTGCTTCTGGCTTCACTTTTTTTCTTCATGTGATCTGCAAACTTCTGCTCTGTCCTGTAGTTCACCTTACCATCTTC
This sequence comes from Sciurus vulgaris, assembly GCF_902686455.1. Taxonomy (NCBI): domain Eukaryota; kingdom Metazoa; phylum Chordata; class Mammalia; order Rodentia; family Sciuridae; genus Sciurus; species Sciurus vulgaris. The sequence goes on from NC_136471.1 coordinate 108,539,313, forward strand.
TGTCAGAGCTTTATCTGGCTCCTCCTCTTTTTTGACACCCATTTTATCTCCCATTTTGGTTTCAGTCAGTTCCCAGTGTTTGTGCTGAGTCTTTTTGCACTCCTTTTGCTCCCTGTGCTTCTGCACTGATTGACTGCCTTTCTGAGCAATAATGGCCAGGTCAGAAGTGGCAACCTTAACTGGAATCACAGGTTTGGCTGCTTGGTGAAGACAATGCATTCATCCACAAAGGGAGGCACAAGGCTGTGTACCATCAGTTGTCCTTTGGTAGCATTATCCTCTTCAAAGTCCTCATCCACCTCCAGCCAATGTACTACCCCACTGGTCAGCATGAGGTTAGTCTCCCAGTGCTCATTATCCTCATTGATCTGCCTGCACTGGGCAGAAATTCTCTTCTGCTTCTGTTTATGCAGATACTGCTCCCATAGCCTCATGTAGTCCTCAGAGGAGTAGGCCAGGGGGTTGTGGAACTCATCATACCCCTCATCCATCATGTACCAGTCCTGGTCAGCTTGCCTCTGGTCATCCTCCCACTGCTGCCACTCCTCTTCTGTGTCAAGTGAAATACCTTCTTCACCATCCTCACATCTTACTTGCTCCCTGAACAGTTGAGGGATGGAACCCAGGTGTCATTTGTCACCAGCCCACTCATTGTATTTGTAGGAGAGAGTTGGCAGAAGCGTGTCATTTGAGTACTTGCTCCTCACAGACCTGTCTCCATCTCAAGTGGATGGTCGATGGCTCCACTTAGAGTCCCAATATGAAAGTGTTGGGGAGGGTAACTCCTGAGAGCAACTTGAGGAGCCATAGCCACTGTCCTCCTCATCCCAGGTAAGCCTTGAAGGAGTGGCTGCATCTTTAGTTGACGCCATGGGCTCTCTGATTCATTTCTTCTTCTGCTATACTCTGAGCCTCCATCTCACTCTGATCTACTGTTGTGCCTACTTCTATCTTGCTCATCTCTGTCTCTTTTGTGGTCATAGTCTGCTGGATTCTGTGATTTCTCTTTCTTCCGATCCTTTTCTTCGGATGAGGCATAGACACCATGTTCCCGCTGCTCCCTCTCTCTCTGCTGTGTTCCCAAAACTCTTCACTCACACCTCCAGGATGGAATGGAGTCTCTACAGGAGCAGATTGATAGTGTCTGTCTTTCTGGCTACTTCAGCCAGCCTGCTCATCATTGTCCTCGTCAGCATACTTCTTGTCATCTTTACTCTCCTCCCAGTCCTTGTAGAAAGAGATTCTGGACTTCTTGTCCTCCCCATCATCCTTTTCTTCTGGATCCCTGCATTTCAGGGAAGCCAACAAGTCCAGTCCCAGCAATGAAGGGCAGGGAGCAGGGGTTTTGAAGACATGCTGCTCACTGGCTGCACTTTTGGTCTTGCAAATAAGACTGCCAACCTGAGAGTCCAAATCAGTGCCTTCTAACCAATGGATAGAGCCATCCTCAGTGGTGTCCTCCATCACAGGCTCTGGGATTTGTCTCATAAGTGTGACTCTTGGGAACGTTCTTTTCCAGATTCGGGGGTTCTGGTGCTGCCACCCTTTGGTCTGAAGGCCTCAAAGAGACAAATTCAGTTCCTTAAAAGCCTCCATTATTCTCCCATAATACCTTTGCACAGCCCCCTCTATCACTCAAAGATACCATTGAGGAATTTTTGATAATAATTACATAACTAGAAATTGAGGCCAAGGAAGTCTTAGAACAATAATCTCTGTAGATGTGTTCTTTATAAAATCTGGGAGTCCTATTTTATAAAATATGATTGAAACATTCAATTCAGTAAGAATTTTGTGGGTGGAAAATCAGGCCTGTTGTCACAATTAGTGGGTAGACATTTCTCATACTTCCTTATATGTGAACAGAACAAATTTGAAAATTTTATGTCTTGGAATTCAGGAGACAAATTGATAAATCAGATTAATATTAATGGGTAACCTGGGGGCAAACTGGTGTTCTAACTCAGTTTCTCAAATAGATAGCTTATTACTAGTTCTTTGCTTTGTGAGGTTATAGACAATGTTATCTCATCTCCTTATGAGCACCTTGATGGAAAGTTCTAATAAACGTGTAGGGTGTAGATATGTCCATTTATACCTATTTAATGCAGGGAGCATTGCTTCAGAATAGTTAAGGTCATAGTTTCTAGTCTTTAGACACCCAGAATCAAATTTCAACTCTCTCTATAGTTTTATGAGCTTGGGTCAGTTACTTAGCTACTTCATTTCTGATTTTGGGAGAAAAAAAATGGCTTACATATATCATATTTGTATTTGTGACGACTGGACAAGATAAAACTTGCTTGGAATCCTGCATAGTTCAATAACTATAAGCTATTATTTTTATGTGGCTGGGCTTGCTCAATCACTCCATCCAGACCACACTAGTTGTAAGCTAACTGTGACTATATAGTGACACTGATGTGCTGAAGATGAAAGTGTGCCCATGATTTTAAAATATGGCTAAAAATCTATTCATTCAGGATATTCCACATAGCTCCCTAAACTTTTCCTATTCAAATATGAATTATTGACAACCATACATGATCCCACACACTTTTTTTCTAACATACTACATTACCCAGGCACATGGAATGACCAGGTGATAACTTTATAAATGACCTTCAAGTAGTAAGCAGGAATTTCTAGAAAAATAAAATGAAGGCATGATTGTCTGACTTTGTCTATACTCTGCTACAATAAGTCAATTGACTATAAAATAATCCCAGTATTAGATGGCTTAACAATAAAAATTTATTTTTTATGGCAAGGTAGGATGCAGGCATGATAATGATCCTTCAAATAGTGACTCAGGGATACTAATAAGAGAATGATTATTCTATAGTAATCTTAAAATAATGATTTTCTTTTTAATCCACAAATTTTAACATCCATTATATTTCATGCTTACTTAATACAAGAAATTTGTGCCAGTATTCATGTGACAGCATATATAAAGACCTTTTCATTAATTAGTACAGAGGTTTTGGGGATATAAAATCTATTCGGTTCCCCTTTCTCTCATTCAAGCTAAATATTGACTCCACACAAAAGAAAAATCTCCTTTCTTTTTGTTATTCCTCCAGCTGCTAATGGTAGCATTGACCTATGAAAAATATTTGAGCACTATCAGAAGGATTAACTAGTAAATTGAGATTTAGTCTAACTACAGTAGTTATGGGCAAAAATCAAACCCTGAACTGAATAATAAAACGAATATATTTCCTTCAAAACCACTTGCCTGTAAGTTGTCTTCTATTTCATTTCGTAACTTGCCTTTTTTTTTGGCTACATTTTATAATTTTGATGTCTTTGATGATAAGCTTAGTATTTGCCTCAATCAGAATACCATTGTGTTGTAAACTGAACTGACCTACAATGTATCATTTTAATTTATTTTTATTAAATTTGCATATGTATTCCACATTGTAGTGTTTCAGACTAATTGCTTATGCTCATTTAAAATATTAATTTTAGGACCATCTTTTCAACTATGTATTTCTTGTGAAACTTTATGACTATTTCATAATTATAAACTATCAATAGATAGATTGACTGCTTTTCCATGTGAATGTTAACTGATCTGACTGGTAAAGTATTGTTGTTATTATTATGTTACTGGAGTTGGTGAACATGTTTATTACCTTGATAGTAGTGATGGTTTCACTGGTACATATGTTAAGTCCACCTCATTAAATTCTGTTCATTAAATATGTATAGTTTATGCTTATCATTTATACCTCAATAAAACTATCAATAATAAATGAAAAGCCCACATATATCTATACATATAAGCATATACTTTGAATTGAAAGGAAATAATAAACAGATAAATGAATAATAAAATCTCTAAGGATTGAGCTTTATGGAGAGGTAGACCCACAGTCAATTGAGAGAGTGTCCATCAGGGCATCCTTTCTTCAGGAGATGTGTTTTGAGTGAGGTGGCAAAGGAGGTGAAAGTCAAGGATTAATAGAAGAAGTGGGACCTGAATCTCATAGAGGGATCATGATATTGTTCAGTGAATATGGGGTCATTTTGTCCAAGGGGAAGTCACTTGACCTTTCTGTCTCTCTGTTTCCTCATCTGGAAAATGGTTATAGTAGCACCCACTTTTGTCAAAAACAACTACAACAACAACAACAAACAAACAAACCAAGAAATGCTACCTTACCTTTTTCACTGTTTCCTCATCTGTAAAATGAGTATAGGAACACTCACATTAATGTAAGAACTCTTTTTTATATTATTAAATGTATATCCAAAAAAACTGGGAAGCAGGTGAGGAGGTTGATCTGGAAAATCCTCCTCAGCAAAGGAGATCCTCACCTCCCTGTCTCTCTTGATTCAAAGAAACCCATCCATGCAGAATATGGGGAAATCCATGTTCTAATTTCTTCCCTTTCTTGGAGATTGGGAGAGGGTGGCTGGCTCTGAGGACTCCAGGATAGAGAAGAAGGTAGGGGATATCAGAAGACATACTGCAGCCTTTCCAATTCTGCTTCAGTTCTTGTGGGATTAAGACCATCCCCACCTCACAGTACTTGATACCAAGGAAGGGACCCTGCAGAAGTGAGCAAAATGGGCATTGTGTGCAGAGCAGAGAGGCTGTGTGGATAAGAAAGTGGGCCAGGTGTGTGGAGTAGCAGGGAGAGGAGGTTGGGCATGGTAAGAGGATGCTGGATAGGAAGGAGCTTTCTAGCTGCTCTTCCAGGTTGCCACTGGGCTGTGCCTTGGCCAGGGTTTGTCAGGGGATCCCTACACTGAAGTAGGCAAAGAGGCACAAGTAAGTTGCGTATGTTCCAGGCCAGAGGTCAGCAAACCTTTTCAGTAAGGGGTTAGGTAATAAATATCACACACTTTGCATGGTAGCAACTGATGGTCTCTCATATGGTAGCAGGAAAGCAGCCACTGGTGGTGCATGAAGGAGGGAGTAAGGCTACGTGCCAATGAAATTCCACAAAGCAGGATAGTGATGGGCTGGAGTTTTCCCAGGAGCCAAATGTTTGCCCACCCAGAGAGTAGGAATTCTGAAATGGGATGTGATTTAGATCACACATCCACAAGATGAGGGATTGCAGTGTGCTGATCCCCACCCCTCCAGTGCTGGGCTTCTTGGACCTGCGGACTCCTCTCATTCACTGTTTCACAGGAGGACCCAGCTCAGTTTCGCTTCCCTGTTTCTTGCATTTGCTCCTCCGGAGTTGCCTGAACCCAGCAAACTTCTTACAGTCTACTGAGATTGAAAGCACTTCACGGACTGCTGATAGGAAAACCGATGATCTGTTACTTTGTAAAAAGAAAAAAAGGGCTCTCTGCATGCTACAGGAAAGTAGTTCCTTTATTTTCCATTCTTGCCTTCACATTTCCGCTTAACATGGAGTGATACCAGATTTGGGACTCTTGTTCCTGACTGGGTAATGAGAAACCTTGATAGAACACACTCAGAATTGGAGAGGTGACTTGGGAGCCAGATAAGGAATGAAAATGGGACCTAGGTGGCGAGTCTATAGGGCTGGTCTTTTCCTTCCACCTGACTTCTATTTCCATGGCTCCACCTCTTATCTAGCACCTGTCATGCTCCAATGACAATCCTGGGTGAAGGGCTGGTCCTGAAAGAGACCAGTACTCACAGTACAAATAGCCATGAATGGGGACGGGTACTGTCCACTGCCTGACCAGGGAAGCCCTCCCAACTCTGGCCACCTGGCATTCCCTGGCAGCTACATCAGTCAGTCCTCTTGAACTTAGTGGGATTTGTTATAGTGTTAAAGCTGATCTGTATTTATAGTTTCCAGTTTTGCAAGGACCCAGTAATGTACAACATAATTTTTAAACATTTTTAATTGTCAATGGACCTTTATTTTATTTTTATTTTTATTTTTATGTGGTGCTGAGGATCGAACCCAATGCCTCACACGTCCTAGGCAAGTGCTCTACTACTAAGCTACAACCCCAGCCCCAATATAATTTTTGAAACATGTTATTCTTTTTTAAATTTTAATTTATTTTTATTGTAAACAAATGGGATACATGTTTCTGTTTCTACATGGAGTAACAGCATACCATTTGCGTAATCATACATTTACGTAGGTTAATGATGTTTGATTCATTCTGTTATTTTTTCATTCCCCCCCATGCCTCCCACCCCTCTCTTCCCTCTATATAGTCCCTCCTTCCTCCATTCTTGCCCCCTTCCCACCCCCCATTATGTGTCATCATCTGCTTATCAGTGAGATCATTCGTCCTTTGCTTTTTTGAGATTGGCTTATCTCACTTAGCATGATATTCTCCAATTTCATCCATTTGCCTGAAAATGCCATAATTTTATCATTCTTCACGGCACAGTATTATTCCATTGTATATATATACCACAGTTTCTTTATCCATTCATCAGCTGAAGGGCATCTAGGTTGGTCCCACAGTCTGGCTATTGTGAAATGAGCAGCTATGAACATTAATGTGGCTGTATCTCTGTAGTATGCCGATTTTAAGTCTTTGGGTATAGGCCAAGGAGTGGGATAGCTGAGTCAAATGGTGGGTCCATTCCAAGTTGTCTAAGGAATCTCCACACTGCTTTCCAGAGTGGCTGCACTAATTTGCATCCCCACCAGCAATGTATGAGTGTACCTTTTCCCCCACATCCTCGCCAACACCTATTGTTGCTTGTTATCTTGATAATCGCCATTCTAATTGGGGAGAGATGGAATCTTAGGGTAGTTTTGATTTGCATTTGTCTTATTACTAAAGATGGTGAACATTTTTCATACGTTTGTTGATTGCTTGTAGAGCTTCTTCTGTGAAGTGTCTGTTGATATCCTTAGCCCATTTGCTGATTGGGTTATTTGTATTCTTCATGTAGAGTTTTTTGAGTTCTTTATATATTCTGGATATTAGTGCTCTATCTGAAGTATGAGTGGCAAAGATTTTCTCCCACTCTGTAGGCTCTCTCTTCACATTGCTAATAGTTACCTTTGCTGAGAGAAAGCTTTTTAGTTTGAATCTATCCCAGTTATTGAATCTTGCTTTTATTTCTTGTGCTATGGGAGTCCTGTTAAGGAAGTCTGATCCTAAGCCAGCAAGTTGAAGATTTGGACCTACTTTTTCTTCTATAAGATGCAGGGTCTCTGGTCTGATTCCAAGGTCCTTGATCCATTTTGAGTTGAGTTAGGTGCAGGGTGAGAGATAGGGGTTTAGTTTCATTCTGTTGCATATGGTTTTCCAGTTTTCCTAGCACCATTTGCTGAAGAGGCTATCTTTTCTCCATTGCATATTTTTTGGCCCCTTTGTCTAGTATGAGAAAATTGTATTTATTTGGGTTTGTGTCCATGTCCTCTATTCTGTACCATTGATCTACCTGTCTACTTTGGTGCCAATACCATTCCGTTTTTGTTACTATTGCTTTGTAGTAGAGTTGAAGTTCTGGTATTGCAATACCCCCTGTTTCATTCTTCCTGCTAAGGATTGCTTTAACTGTTCTCGGTTTCTTATTCTTCCAGATGAATTTCATAATTGCTTGCTCTATTTCTGTAAGGTACATCATTGGGATTTTAATTGGAATTGCATTGAATGTGTATAGCACTTTTGGTAGTATGGCCATTTTGACAATATTAATTCTGCCTATCCAAGAACATGGGAGATCTGTTCATCTTCTAAGGTCTTCCTCAATTTCTTTCTTCAGTGTTTTGAAGTTTTCATTGTAGAGATCTTTTATCTCTTTGGTTAGATTGATACCCAAGTATTTTATTTTTTTGAGGCTATTGCAAATGGAGTTGTTTTCCTCATTTCCCTTTCAGCTCTTTCATCGCTTGCATATAAAATTGTTTTAGATTTATGTGTGTTGATTTTATAGCCTGCTATTTTGCTGAATTCATTGATGAGGTCTAGAAATTTTCTGGAGGAGTTTTTTTGATCCTGTAAATATAGAATCATGTCATCAGCAAATAGTGACAGCTTAAGTTCCTCTTTTCCTATTCGTATCACTTTAATTTCTTTAGTCTGCCTAATTGCTCTGGCTAGAGTTTCAAGGACATTGTTGAATAGAAGTGGTGAAAGAGGACATGCCTGTTTTTCTCTCGTTTTGAAAGGGAATGCTTTCAGTTTTTCTCCATTAAGAATGATGTTGGCCATGGGCTTAGCATAAATAGCCTTTACAATGTTCAGGTATGTTGCTACTATCCCTATTTTTTTCTAGTGTTTTGAGCATGAAGGGGTGTTGTATTTTGTTGAATGCTTTTTCTGCATCAAATGAAATAACCATATGATACTTATCCTTAAGTCTATTGACACGATGGATTATGTTTATTGATTTATGGATGTTAAACCATCCTTGCATTCCAGGGATGAACCCCACTTAATCATGGTGCACGGTTTTCTTAATATGTTTTTGGATACGGTTTGCCAATATTTTGTTAAGGATCTTTGCATCTATATTCATCAAGGATATGGGTCTAAAATTTTCTTTCCTTGATGTTTCTTTGCCTGGTTTGGGTATGAGGGTGATATTAGCTTCATAGAATGAGTTCGGTAGGGTACCCTCCTTTTCTATTTCCTGGAATACTTTGAGAAGTATTGGAATGAGTTCTTCTCTGAAGGTCTTGTAGAACTTGGCTGAGAATCCGTCAGATCCTGGGCTTTTCTTGGATGGTAGATTTTTAATGGCTTCTTCTATTTCATTGCTTGATATTGATCTGTTTAAATTCTTTATGTCCTCCTGGTTCAGTTTGGGAGGAGCATATGTGTCTAGAAATTTGTCGATGTTTTCGGTAGATTCTATTTTGTTGGAATACAGATTTTTGAAGTACCTTCTCATTATGCTCTGTATCTCAGTGTTGTCTGTTATATTTCCTTTTTCATCATGAATTTTAGTAGTTTGAGTTTTCTCTCTCCTTCTCTTTGTTAGTGTGGATAAGGGTTTGTCTATTTTGTTTACTTTTTCAAAGAACCAACTTTTTGTTTTGTCAATTTTTTGAATTGTTTCTTTTGTTTCAATTTCCTTGATTTCAGCTCTGATTTTAATTATTTCCTGTCTTCTACTACTTTTGCTGATATTCTATTCTTCTTTTTCTAGCGCTTTGAGCTGTAATGTTAGGTCATTTAGTTGTTGACTTTTCATTCTTTTTTGGAATGCGCTCCATGCAATGAATTTTCCTCTTAGTTCGGCTTTCATAGTGTCCCAGAGATTTTGATATGTGGTATGGTTGTCCTCATTGACCTCTAAGAATATTTTAATCTCCTCCCTGATGTTTTCTGTTATCCATGTTTCATTCAATAGCATATTATTTAGTCTCTAGGTGTTGGAGTAATTTCTGTTTTTTATTTTGTCATTGATTTCTACTCTCAGTCCATTATGATCTGATAGAACCCAAGGCAGTATCTCTATTTTTTTGCATTTTGTAAGGGCTGCTTTGTGACATAACATATGGTCTATTTTTGAGAAGGTTCCATGTGCTGCTGAGAAGAAAGTGAATCTGCTTCTTGATGGATGGAATTATATATATCTATTAAGTCTAGGTTATCAATTGTGTTATTGAGTTCTATGGTTTCTTTGGTTTTTGTTTGGAAGATCTATCCAGGGGTGACAGTGGTGTGTTAAAGTCACTCAGAATTATTGTGCTGTGGTCTATGTGATTCCTGAAATTGAGAAGGATTTGTTTGATGTACAGCGATGCACCATTGTTTGGGGCATAAATATTTACTATCGTTATGTCTTCCTGATTTATGGTTTCCTTAAGCAGTATGAAATGTACTTCTTTATCCCTTCTGACTAACTTTGGCTTGAAGTCCACTTTATCTGATATAAGGATGGAAACCCTCACTGTCCATGTGCATGGTAGTTTTTTTCCCATCCTTTCACCTTTAGTCTGTGGATGTCTTTTTCTATGAGATGAGTCTCTTGCAGACATCATATTGTTAGGTCTTTCTTTTTAATCCATACTGTCAGTCTATGTCTTTTGATTGATGAGTTCAGGCCATTAATGTTCAGGGTTATTATTGACATATGATTTGTATTCCCAGTCATTTGGCTTATTTTTGGTTTTTAAGTTGGCTTGGTTTCTCCTTTGAGTGGTTTTTCTCTAAGGTAGTTACTCCCTTTGCTGACCTACATTGTTGTTTTTCATTTCCTCTTCATGGAATATTTTGTTGAGAACATTCTGTAGTGTAGGCTTTCTATATGTAAATTCTTTTAACTTTTGTTTATCGTGGAAGGATTTTATTTCATCTTCAACTCTGAAGGTTAGTTTTGCTGGGTATAGGATTCTTGGTTGGCAACTATGTACTTTCAGAGCTTGAAATATGTTGGTCCAGGTCCTTCTAGCTTTTAGGGTCTGGGTTGAGAAGTCGGCTGCTATCTATATTGGTCTCCCCCTATATGTAATCTGATGCTTTTCTCTCGCGGCCTTCAAAATCCTATCTTTATTTTGAATGTTAGGCATTTTCATTATAATGTGCCTTGGTGTGGATCTGTTGTGATTTTGTGCATTTGGTGTTCTGTAAGCCTCTTGTATTTGATTTTCCATTTCATTCTTCAGATTTGGGAAATTTTCTGATATTATTTCATTGAATAGGTTGTTCATTCCTTTGGTTTGTATCTCTGTGCCTTCCTCAATCCCAAATAATTCTTAAATTTGGTCTTTTCATGATGTCCCATAGTTCTTGGAGATTCTGTTCATGATTTCTTACCATCTTCTCTGTTTGGGCAACTTTATTTTCAAGATTAAATATTTTGTCTTCATTGTATGAGGTTCTGTCTTCCAAGTGGTCTACTTTTTTGGTGATGCTTTCCATTGAGTTTTTTTATTTGGTTTAGTGTTTCCTTCATTTCAAGGATTTCCTTTTTTTTTTTTTTTTTTTTTTTTTTTTTGAGTATCTCTATCTCTTTGTTGAAATGGTCTTTTGCTTCCTGCAGTTGCTCTTTCAGCTTATTGGTATTGTCATTCATTGACTTCATTTGCCCTCTTATCTCATCCTTTGCTTCAGAAATCATCTTAATCATGTATAATCTGATGTCCTTTTCTGACATTTCTTCTACCATAGTGTCAGTGGATTCTATTAATATAGAATCTAGAATTGTTTGGATCATTTTCTTCCCTTATTTTTTCATGTTGTTCATGCATCTTCCCCTCTAGCAGTGCAGATCTGGGGTATTGCAGATTTCCCCCTGTAGGCTTATAGTTGCCCTATAGGTTTCCAAAACCTTTTCTTTAAGGGGAGACCAATATTAGTAGTGCCCAATTCAGACACTATGCAATCCTAGACCAAATAGCCCCTATGAGGAAAATAACAAAATTGTCATAATGAACAGAATGAATTCAAATATTATGTTCAGTAAAACAAACAGATTTGCAATAAGGTCTGTTGTTGCTAATGGAGGACAGAGAGGATGCAGAGGGATATAGAATGTGTCTGTTAATGGGATAACAAAAGGATATAGAGACGTCTAGATAATAGAAAGGGTGAGAGTGTAATCAAAAGAAATTGGATATTAGCATTCAAAAAAGGGAGAAAGAGACTCTGAGGGAACAGGTAAAGAAAGGGAAAAGAGAGCAAGAAAGTAAAGAAATAAAAACTTAAAATTTTTCAATAAGGAGAAAAAAGAAAATCTACAGTATAACAGTCATATAGTAATGAAACCTCCCAGTGTTCAGTAGCCTGATGCATGAGAGGTACCTGACAATGAGCTTCAAGCCTCCAGCAGGCATCTCAGGATGAGATTTGCCCCACCTAAAGATTGGAGCTCCGGCTTCCAGGATTATCCAAGATGGCCTCTCTGGCTTCCAAATGTGTTGGCAAATGGGGAGCTGCAGCTCAGGGTGTGGACATGGTCAGCCTGAGGTCCTGGAGGAGGGATGCGTTTGGTCAAGCAGGGGTCCTGGAGGTCAGGTGTGTTTGGTGTGTTTGTGGGATCCTGGAGACTGGTTGCAATCAGTTGGTCTGGGGTCCTGGTGATAGGGCGCATTCAGTTTGTCTGGGGGTCTTGGCTGCAGGGAGCAGTCCGTCAATGTGTGTGTTCCAGAGGCAGTGAGTGATTGGTTGGGTTGAGGGATCCTGGAGATAGGCCTAGTCAGTCCGGCCAGGGGTCCTATGGGGCCTGGCTGTTGTCTCAAAACAGCAGCAGGCACGTGTAATCAAACCTGCAGGTACTATAACAGTGAACTTCCAGGCAACAGCAGGCAGCTGGTGCTCCACTGGTGGTCTGTGATCAGTTTGCTGACTGTTGTTGGACGATCGGGAGATGAACCTCGTGCTTTGGGTGATGGATAGGTTTAAGTCAGGCGATGGACAGGGGAGAGGCAGGCAAATGGCTGATGATAGACACCTGACAGTAAGCAATCTCAAAAGAAATCTTTTTAAATGTGAAACAGTTGAGAGACATGAAATTCCTTCAAAATTAACTTGTAATGATCCTGGGAGATTGTGACTTGTAGGACTTCTTTATTTTTTTCTTTTACTTTTCTATTCCCATCCCCTCTCCCTTCCCTTCATTCCCCTTTGTCTAATCCAATGAACTTCTATTCTTCCCCTTCCCACCATCCCTTGTGTGTTAGCATCCACATCAGAGAGAACACTTGGGCCTTGGTTTTTGGGGACTGGCTTATTTCACTTAGCATGATAGTCGCCAGGTCCATACATTCACTGGCAAGTGCCACAATTTCATTCTTCTTTATGACTGAGTAATATTCCATTGTGTATATGTACCACATTTTCTTTATCCATTCATCTGTTGAAGGGCACCTGTGTTGGTTCCATAAGTGAGTTATTGTGAATTGAGCAGTTATGGTTCCATAACTGGGTTATTGTGAATTGAGCAGTTATGAACATTGATGTGGCTGCGTCACCGTAGTATGCTGACTTTAAGTTCTTTGGGTATAAACCAAGGAGTGGGATAACTGGATTAAATGGTGGCTCTATTCCAAGTTTTCTAAGGAATCTCCATACTGCTTTCCAGAGTGTTTTCACCAACTTCCATCCTATCAGCAATGTATGAGTGAACCTTTTCCCCCATATCCACACCAGCATTTATTGTTACTTGTATTCTTGATAATTGCCATTATGATTGGAATGAGATGAAATCTCAGTGTAGTTTTTTAAACAAATATTTTTATTTAGTTGTAAATTACATAATACATTTATTTTATTGATTAACTTCTGTGTGGTGCTGAAGATGGAACCCAGTGCCTCACACTAGGCAAGTTAGGCAAGCGCTCTACCATTGAGCCACAACCCCAGTTCTCAGTGTAGATTTGATTTGCATTTCTCTAATTGCTAGAGGTGTTGAATATTTTTTCATATGTTTTTGACTATTCATATTTCTTCTTCTGCAAAGTAACTGTTGAGTTCCTTTGCAAATTTATTGATTGGGTTATCATTATTTTTAAGGTGTTAAGTTTTTTTGAGTTTTATGTATATCCTGGAGATTAAAGATCTATCTGAGGTGTCAGTGGCAAAGATTTTCTCCCAGTCTGTAGGCTCTCTGTTCATGTTCTTTGCTGTTGAAGAAGCTTTTTAGTTTGATACCATCCCATTTATGGATTCTTGATTTTACTTCCTGTGCTTTAGGAGTCTTATTAAGGAAGTTGGTTTCTGAGCTGGAATGATGGGGCTTGTGCCTGTTTTTCTTCTAGTAGCCTCAGGGTTTATAGTCTAATGTTCAGGTACTTGATCCATTCTGAGTTGATTTTTGTGCAGGGTAAGAGATAGGGGTTAAATTTCATTCTACTTACCTAGGGATTTCCAATTTTCCCAGCACCATTTGTTAGAGGCTATCTTTTCTCCAATGTATGTTTTTGGCATCTTTGTCTAGTATGAGATAAATGTATTTATGTTTATTAGTATGGCTCTTTGTCTTCTATTCTTTTCTGTTGGTCTTCATGTCTGATTTTGTGTAATACCATGTCATTTTTGTTACGGTAGCGCCATAATATAATTTAAGGTCTGGGGTTGTGATGCCTCCTACTTCACTTTTCTTGCTAAGGTCTTTTTTTTACTTTTTGCTGTTCTGGGTCTCTTATTTTATCAAATGAATTTCATGACTGCTTTTTATATTTCTATGAAGAACATCATTGGAATTTTAATGGGAATTGCATTGAATCTGTATAGCACTTTTGGTAGAATGGTCATTTTGACAATATTAATTCTACCTATCCAAGAACATGGGAGATCTTTCCATCTTCTAAGGTTTTCATCAATTTTTTTCTTTAGTATTCTGTAGTTTTCATTGTAGAAGTCTTTCATCCCTTTTATTAGATTGATTCCCCAATTTTATTTGAAGTTATTGTGAATAGGATAGTTTTCCTGATTTGTCTTATAGCTGATTCATCATTGGGGTATAGAAACACAGTTGATTTATGTGTGTGAATTTTATATACTCCCAATTTTCTGAATTTGTTTGAGTTTTAGAAGTTTCATGGTGGAATTTTTTTGGTCTTCTAAATATAGGATCATTGTTGCCAAATAGGGATATTTTGAGCTCTTCTTTTCCAATTCACATCCCTTTAATTTCTTTCTTTTGTCTAATTGCTCTGGCTAGGGTTTCAAGGACTTTGTTGAGTAGGAGTGATGAAAGAGGGCATCTCTGTCTCTCCAGTTTTTAGAGGAATACTTTTAATTTTTCTCCATTTTGAATGATGTTGGTCTTGGGTTTAGCATATATATAACTTTTACAATGTTGAGGGTATTTTTCTACTACCCCTAGTTTTTCTAGTGTTTCTAAGCATGAATGGATACCAAATTTTCTCAAATTCTTTTTCTGCATCTATTGAGATAATCATGTGGTTCTTAACTTAAGTCAATTGATATGATGAATTGTGTTCATTGATTTCCATATGTTGAATCAACCTTGCATCCCTGGAATGAACCCCACTTGATGATGGTGCACTATCTTTTCAACATTTTTTATGCATTTTGCCAGTATGTTATTAAGAATTTTTGCATCTAGGTTCATCAGTGATATTGGTCAGATATTTTCCCTCCTTGATGTGTCTTTTTCTGGTTTTGATATCAGGGTGATTCTAGCTTCATAGAACGAATTTGGAAGGGTTCCCTCCTTTTCTATCATGGAATAATTTGAGGAGTATTCGTGTAAATTCTTTGTGTAGTTCTGGGGGAACTCAGCTGAAAACATGTCTAGTGCTGGCCTTTTCTTTGTTGGTAGGCTTTTGATTGTGTCTTCAATTACATTGCTTGAAATTGATCTGTTGACATTTTCTATGTTCGCCTGATTCATTTTGGGTACGTCACATGTTTCTAGAATTTTCTACTTTATTGGAGAGTAGATTTTCAAAGTTTCTTACTATTGTCTATATTTCAGTAGGGTCCATGGTGATATTTCCTTTTTCATCACAAATTTTAGTGATTTGAGTTTTCTCTTACTTTTTCTTTATTAGCTTGTCTAAGAGTTTATCTATTTTATTTAATCTTTCAAAGAACCACCTTTTTATTTCATCTATTTCTTTGTTTTCTTGTTTAAATTTCATGGATTTTTGGCTCTGATTTTAATTATTTCCTGTGTTCTACTGCATTTGGCATTGGTTTGTTCTTTTTCTAGAGCTTTCAGATGTAAAGTTAGATTATTTATTTGGTGACTTTCTATTGTTGCTTAGCGATCTAAGATATGGTCTATTTTAGAGAAGGATCCATGTACTGCTGAGAAGAATGTATATTCAGTCATTGATGGATGAAATATTCTAAATATATGTTATATCTAAATTATTAATAGTATTTTTTTTGTTCCATAGCTTCTTTTTTTCTTTTCTTTTTTTTTTTTTTTTTTAACCAGGAATTGAACCCAGGGGTGCTTAACCACTAATCCACATCCCCATAAAGCTTTTTTATTCAGTTTTTGTTTGGAGGATCTATGAATTGGTGAGAGAGGTATGTTAAAGTCACACAGTATTATTGTATTGTGGTATTTCTGATTCATGAAATTGGGAAGGGTTTGTTTGATGTATGTAGGTGCTTCATTGTTTGGGGCATAAATATTTATGATTCTTGTGGCTTGTTGATCTATAATTCCCTTAAACAGTATGAAATGACCTTTTGTGTCCCTTCTGATTAACTTTGGCTTGAAGTTCACTTTATCTGGTATGAGGATAGAAACCTCTTCTTGTTTACAAGATCCATGGGAATATGTTTTTTCCTATTCTTTTACCTTCAGTTTGTGGATGTCTTTACCAATGAGGTGAGTCTCTTAGAGACAGCATACTGTTGGGTCTTGTTTTTTTAATCCAATCTGCCAGTCAGTGTCTTTTGATTGATGAGTTTAGGTACTTTATATTCAATGTTAATATTGAAATGATTTTCATTTTCTCTTATTTTGATTTTTTCTGGGTTTTATTTAAATTAATTTCGCCTTTGATTGACTATTCTGTTAGTGAAGTTCCTCCCTTTGCTGGTTTTCTGTTTTATTTCTCATTTCTTTCTCATGGAATATTTAATTGAGTATAATTTATTGACCTGGACTTTTGTTAATTTTTTTAACTTTTGTTCATCATGGAAGTTTTTTATTTTTTTGTCAATTCTGAAATGTAATTTTTCTGGGCATAGTATTCCTCGCTGGCATTAATTTTTTTTCAGAACTTAGTATATATTATTCCAAGACCTCCTAGTTTTGAGGGTCTGGGTTGAGAAATCAGCTGAGATCTAGATTAGTTTCCCTCTAAATGTTACCTGTTGCTTTTTGCTTGCAGCCTTTAAAATTCTATCATTATTCTGCATGTTGGACGTTTTCAGAATAATGCGCCTTGATGTGGGTTTGTCTGAATTTTGTATATTTGGAGTCCTGTAAGCCTCATACATTTTTTTTTCATTGTTAAAGTTTGAGAAATTTTCTGATATTATTTCATTGAAAACATTGTGCTTTCCTTTGGTTTATATTTCTGAGCTATCATCTGTCCTGATAAATTTTAAGTTTGGTCTTTTCATGTTATCCCATAATTCTTAGAATTTCTGTTCATGGTGTCTTAACATCTTTTCTCTGTAGTAAATTTTATTTCCTAGGTTACATATTTTGTCTTCATTGCCTGAAACTCATCTTCCACATGGTCTAGTCTGTTGGTGATGCTTTCCATTGAATTTTTAGTTTGGTTTATTGATTCCTCCATTTTGAGGCTCCACGTCATTGCAATCCAAGGTGTCTCAGTAAAGTACTATTATCAGTGTAATCATAAAAAGGAAGAAGACTTTGGCAAGGCTCTCATTGGTGGGGTGGGTTTGCTTATATAGAGAGGAAAAGGGTAAATTCTGGAAGAAGGTAAAAATGAGCAATGGTGTCCTTTGGAATTTGTTAGGAGACAAGTTAATAGGCAACAAATATCTTGGAATATTATAATGGGATATGATGCTTGAAAGCTAGATTAAGTTCAGACTAAGGAGGACTTTGAACACCAGGTTAAGGATTCTCTACAGTGCTTTGTAGGTTTCCAGGAGGATTATTTTTTAATCAATGTGTAAGGTGAGATGGCTTGGAGGAGGCCAGAAGCAGGGAAATGTATTGAGAAGTTGCATTA
The DNA here is from genome assembly GCF_902686455.1 of Sciurus vulgaris. Taxonomy (NCBI): domain Eukaryota; kingdom Metazoa; phylum Chordata; class Mammalia; order Rodentia; family Sciuridae; genus Sciurus; species Sciurus vulgaris. The sequence continues at coordinate 108,556,820 of NC_136471.1, forward strand.
ACTTGGGCTAAAGTGCTATGTACTCATACTTGAGTGAAGACAGAGAAAATGGAGGTAAAGCAATGAATCCAAGAGATCTTCAAAGGAAAAACTAACAAAGCCCATGTCAGTTTGTACTGTGCCTATGTAAAATGTATTATATTCATAGGGTTCCAAGTTTACAAAGCACTATCACATGTAAGAGAAATCAGAAAAGGATTTTGAGTCTAAATCTCGAGTAAACAGAGTAGTGATAGAATCAATAGAAGAATATACATAATGTAACAGAAAGAAGTTTTTTTTTTTTTTTCTTTTTGGTGCTGGGGGTGGTCCCCAGTGCCTCTTGATGCTAAGCATGCACTCCACCACTGAGCTTTACCCTCAGTTCTGAAACAAACTCCTGTTTGAATGCAGGCAACAGTAAAACAATAGAGTTGAGAAAGTCTCTATAAGCGGCATGTGGGAGTGAAGGAAAAGAACAATCAGAGGTGGACTTATAAATTTGTAAGTAGCATGCAGGAAGATGGAGATAAGCAATCTTCTCTACCTAAACTAGATAGTAAAAACAAGTTTCAGTGGAGCTTCAATTTCTATGATTTCTATATTTTATTGGTGTCTATATATTATAGATTACTAGGTTATATTCAATTAAGGGAATGTGCATGATAACAATATTTCTAAGACTATATACATATGAAATTACAAAGCACAGACTTCTAAACTCAGAGGATAAACATAAAATTCTTTAAAATGGAACTACATATATTTAAAGAAGAATTTATTATAAGAACTTTATGAAATTTTGAGTAATTTTACTATGTGATTTTTTTTTCAAAACATTGCAATTTGGCCTTGTCTGAGCTAGCTTTTGATTTTTTAAGAATACTATGGTAAGCTTAAATCATGGCAGCATCTTTTCTGCTTTTTTTGTTAGTATTTTCATTATCTCATGTTTTCATTACTCTTTCTGGTATTAGGTCTAGTTTAAATTCCAAATAATCCTTTATCATTTAATAATGCCGCATGTTTCTCAGTCATGTTAATGCATATCTTAAAATTATGTCCCTATTTGTAGCATTATTTCTATTGCCTTGGTCAAGATGGAGCTATGGAAAGTGTGTGTGTGTGTGTGTGTGCGTGCGTGCGTGTGTGTGAATGTGGTATGTGTTATCAGTGAAAACATACTGAAACAATAAATTTCAGTTAAGCCCAAGAGTCCTTTCATTTAATCTGATAATTGCAACTGTTGTAAAACATCTATTCTTTGAACCCATTGTTTAAATTTCTCAAATAAGATGACACATAATTTCCTTTTTTATGCTAAATAAAGAAGTAGTTTTATACACAGACCTGCTACAGTACCCAACTGGAATCTTCTCTTTTATTTGTTCCAATTTATAGCTAATACTTAATGCATCAGTGCTGTCCTCTTTTCAAAGGCCTCTTTAATTTCATTCACCATTACAGTGATTCATTATCCTTGTCCTCTTGTTTCTTCTGATCTAGTTCTTTATTGCATATCCTTGTAATAGTTTTCTTCAAGCACCACTTCTAATGACTCTGCCTCAATTTCACATTTCAAAATCTGCCTTTCCTCATCAATTCTATGAGTTTCTAGTTACCTCCCATTTCTAATTTGAAGTTGATGACTTTTTATATTTTCCTTTGTATTTTCTTTCTTATCATGGATCCACAATCATACAGCAATTGATAGAAAATATCCACCAGGCTCTCGGGGTAATACGTATCAAGAAAATTCTAGGGACTGGGGGTATAGCTTAGAGGTAGAGTCCTTGTCTGGCATACACAATGCCCTGGGTTCAATTGCTAGTACCAAAAGAAACAAAAGAAATGAAAGGAAAATTAATTCTGGACTCTAGAATATATAGCAGAGTTTCTTAATCCCAGAAATATTGACAGGTTTACTTTTTGTTGTGGAAGGATGTCCTGGACATTGTAAGTGTTTAACAGCATCATTAGCCTCTATCTACTCCCACTGTAAGGTGTGACAACTAAAAATATCTCCAGACAATGCCAATGTTCCCTGGTGCAGGGGACAAATAACTTAAAATTGGGAATTACAGATCAATAGGATCACTGAAGAGGCTCTATTTGCTTTGGATTTAGACTACTTTTTTGATTCACAGCTACACTCAGGTCTTTAAATATTTAGTGTTTTCACTGGTACATTATCCTCATACTAGGTATAACTAGTCAATGACTTTTCAATACCCTTTCATCATTAGTTCCTAAAGTGATTATTGTCCTGTTTAAGTTTTCCCATGATATCCATTGCAAAATGAGATTTAGTAAATATATGAAGTTTAGGAAACTAGAGGTTTCCAAAGGCACTTGAAACTAGACATGACAGATATTGTAATATAGTATGTGAAGAATACTGAAAGAGGATTTAGGGACATTGTATCTTGACCTATAAACCAAGTTGGAACACTGACATGAGGGATCATATGGTTTACCAATAATTCCAGAGTAGCTGACCTTAAGGACTATGTATGCTTACCTTGATTTAAAGCAAAATTTAGATATCTGCATCTGTCATTCTTCTATTTTTCTAAAGAGGGTATAAATTTATATCATGTCTGGAAAGAAACTAACTTTATATACAATGATAGAACAAAAGAATATTTTATCTCTTTAACAAATAATTACAGTTTTAATTATCTCATATCTCTTGATTATACCTTGTTTTGTGCTCTAGAAACATACTTCCAACTGTAGATTTGATATCTCCACTTAAGTATTCCAAAGAATCTGAACTTATCAATTGCATTCTTTCATTTCACCTTGAACTATTTTTAATATTTATTGTAATGCAGATCTGGTGCTGATGAACTCTCTACCAATTTTCATTTTTAATTTTTTAAATCTAGGAAAGTTTTATTTTTTCTTTGTTTTTGAAAGGTATTTTTCCAGTCATAGTATTCTTGATTGACAGGGTTTTTCAAAAATAATTTCAGTGCTTTGAATGTGTCATTGCACTCCCTTCTGACTTGTAAAGTGAATGAAAAGTCTACTGATAGATTTTGAGGATTCCCCTGCAGGTTACAAGTCATTTTCTCTTCTTATTTTCAAAACTTTGTCATTGACCTTTGAAAATTTGATTTTAATCTGTTTTAGTATGGCTTTCTTTGTGTTCATCTCATTTTCAATCAATTGGGCCTCATTGATCTGAATGTTTATAAATGGAATTTTACATTTGCAATACTCTCCCCAACACCTATTCTTCTGCCTGTCTCTCTAATTTCATCTTAAAAATATCCTTCCCTTTACTTACTGTGGTGGTCTTTTCTAAAAGGCAAATATATGAGTGCATTCTTCTTGCTGAAGTTTAGACACATGCCCCTCCCTGGAATGTGGGTTTGCTTCTTATTGATTCAATCAATCACATAAAGCACAGGAAATGTCATATGACCTTTAAGAATAGACTAGAAAAGGACATGGAACTTAGAATATTGTCATAGTTCATTTTGGCTGCTATAGTATTGTAGACTATGGACTTAAAACAAAACAAAAGATATATACATATATATGCATTTCTCACAGTTCTAAAGACTGGGAAGTCCAAGGTCAAGGATCCAGTAGATTAAATGTTTAATGAGGGTCTGTTTCGTGGCTCACAGAGTTATCTTTTCAATGTTTCTACACATGGTAGAATAGGTGTGGGGCCTCTCTATTTGGTCTTTCTTAAAAGCATTAATCCCAATCATGAGGGCAGAGCCTACCAAAAGCCCCATCTCCTAATACCATCACACTGGGGGTTAAGTTCTTATGTTGCTATGAATTTTTTAAGAATACAACATTTAATCTACAGACTCTGAAGGCTTCCTCATAATTTCCCTCTCAGAGGTCATTTGGTATGTTTTTTAAGAAATTCAGTTCATGTGAAGGAACTACATATTGATGTGCTACTTGATAGTCCCAGCTGAGCACAGACTTTTTAAATTATCCAGTTCATTCACTAGATGTATAAGGAAAGAAGACTCCAGATAATTCCTGGTCAATGAATCATTCCAAGTTCAATTGACTCTTTCCATCTAAAGCCACAGATAAATTAACTTTATTGCATCCAGTATGAATTCCTGGCCTGTAGAATTCATGAGAATAATAATATGGTTATTGTTTTATTCCACTAGATTTGACCTTTTTAAATGAAACCATAGTAACCATAATACTTCCTTAAGGACCCTAAACTTCCTTTTACTTTAGACCCTATGGCAGATGTAGTTAACTGGGTTTCCATTCTCCAGCTGCTCTGAATGTTGGCTTACAGCTGCCTCTTTTTTTTTGAAAATTAACTTTGGCTGACAGGAGTTGCCTTGCATGGGAAATTGCATCTCTTCATTCCTGCAGTGGAGCCCTTAGCCAATGAATGGCCAACACAATGATTCACAAGTGTCAGAGGGTCAACCATTTACCTCATGGAAGGGAGCAGTTTGAAGTATGGTTTATGATCCGGAGTCTATTCCCTCTGGATCAGGCCAAGGGTAACCTTCATGTGAGAATACATCCTCACTTAATTTTTGCATATTACCTATTCTGATTGCTGTGTGTAGAAGTTTTTCCTGAAAAACACTCAATAAATCATGTCTCTCCAAATTCCTATCTCAGGCTCTGCTTACTAAGAACTTAATCTAAGACTGATCCTCTGCACATGAGCCCTCTCTGTAGAAATATTGTGCTCCCACGATCATGCTTGGCAGATTCATTCTCATGGCTTACTTTTCAGCCTAAATTTCATGTCTTAGGACAGGAAAAGTTGTTCCCCTACTCGCCCCACCCTCAAATTTCTATCACATACTGTTGATTTTTTTCATAGAATGTTTGTTTTTCAGTTTGACAGTCTAAGTTTACTGGTTTAAGACCAGTAGAATGTCTAAACCTTTTTCTCCTCCACTTAGTATGGGAAGCATGACATTTTTCACTATTACATTTTTAGGGCTATTAGTACAATATTAGTGCAATTTGCAGCAGATATCAATAAATATATGTTGAATGCATAAATGACTAGAAAGATAAATTTTTCAGTAACCAAAGATGTATACAAAGTTATATTTTTAAGTAATGTATAAATACTGTTTAAATTGTGATACTTGAAGCTCTCACACAATATGTCATCAAAAAGTGTATTAAGCAATAATTAGAATAATTCCTTCAAATAATTTCCTGATCCTTTTAATGTAGGACTGAGGGTATAACTCAGTTTTAGCATACAGGAGACCCTGGGTTCAATCCCCACCTCCAGCAAAAAAAAGAACTTCCTGATTCTTTTAATTTAAAAGATATTTTCCTGATTTTTTAAATTTAAAAGACATTAAAGTAACCATAATAAAACCTTTATTAGGCAAATCAAGAAGAAAGAATAAATACTATATAATTTCAGGTGAATCTACATTTATACATATATTTGGAAAAACAGAGGAATTATGTCAATATTTAGAAATGAATATGAGTGAATGATAAACTATTGCTATTTTTTAGTTTCCTTTTGTAACTGCTTCTTAAATTTTTTATTCTTCCAAATTATGTTCAATAAATATGAAAGATAATTATAAATAGAAACAACTACCAAATAAAGCATGGTTTCAGGAGATACAATGCCTTAAGGCACCAGGTATTTGGGAGGCAATCAGAATATAACATTAATAATAGTAGCAGTTCATGTTCTCCTCCTTAATGTAGTTTGTAAAGGGTTTTGTGTATATTTTTTTTGACAATGTGATTCTTTGAAAGTTATTCCTGGCATTAGAGAGATGACAGGGAGCATGCTATAATTTTTTCCTAGAGATAATGCTAGAAGATTCTGCCTAAGTTAAAACAATAAGCTATCTATTCAGTGATAAATTCAGGAGCTATCTGTGGAGGTTAGGAATGCTGGAGACTCAGAAAGGAGTCTCTGTGTAATTTTGAGGAGAAGATTTTTCTCAAAAAGACTGAGAAAAATAACTTTAAGGAGGTTAGACCACCCCCATGATTCAGTCACTCCCCAAAAGTCCCACCTCTGAACATTGCTGCATTTTGGGGATCAAACCTTTAACACATGAGACTTTTGGGGACACTCCAGATATGAACCATGACATGACATTCTTTGGTAACCTAGCCACGCATTTCTCGAGGGCCATATGTATCAAGAACGATTCTTTATTGCTGTGTGTTCCTACTGAATATGCACCTTGCAGCTTGCCTGGGCTATCAAAACACATTTTCAAATTCCTCAAATCTGAAACTTGGAATTATACCATAACAACTGAATCTCCATTTGGGGACCAATTCATCTATCACAGTCAGTGAAAAATGTCTTATTGATTTCTTATTTATATAAAAGCACTGAACTTTTCTTGCATGCATATAATAAACAGATGACATATTTTCATTTTCTTGTCAATAATTTGTTCACAAAAACTATTTTAGATTAGAGTTACGAATTATTTAAAAAATTTTTTCAGCTTTAATTTTGTGTGTATGCTGTCTTATCTTTGCCTTTCAAGCATGTCTCCATGCTTTTGGAGTTCATGTATTATCTTTCTCAGAAAACTTTTCCCTGTTAATTTTTTGGAGATATGTTTTGCATTAAGATGATTGAACATATATTGAGTACTTCCTGAGTTTTAGTTTCCATAAAAGTCTTACCTCTTGGCTTTAAACCTATGTACATTATTTATTTAACTCCTTGACTATGTTAATTGTTTTGGCTTTGTGGCCTTCTATGATCCTATTATAGCTTCTATTATCAAGGATTCCAAGAGATAACCAGATTTAGATCTTTCAAAGTTTATCTTCTATTTAATTTTTTAAAAATGTTCTGATTAGTTCACTGCTGCTGATTAGAATTAGTCTGGCATTCAGAATTAGTACTCGGGATGTGATGAAAGTCTTGCTGCATGAGTTACCTCTGGTTCTGGCAGAAATAATATTTATTTGGAAAACAAAAGGATCATTTATCTGGTTTGTATGTGGAGTGGAGTTGGATGAGATATAAGGTTAGAACCAAACTTATTCAATGGAGTTTCATTATTGAGACATCATGTTGCTCTGAACTGTCTGTCACATATTGTAAAAATCCTACTTTTCCAAGAATTCAGGATGGAAACACATTTGCTGAACTTCCAGCTGAGTAAGACTCAGCTGTGTTGAAAATATGAGGATAAATATGACTCAGTTCTTGCTCTGAAATGTGGTTAAGGAACAATCTTTGTAAAAAGGCACAGTGGGAGTAAGTTAAGAGAAGGGACAGACAGCAGTGTCAGACTTCTGGGCACGTTTGTGGAATGAGTAATCTGGGTCAGCAGAGTATAAGGAAGAAGCAGAGAAGGATGTTCGACTTCAAAGGAGAACATTTAATTACTTGCACAGACTGTGATTTTTTTTATAGTTTGGGGAAAGCCACGGCAGGTTTGTAAGGAGTTTAGCCACAAAATCTAAATTTGTTCACAGTATGTAGAATGCACCAGGATGGGGAAGGATTGAAAGAACAAAACCTTGATAAGCGTATATTGACCAAAGTAGAGGAAATAAGATATAAGATTTTGACATCAGGACATGGAAAAGGAAATGAATTAAACAGATTTTATAAAAACAGAATAAACCAGAATCAGCAGTTATTTAAATGGAAGTGTTTAATTTTCTTTAGAAACCGGATTTAAGTTGATGATATTGCTCCTGGCCCCTGATATTCAAGTATGTTATTTTATTCCCTTGTTTGTCTGAAAATTTGCTTACTATCTATTCCTGACTTTCAATCCCTAGTCTTATTCCATAGCAATTTTCCATAGCAATGTTGGACACTACATTTTAATGATGAATCAGTTTTAACTCACTGGCTTACTGACATTACCTTCCAACTTATTTCTCTATGACAACTTTTTGTCTCAGTTCTACTAGGTATGTGGTAAGAGCACAGAAATATACATTGGAGTAAAATAGTTTAGTTTTGTAAAGTTTGAGACATAAATTTGACAAGCATATGGTTGAAAGTATTTTGGGGTTTTATAACTAGAGTTATCCAATTCAAAGAATGATATTGACTTTTAGTTTAAATAAAGGTTTTCATAAGCTGTCAATTGTCTCTTGAAAGAAGCATATATAATCCATAAAAATGATGATAAAAAACAAGCTGTAATGTGTTTTATTCTTGATTATTTTGTGGAAAAATGTGATTGTTATAAAATCTATCATATTGTCAAAGTATAATAATCTTGTAAAATCAATTACATTTTATCACTGGTGACCTAACTTCATTTAAAGCTCCCTCAATGGTAGGAATCACAATGGTAGGAATTCAACACAATTTATCTTATCAGTTCTTTTATTCTTTATTTTAATTTTTTTTTTTTTTTTTTTTTTTTTTTTTTTTTTTTTTTTGGTGATGCCAGGGATCAAACCCTTGGCCTCACACATGCTAGGCAAACACTTTCACCAAGCCACATATCCATATCCAGTCCTCTTATTAACATTTATATACACCGTTACCTGATTGAGTTCAAATTTCACATGGTTATCTTTAATAATGAGAGCTGATATTTATGAATAAGTAAAAGGGAGAAATTTAAGAAAAACAATGTACATTGTTGTACATTATATATATATATTTTGCTACTCTATCATTTCCTCATTTTTTGGCTCCATTATTACATAATCATTAATTGACTTGTAGTTCTGTATTTAAAGAAAAATAGTGACTATGAATATGCAAGGGAAGAAGCTGTTACCTGCTCAAATCTAATTCCTAGAATGTTGATGATAACAAAGTTTAGCAGCTGGCAATAATATATATGAAGAAAACTCAGGTCCTTGATTTGGTGAGTATACCTTCAGTTGAAAATTTTCTTTTCATCTTGACACGGTCTCTAATATTATACTTTCCACTTTCTCCATTATATGATTACTTTACAGTTCAAAAGTCTCAGAAGGATATTGAACTCAATTATAAATTGGAAAACTAGAATTACTCTAGTTAACATAATCTCAAGTAGCTGGAATTTGTAAGTGTGTGCTTTCCTTCACTTTGAAGACCACGTTATTTTAATAGTAGCAATGATATTTGTGTATGACTTCTTTACTTATTTAAATCTATTATGTGGCTATAAATAAATTAGAATAAATCAAGATTTAGTATTCATATTAGTTCTAAAATCAAGAATCATAAACTGTTATTATTATATTAGTTACCTAGATGGTCTAAAATGTGAAAACACAACTTAAAGGGATAATAAATAATTGTGGGGAGGAAATTTTCTTTATTAGTGAGATCTAATTTAACAGGGATATTTTGGAGATTGCCAGAAGTTAGGAGTAGGAGGTTAAAGTCAAGGTGAAACTATAACTCAGGCTAAGACTTTCTAGTGCTGTGTACCACTGATTTAAATAAAACTTAAGGCAGAACAAATTGGATCTGAAAAGTAATCTGTAAGTACTTTTTCTTTGGATGACAGCCTATGGTGAGGGTTTGTTTTATTTTAAGATCTAAGATCTAAAAATCCATACGATTAAATCCATTGGGTAGTCTTGGTCCATAGAGGGCCAAACCATAACCTTAATTTCTATGGGACTAGATCATGGGAGTCATGTAGGAGTTCCTGGACTTCAGTCCTGACTGGAATTCCCAGGAAAATATTTGTGCCATGTGACATTAAAGCTGAGATTAAATAATTTATTATTTTAGTTGATTAAAAATGTAATTCATACTTCATGGAGTTTAGAAAGTATGAGTTTATCTGAATGAGGATCCATAAGCTATTTTATAGCAAACATTTAAAAAATAAATATCAACTACAGTATTTTAATTATAAAACATCATAAACTTCAATATGTATGAAAAACTGAAGCAGTAATGTACAGAGAAACAAGTGGTATATCTTAATTTATCCATTCATTCACTCATTTTTCCAAATCTGATATTTGCCAGACTCTGTTTAAAGCAAAAGGCATTTACCAGTAAACAAAAAAAGATAAATACCTATCATCTTGATGCTTACAAGTAAACAGAGGAGATGACTAAAAAGATAAACAGGTAAACTAGACAGAAAGGTACAAAGTGAAAAGTACTAAGGAGAAAAAATAGGATGAAAGCCAGATAGGAAGTGTTCATAGTGGAGGACTGTGATTTAGTCCCTTGAGAAAGAGTAAATGCTAATAAGACTGAAAAGGAGAAGAAGCACTGTGTAATTGTATCTTTATTTATTAATGAATATACTAAATTTCTGAAAGTACCCCTTTAAATCTTAGACATGAACCAAGCTATAAGGATTACTTTGAAAAAAGTACTAAACTTACAAAAGACTCCAAATCATCATCTTTTGTTGGTAAAGCCAATTTAAAAATATATGTTTCTATTAAGATTCTGAAAAGATGTATTAGGGGAAGTAGATAGTCCATGAACTATATACTTAAAAGGAGTTTTGTTTTGGTCATGAAGGATAAACTGGTATTGTACTGACCGTCAGAACAAAATACATTAAATATATATTTTAGATGTTTGACAATAGGCAGAGTACAACTATGATCCTTGAGAGAAGAGAAACAGAGATGATATCCTCCAACCCACAATTTCTGACACTAGACATTTTACAGTTTACAGCCTAAGGAAGTGGAGTCCAAAAAGAGAAAGATGGTTCTGAGCCAAGCAGGAATAGGAAAATCATTTGGGTATTGACATAGCTCTAATTTGAGGGCTGCATATAAATGAGAAAGGAAATGGTTACTGGAACTCCAGAAAACTCCAAGAGGATCCCTTTGAGAATGTGGTCAAATATTAAATGATATATATGAAATACAGAAACCCAGGCAAAGAATATTATCAGGAAAAGAGCCATTACCAAGGAGCAGTGAGCTGAAAACTAATAGAGGTTGCAGAGGACTGGGAAATAATTGTCTTCTGAATAGACAAAGTAAAGACACCTTGTTGAAAACCCATGGTATTCAGTAATGGTCTCAAAAACGACACAAGGTAAATGTTTGGCTAATCTAGCCATTAAGTAAAGACCAGGTTGGCTTTCCTTAATGAAGGTTAATAATAAACCTTAAGATGACCAATCTGATCTACAAGAAAATTAACTGTGTGCTTAAATAATTTTCAACATTTTATTAATGAAAAAAACAAAATCTGTACACTCAAGCAATTACTCATCAAAATTGTCCCTATAAAATAGAAAATGCTATGCATAGGAGAATTTGATGCCTAACTTGGGAAAAAAATCAAACACTAACAACTACAAAACAAAGGAAATATACATATGTGCATTAGAAAAGAAGATAGACTTAAAGTTAATGATGTAAATTGTTACTTTTTGAAACTAGAAAAAGAAGAGAAAATTATGTTGTGGATAGCAAAAGATAGATCCTGAAAACAATAATAGAAAGTAAAATATATCCCTAAAATATATAATAAAGACTAACAATAAAACCAATGAAAACAAAAAAATCTGAGTAGTTTACATATTAATGTACAAGTAAAATCCCTATTAAGGGTCATAAAAATTAAAACAGGAATTTTTAATGAAAAGCAAACGTATATCAAAAGATATTAAAGCCAAAGTAAAGTCATATTAATAACTTTATTCCCATAAATTTAATGACCTGGATTAATTGCACAATTTTTTGAAAGGTGAACACAAAACAACAAATTTGACACAAGACTTGAAATCTTAATAGTCCCATATTTATTAAAGAAATCATTTTATGAAACCATTATGACTTTGATACAAAAACAAAAAGAAGTGCTACATGAAAAAAAAGCAGACTAAAACTCCTCATATAGAAGCAAAAATAAATATTAAAATAAATAAATATTTAAATAAAATAAAATATTAGCAAATGAAATCTAGTAATATATGAATATATAATACATCATAATGTAGGTTAATCCTAGGAACGCAAGATTACTTTGACATTAGAAATCAATTCATAAAATTTAGTACATTTTCAGAAAAGAGCAGACTAACCATGAGATCTTCAAAAAGTGAAAAGAAAGCATTTGACAAAACTCAACACTCTATGACGACTAGGGAATGAGTGAAACTTAACCAAAGTTGGGTAAACCAAGGTTTTATTCCTAACTGGGGACACAACAGTCCAGTGTTTCATTTATGAGTCAAAAAATGAAAATTTGAAGAGGCTGCATCTGGTCTCTCCAAATGGGTGGGGATATTTCTTTTAATTGTCATTTATAAGATCACAGCACCTGGAAAAAAATTCAACATTGTCAATACCTTGATAGTTGTATGGATTAACACAGCCATGTGTGCTATTGTCAAAACTCATCAGTCTGTTAAAATCTGTGTATTATTTTATTATATCCAAATTTTACAGCATCGACAATTACACTGATTTTCAGAGAGACAAATAAACAAAACATTCATTTCACTAAATAGGGCAACCCATAAGAAATGGTCTTTGATGAATCAAATCTAAAATTTTAAATGCCATAATGTACATAAGTATTTTGTAGATTTGACAATAACATTTAAGATTTTGATTCTGAGCCTAGCTGTCCTCTCCAAGGCTGCACCAAAGAGTGAGACTATTAAGGGTGCGCATTCATTCATATGTAGGCATGTCTGTGAGTGTGTAGTATTGTGAAAATGAAACAATACTTTCCATTCTAATGATTTAAATTTTAAAAATGATGGATATTTATCCAAGAGGTATTTTGTTTTTCTGACAATTTCTTTTTCTGAAAAATTCCAGTTGTCTTTGTGTAAGAAAAGTCTTACAGAAGATCATTATATGTTGGGTTAGCTGGAATTTTTGCAAAAAGCTATAGTCTCTATTCTGCATTAGTATTCAGGCATGAATTATCCATGCTGATTATCTGTTTGATCTACATTTCTAGTAATTTCTTTCATTGTGGCCAACTCCTTTTCATGCTGATCATATTCACATAAGCAAACTGATGGGCCACCCTCCTGACCCACATGATTATTTTGCCTGTCTTTATGATCTGTGCAGTTTATTGCATGATTAGTCCAGCTGTGACCAACAGAGCAGATTTTGAAGACGGAATTATTGAGTCAGCTGTGCCACAGTCTGCACAAATGCATACCCAGCCCATGTGTTGTTCATTTTTTAACCTTGGATCTTTTATTATTTTTTTTTTCTGTTTATATGGATGAAAGAAATGGATGTTTAATTCCCAGTATGTTATATGCTGTGAGGATACAATATTTTACACTAAATGTTTTATTGGTGCTGTATTTTATAAATAATAATGACCCAATTACATATTTTTGCATTAATAGAAACCTCAATCAGTACAATTCATCCTCAGTTGGTTTTTGACCATAACATTTCAATTCAAGTTTCTTATTTTCATTAACACTATAACAATTTTCTTTGTGAGAGTTTAAAAGATAAATGTAATCATAGGGTTTATAAATGGAATAATGTTTTTTCTCTAGATATAGTAAGCCATAGCTGTACTTTTTATTGGAGCACTATTGATGCTAATTCAAGAACTAAGTCATATTTCCAAATTCTTTGACCACTAGATAAATTATTATTTTTCACTTGTCTTTAAGACAACTGATTGTGTATTCTTCCTTTTAATGTTTTTGATAGAGCTTGAAAGATACATCCTTGTATATAACTTTGTCTTAAGAAACTATTATTTGTAATATTATCCTTATGTTTAGAGATATGTTTATATTCCTTCAAATTTTATTTAATAAATTACTTAAAGGGAGGGCATATCTATAAATGTTACATACATTTCAGCCAGGTGCTGTTGTGCATGCCTATAATCACAGCAGCTCTTTAGATTGAGGAAAGAGGATTATGAGTTCAAAGTCAGCCTCAGCAATTTAACAAGATCATAAGCAACTTAGTGAGACCCTGTCTCAAAATAAAATATAAAAGGGGCAGGGAATGTGGCTCAATGGTTGAGTGCCTGGGGTTCAATCCCTGGTACCAAAAGAAAAAAAATTAAATATGTTTTAACATTTTCCATTTTTCAATTATATTATTTCCACTTCTCATATATAGCTTTTGTGTTTATGACTAGAGTTTATATTTAGAGTTTAGGTAGACTGATGATTGCACTTGCACAAAAAGGTTTTCAATTCACAAGAGATTTCAGCCATCCAGTTAGTTGTTCCTTCCTTTCGGTATGCATACGCTCTAATTTTTGAAGTTTGAGCTTCTGACCATGGATGAAAAAATTCCAAATTGTAAAGTTATGATTAATTAATAACTCTTCATAACAATGAAGAATGATATTGACCCAAAGCTTGTAGTCAGGTTCATTAATGCCTGGAATCAGATTGGATATGAATCATCTTAGAGAAGTCTTCCACAAGAGAAACAAAAAAAGGTAGAGAAGTATATGTTCTTTAATTTTTATTATCTGTCTATATTTGTAAGTCCCTGGATAAAGGACATTATTTTAAAAATAAAATATTCTTTTAATTCTAGAAATCATAAAAGTAATGAAAAGAAATTAGTTAAGCAGCACTCACTGCACTTTATAAAGTGAATTATATATAAATACCTTACATTTTGAGGTAAACAAATTCAAACTGCATCACTGCTATTTCTGATTTCTAATAACTGTGACACAATCTTTATTAATAGGAAGTAAAATCTAATTTCAAATTTCAGATAGTAGTAGGGAATGAGAAATATATATGGATTTTATAACATTTCAAATTATTTTCAGATGATAAAAGGTATTATGACTCTTTGGTAAAGGATGCACAATAATAAGTCCTTACATATATAAAGGAAACTAAGGGCAATTGATTGTCTGATATTAAGCAACAATAGTTTCTGAAAATGGAGAAATAGGGGAAAATGAGTTATCTTGAAGGAAAAAAAATTAACAAATTGTTCTGAAGCCTGTTAAAGTTTCCATTTCACAAAAAATAGTTTATAACCATATCTCACAAAAATGTAAAATGAATACATGTCAAACACATTATTTAGTTAATTAATATCGCAACAAGTAACTAGTATGATGCCACTACTTGAATGGAAGAATCACCCTATTATAAACAGTAAATTGTGCTGAAATACATTTATAATGAGATGTATGTGTGGTTCATAAGGGACAGCAACTATTTTTATACTGAACAAAATTCATTTGTTTGTTTATGGACAAGAATCACTTGTATTGCTGTCTGATTTCTTTTTTTGTTGATTCTTTTTATTAAACATAACAGTAGAATCCATTTTGACATAATTATACAAGCATGAAATGTATCATTCTAATTCAGTCCCCAGTACCTCTCCTTCCTCTTCCATGTCCCCTGTCCCTGCTCCCTTCCTTCTATGGATCTTTCTGCTATTTACCCATAGTTATTATTATTATTTTCTAATTAATTTATTATGGATGTACATGATGGTGAGATTCATTGTAGTGTATTCACATATGTACATAGGAAGGTTATGTCAGATTCATTCCACAGTATTTCTTATTCTTATACCCCCTCCATTCCCTTCATTACCCTTTGTCTAATCCACTAAACTTCTTTTCTCTGCTCCCCGCCCCAACTTATTGTGGGTCAGCTTTTACATATCAGAGAAACATTCAACCTTTGGTTTGGGGAGATTGGTTTATTTAACTTAGCATGATACTATTCAGATTTATCCATTTACTGGCAAATGTCATAAAGTCATTCTTCTTTATGGCTGTGTATATATACCACATTTTCTTCATCCATTCATCCATTGAAGGGAATCTAGGTTGGTTCTATAGCTTAGCTATTGTGAATTGAGTTGCTACAAACATTGATGTGGCTGTGTTACTATAAACTGCTGATTTTAAGTCCTTTGGCTATATACCGAGGAGTGGGATAGCTGGGTCAAATGGTGGTTCCATTTCTAGTTTTTTGAGGAATTTGCATTCTGCTTTCCAGTGTGGTTGCACCAGTTTGCGGTCCCACCATCAATGTATGAGTGTACCCTTTCCCCACATCCTCACTATCTGATTTCTACAACTAACCTATTTCTAAAAGACCTCAAAGGGGCACAGTGACCCTATATTATCAGAAAATACAGTATCGTGTGCTTATATAATGCCTAGCTTCCTTTGAAGCTACTCAGTGATCATTTTAGAACCTGAGAGATATTACTAGTGGAGAAAACAAACTGTGAAACATTTGAAAACAAAATTAACATCTAACTTTAACTTATTATTTGATAGGAGTCCTCTTCATGATTCCCTACATTCTGTAAAATATGTTACACGCACGGATGATGTAAGCAAGTAATATTTAGGGGGATCAAGGAATGCACGTGAGTTCACAGCTGCAAATAATGTAACAAAAGGAATTAACAGCAATAAAATGTGTGAGCTAGAGTGTGTTGTTGGAAAGTACTATGAGAATAAAGTATTCTAGTGTATTTGCCTAAGTCTGGGGGAGGGAAGTGAATTTCTCATAGATATAGGAACATTGAGCTTGAATAAATTATATAAATATCATAGGGTGATGATAACTGCCTTCAGAATTTTAGTGCTTCTGTTGTTAACTATTTATAGCTTTCACTAGTATATTTGCAAAACCATTAGTATTGAATGACTAATACTGTCTTTTTTTCTGCCCCAGTTTTTATTTCAGTGCGCTGCTTGAGAATATCCAAGAGAAGATTCTTCTTTGTTTCCCTGGGTTATGCAAATTACATTGTTCCAGGCTGAGAGCTTCTTTAAGTATACTTTCCATCACTCAGATTTCTTTAGTTCTAGAATTATTTCCTGTATTTCAAGCAGCCAAGAAGTTATTTGCCTATGGGAACAATTTTGGACTCGCCTGTTAACTGACACTGATGTTTTTTTCTTTCTTTTTTTTAACCAACTCTATTTCTCTGCATGTATATGCATTTTACGTATTATAAACTCCCTTAATAACATTTGATTCCCTGGATATACCTGCCTTGTTTACTGCTATATTCATAAGGTGTAATGAAGAGTCTGACATAAAATGTATGCTCAAACAACACTAGTTATACAAAATAATGCAGTAAAGGGTCAGAATCAGCAGTTGTTTACATAGGGAGCTCCAGGGAATCAAATGGCAGTCAGTGCCAAAGATTTCTTTCTTCTCTATCTGTTCAAACAGTGGACATATGTAAATTTGAAGAAAATCAATCAATTAATAAATTTGAAGGAATCCTCCTTTATGACTTTATGTAATTTTTATGTTTTAGCATGGTGTTGCAGATACTTTTAGTAAAACATCCATGTTCAACAATTTTTTTCAACACATAAAATTAATAGCAATCTTTATCTTTCATGTATGTGTTTTGACAAATAGAACCTGTTTACAAAATGCCCAACGGTGTGAAATCACACTCAGCAAGTATGAATGAGCATAAAGTTAATAACCTGGTCTTTCCTTGCATTGTGGATGGCTATATGGACAGAGCTTTAACAAAATAGGAACTTTTGAATTTTGGTACATTAAGAGCAAGGATAGACAACAAACTGATTTGATTCTTACTGTTACAAAGTGAGTCATTCAGAGTACCTCTCCCTCTTGTTCTCAGATACCAGTTTATGCCATATTCTCACTTCTAAGAATTTTGTGTATGAAACTCTTGATGTATATTTGCATGTATGTTGAAAATTGGCAAAAATTGCATAGGATAATTATATCTTAGTAATAAGAGCCAAAATTCACTTAAGGTTGTCTTATCCATTGCTTAAATAGTTGCTTTTCTAACAGAACATAATATTCCATTTCTACCCTAAAAGATGACAAAAATTTAGAAGTTTGTATTTTCCAGGGATCACAATCAAACTTGGGGTGAAAAACAATATAACTTCATAAGGGATTGCAGCTTTGGTAGTTTTGGCATTTTAGCTGCCCTCTATATCATTCTAATGGTGTGGTGTGTGTTGTGTCAAACTGACTAAGCAAGGTGGTGTTGCATCCTGATGTTCTAAAGCTTCCAAGCAATTGTAGAAGTTTTCCATTGAAATCTGCCATCAAAGTACCAAAATTGGTTTGTTAGATGTGAGGAAAGATAGGGCAATAAAGGTCACACAACCTACGTTTTTATGTGTTAATTAAAATATTTTCTGACACAAAACCACAACTTTCTTCTTGGCCTTAGTTAATTTATTTTCACTTGAAAATTCTAGTATGTAACAAGCAACTTCTTTATAAATAAATATGATATTTTAAAATAGCTAAGCCAAAAGAGTAAATAAGCAACAAGAAAATCTTTTCTATAACTTCTGTCCAATTTTAGCAAATTGATGTCACCAACATAAATTGATGAAGACAATAAATATATACATGTCAATCCTCAAAGAGTCACATTCTAATTCTACCACCATGATATTGTTATGTTCATGGGCAAAAGACTCTTAAATCTCAAAGTAGTATTGTTTGATTGAAGGAAAATATGATAATATGAAATAAAATGATCAGGGTGAAATCTAAGCAAAATTTTGAAGTTGTATCTCTATGTCTACAGCAACCCCACCTACATTTCATCACCATTATCATTTCTTTTCACATACAGCCATTTTTGTTTTGATGGAATTTGAATGATAAATGATCCATTACAGCCACATCCCTGACCAAGTCTTTTCTTCTCTCTGACATGTTACAAAACAAATACTGGACTTATATTATTCTTTGCTGTGCTTTACATGAAGTGTCTCTTCTTCTATTGGGTCAAAATTTTTTCTCAATGGCTTATGATCACCTAAACTGATTATTATATCTACTATATTGCATTTATGGGATTTAAATATTAATATATTATTCCTCTGGCATGTTCCATGTGCAACACGAAGAAAAAAACAAGGTCTCTAAATGTAGGCATTACTGCAGTCAGTGAGAGAAAAATCAAGACATAAATAAGACCACTGAAACATTTCATATATACCATATAGTTGGTGTAGATGCAGAAAATTATATGCCATACATATATTCTATTTTTGATAATCCAGTTCTGTCCCTTTTCTTTCTGTATTGCAGAGGATTTCCCTTCTCTTTCTGGCCTTCTTTCTTAATAAATCCACTACTTTCGTTTAACAATAAAAGACTTCTTAATGTTTTCATGAAATAAATTTCCACAAAAAAAGGCAAATATAGTTTCTCTCTATGGGTTAAAAAAAACAAAGATACTCATCTGCATCTTAACACTAATTTATTTATTTATTTATTGCTTAAAGTTATTTGTACAACTGAGAAAACTATTTAAGACACTCTGAATTTGAAATGGTTCTTATTTCCTATAAATGTGAATTTAACCATTAAAAAGTCCGTTAAGTCTGATTGGATATTTTATTTCAAAGTACCACCCTAGAAATGATGCTCAAATTGATACAACTGTGCAAGATACAAACTGTCTTCTTTTCTTTGATAGCCCAGAAATTATTTGTATTTCACTTTTTCTCACATTGATGGAGAATTCAACTCTGTGAATTTCTTATTATAAAAGGAGTGACTGAGAGGTTTTTTAAAAAATTATTCTAATTAATAGCTATAGTGGAGAACATTAGTGCAGCTCACCAACATTTCTAGTTTTTCTGAATATGTTAAGGCATGCATCTACTAAGGACTCAAAGTAGAGACTGATTCTAGACTCTGTTCCCAACACCAACCTCCTGAAGTAGATGTATGAAGCAATGTGCAGAGAATGACTCTATGCCATCATTTAGGCAGTGTCGAATGTTGCTATAATTATCTAGCTATATCTTTCATGGGTAAAAGAGGATGAGGTGGTATTATGTCTCATGTTTATTGTCCCTTTTTAAAAATATTTTTATTAGTGCATTATAGTAATACACAGGCATTTGTTTCATTTTTCTATAACCAGAGATGCATGGAATTTGATTTACTCCATTTCAGTTCCCAGTTCTCTTCCTCTCCTTCCTCCTTCTCTTCCCATTCCCCTTCCTTTACTCTACTGGGAACTCTCTTCTATTCATTTATTTATTTATTTTTAATGATGATTTACAAATACACATAAAGGTGGAATTCACTGTGGTTTATTTATACATGCACATAGTATAATATTTTTTACTATCCCTTTATATAAAGTAACAGTATTTATGTATATCTATTCAACTTTTATGTGAGTGTAGTTATAGCACCGACGACTTCTATTTTGCTTTTGAAACTTTTGTATCATTTCTTTCCCCCACATCACTCCCAGTTTTC
Organism: Sciurus vulgaris; assembly: GCF_902686455.1. NCBI lineage: Eukaryota > Metazoa > Chordata > Mammalia > Rodentia > Sciuridae > Sciurus > Sciurus vulgaris. The sequence goes on from NC_136471.1 coordinate 108,576,925, forward strand.
CATTTATCAGAGGAAACATCTCTTAAAGTCTTCATCAATTATACTGATCATAACTTACTTTACTTGTCAAGAATAGTTATGAAAACTATTTAACTCAGTGACATTCAGCCTCCTAATCTATAAAATGATTACAGAGAATTTTGTTCTAAATTATTTATGAATATAATTAGTGAAAAATGAGATAATATGATCATAAGAAAATGCAAGCTATTGTATGTTGAAATGTTTATGAGAACAGAGCATTCTAGTTGAATGTTAATACAATTCCTAATATGTACCCACAGTTCTGAGTTAATTACATGCATTTATATGTAAATATTTTTCTATAATTGATAAGATTATACAGGGGGAGAGGGAGTTGCATGATAAATAGAATTGATATAGCTGAGGAATTTATTACTTGTAATAGAAAGAATTAATTAAGCACCATTGAAAGTTAATTTAGACACTTTCCCACAATTGAATATGGAGATTCCACAAAAAACTAGAGATGGAACCACCATATAACCCAGCTATCCCAGTCCTTGGCATATAGCCAAAAGATCTAAAATCATCATTTATAGGGATACATCCTCATCAATGTTTATAACAGTGCAATCCACCATGGCCAAATTATGAAAACAGCCCAGATGTCTGCCAACAGATGAATGGATAAAGAAAGTCATAAAGAACAATGAAAGTATGGTATTTGCTGTTAAATGAATAGAACTGGAGAACATCAGGCTAAGTGAAATAAGCCAGACACAGAAAGACAAGGGTTAAATGTTTTCTTTTATATGTGGAAGCTAGATCAAAATTAGGTGGTGGAGGGGGAAGGTGGGGAAATCAGTGAAGTGGAGGGAGGGGAAATAGAAGAGAGATCAGTTCAGTAGAGGAAGAGGATTAAGGGGGACAGAGGAAGGACAGAAAAGGGAGGAATGGAGGAACAGTGGAATGGAACTGACCAAACTATCCTATGTACATACCTAAATATACCATAGGGAATTTCACCTTTATATATATCTATAATGTACTAATTTTCTTAAAAAATTAAATAAATAGAAGACTAGCATAATATAGGAAAGGGAAAAGGGAGAGAGGGGAGAGGAAGGAAAGGAGAAGTACTGGGGACTGAATCGGGGCAAATATATTTAAATTTTGTGTAATTATGTCAAAGTGAACCCCATATTATGTATAACTAAAATGCATTAATAAAAATTATGAAATCGTATACTTTTAAAAAGGAATATTCTTTAATAAAAGCATATGCTCAAACCAGATGACTAGAGGATTTTGGATTGTAATAACTCTTTTAAGATGAATGAACTTGTAAAACAATTATTGGAAAGCTACTATGCATGAGATAATGTTCTAGGACCAGGAATAATTTTTTATCTTTCATTTTACTTAAAACACTAAATTTTATTTTATTCTTTATGAGTAGAATCACAACTGGAAAATTCTCATAAAATCAGCAATTTGGATTGTCTTTTTTCTCTCAGGAATGAGAATCCCCATAGATTATATCTAGATTATATCTAAAATAACATCTAATGTTAGTCTCTGCAAAAATCTATGCAAATTTTGTCTCAATGAACATGCTGTGGTGACTTAGTTACACATCCAGTCAATCCTTTTGGCACTTACAGCATTGAAATTGTATTAAAATGAGGACAATAATTTTCATATTTATTCTAGTGTAGTAACTAATGAGTGTCACCCTTAATATTTGTAAAATACTTCGATCCAATAAAATCTTAGAATTATTATATAACTGTCTGACAATACCAGTGCAACTTTCATTAAACATATGTTAATGAATGCCAGATACAAACAAATTCTTTTTTTATTTTGGTATGTTGGACCTACTAAACTGAAGCCTTACCAGCTAAGTGATGTTGATTGGGAAAAAAAACCTTTTGTTCTCTACATAACACTATTTATTTAGGTACTTCCATAAGCTTTAGAAATGTTAGATATTGATCTGATAAGTACAAAAAGAAATTGGATTTTTATTGATTGTGACTTCTTAAAGTCCACAAAGTCTAATAAGAAGTAGATCAATTCCTTTATGAAGACAAATTCAAGTTCTTCCTTGCAATTGTTAAATCTCTCAACAATTTTGATTACAATTACCTGACATCCATACCCTCTCCTTGTTCTGCATTCATGTCTGACTTAATCAACTCTTTTTCTTTTTTTTTTGGTGCCAGGGATTGAACTTAGGGGCACTCGACACTGAGCCACATCCTCAGCCCTATTTTGTGTTTTATTTAGAGACAAGGTCTCACCAAGTTGCTTAGCGCCTCACTTTTGTTAAGCTGGCTTTGAACTTGCAATCCTCCTGCTTTAGCCTCCCAAGCCACTGGGATAAATCAATTCTTAATAACTGAGGATGCATATGAGAACTCCAGGTCCATCCTTTGAAGCATGAATGACCTGAGTCCAATTCACTGACCAAGCTTATTCCTTTCACTATATAATATTTCACATTAAATATTTAATAACATATACCATAAATGGAAAAAGTAAATGCTAATAAAGGTTGTAGTAATGTGTTTTAAAAAACGGCTAAGCTGTTTAAACTAATTACATTCCTGGCCTGATGCCTGAGAGATGACCTCCGAGCTCAGACAATCATGGACAGTTAGTACTAGCAATGCAATTTATGGCAAACAACTGTTTAAAAGTGTCTGAATCTTTGGGATGAGGGTCTGAGTGTGTGAAATCAGTCACATGGATGCTATTTGTCTATGTGACCAAACTGAAATAAAACCACTAAATATCAAAGCTTGGGTAAGCCTTGGTTGGCAACAGTTTCCTTGTTAAACATCATTGCTGGGGTTATTAAATCTAAGTGTGACTCTACTGAGAGAGGATAGTAGGAACTCACTCCTGTTTTCTCCTAGACCTTACCCTTCCAGCCTTTCACATTTGCTGATATTAATCTGTATCCTTTCACTGTAATCAAGTAAAAACAAAAAATATAACAACTCTTTGGAATCATGAGTTCTTCAAGCAAATTACTGAGCCATAGGTTGAATTTGGATACAGAAAGTAAATAGTGCATTATATATGTATGTGTTTTTGCATGTGTGTTACACACACACACAAATACATATCAATATATTACAAAGTAATGAGTAAAATGTATGTGTGCATGTATTCATGTGAATGTGTTGTGACTTTTTTGTTTTTTACAAGAAAGTAAATAGTTTGGATGTAGAATAGGAAATCATAAAAGTTAGTACAAATTCAACCACAAATTCATAAGAAGATTGAAGTGGAGACAGCAAGCTATGTACTCTGGCCTTTTCCAGATCTTCCTCTCTGACATCACACCTATGCTATTGGTTCATGAGGTTTATTCAAAAGGAAATAGGTTTTGAAGCCCAAGAGAACTGTTTACACACCTGGTTCTACCACTCTCCAGATGAGATCTAGGACGAATGTCTTGTTACATGTTTCAAATTCCTGTGCCTTTGTTTCTTTATGTTGTAGGATGGCAAGAACTCTTACAATACAGCTGTCAAGAAGCACAATATGCATGTATATGTGCAAGCATGTGTTGATGCTATGACATGAACAAATTTCAAGAAATGTTTGTTCCCTTCTATATTTTGGAAAGGAGCGATCATATGGCAAAGCAGTGGCATCCACCGTTCTGGTAACTTAGGTGGCCACAACATGGCATTTAAGAGCCAAGCAGATCAGATAGGCACAATGGTTTAGCTATAGTTTCACTGTGTCCCACAAAACTTCATGTGCTGAAAACTTGGTCCCTAATGTGGTGATATAGAGGATGATAGGACCTTTAAGAGGTGGGGACCAGTGGAACATGGTTAGGTCATTGGGAGTGCCACCCTTGGAAGGGATTAATGTAGCTATTATGGAAACTCAATTCTTATGGAAGTGGGCTGTTATTGAGTCAGTCCAGTCCATGTGCTTGGTCTTTCTGCATGCAGTCATTTCTTTACCATTTCTCTATTATGTTGTGATAGCCCACAGGGCCCGCAACAGAAGCCAAACAGATAGGACTGTCTGTCTTGGGCTTTCAGCCTCCAAACTGTGTCATAGATGAATCTCTTTTCTTTATAAAATACCCAGCCTCAGATATGTCATGATAGCAACATAAAGTTAGACTAATATGCAGGGGTTAGGGCCAGGCTTAATGCAGGTCTTGGGCGAGTGTTCCCGGTATTACTTAGAACCACATAAAAATAAGTATATGACACCAGACCAAATATACTTTTTATGCCGCTGGATGTAGTATCAAGTATGTCCATCCAGGAGAGCTCTATATATCATCTAAAATGTAGGTATTTTCTTTTCAGAGCTCCATTAACTGGCAGTATACTTGAGGTTTCCTCAAGGGACAGAACATCCAAGAAGTACATGATTTCTTAGACAGTTGTCTTTCCCAGGAAGAAAAAGAATGTATAGAAGTATACAGTGATTTCCAAGGCACCAGAGCTACAGATAAGGATGATGTGTAAATTTTAAAAACTAACTTTATTTAAATACAATTGACATACAAAATCTGTGTTACTAAATGTGTACAAAGGAATGATTTTAAAGATAAATCTATACCCATGAAACCATCACCACAATCTATGCCACATACTTATCCATCACTTCCAGAAATTTCCTTCTTATTACTATTATTTTTTTATCAGAACATTTGAGATCTATTTTCTTAGCTATTTTTAAAGAATACAACAAAATGTTGTTAGCTACTGGACTACACTCTGTAGCAGATCTCTTTGACTTCTTCATCTTGCATAGCTAAAGTCATGTACCCCTTGGCTAATACCTACCCTGTCCTCAATTCCCCAATCTCTGCCAACCACCATTCTATTCTCTGCTTCTATGAATTTCACTATTTTAAATTCCTCATATAATTCATGTCATGTAAAATTTGTCCTTTAGTCTGGCTTTTTTCACTTAAAATAATGTACTCCAACTTCATCTATGTTGTCAAAAATGACAGGGTTTCCTTCATTTTAAGGCATAATGATATTCGGTGTAAGTATATTCACATTTCATTGTTTATCCATCCAGCCACAGGTGCTAGGGTAGCTTTTATATAATGGCTACCATGAGTAAAGCTGCAACGAATATGGAAGTGAAGACTTCTTCAAAATCCTCATTTCAATTCCTGTGGTGGATTGTTGGAAGTTCTACTTTTGATTTTAAAGAACCTGCATAATGTTTTCCATAGTGGCTGCATCAATTTACAGTCCTACCAATAGGATACAAGACTTCTCTTTTCCCTACACATTTCCCAACACTTGTTATCTTAGGATTCCTTTGTTCTTTTTAATATTCTTCCCAAAAGGTGTGAGCCAATATCTCATAAACTTTTTGTAAAATTCTTTTTAAAATTTTTTTTTAACTTTTACAGACTGCATTTTGATTCATTGTACACAAATGGAGTACATCATTTCGTTTCTATGGTTGTGCACAATGTAGATTCATACCATTCATGTAATCATACATGTACATAGGGTAATGATGTCTGTCTCATTCTACTATCTTTCATATCCCCCTCCCTCTCATTAAACATACCTACAATAATATTAAAATACATATACAGAATGTTACTCATTGCATGTTTTGTAATGACAAAATATTGGAAACAAGTAATGACCCTACAAATAAAGCAATTTAATAAGCCAGATTTCATATACATAAATGAGTATTAAATGTCTGTAAAAAAAAAAGAAATTGTAGACTATTCATGAACTGATATGGTTTTATTTCCAGTATATATTGGTAATAAAAAACATCCAAGAGCAAAAGGTACCTATAATAGGGTATCATTTGTGTAAGAATAAGGGTACACACAGCCACACACACACACACACACACACACACACACACACACAGTCAAAATTATTATGGAAAGGATAGGCCAGACCTGAGGAGATTTGCTACCAGTAAGAGGTCGATGAGATAATGTACGAAAGGGGGACAAGAACTAGGTAGTCAGGATGGACGTGTGACACTTCTCTCATAATATATTGTTGAATAGCTCTGGCTTTGAGAGCATGTTAATGTTTCACATACTCTCAAAATAAAATAAAATTAAATTGAAAAAAAAATATGAAAACAAAAATGAATAATAATAAATGAAACTATCTCTATAAAGTTATAATCCAGCCGTACTAAGAGAAAGGAGAAGAAAAAGTCAACAAAACTAATTTTGTAAACCATTATATACATACTGTAAACTAAAACAAAACACAAGAGTATGAGTGGGAAATACACTATATTGTGTTTATTTTAGAAACAAGCGAAGAATTAAGCATACTGTGGAGGGTAGGCAGTTTTCTCACTGTCAGACATTATTCTAGGTCAAATAAACCAGGCACAGAGGGACAAATAGTGTATAATCTCATTTATATGTGGAATCTAAGAGTGTTGATATCATAAATAGAGAATAGAGTGATCAACAAGCTCTGGCAAGTGTAGGGAGAGTAGACAGGGAAAAGGGAGAGATTATTCCACATCTCTGTACAGAGAGATTGTTCTATACAAAGTTACAGTTAGATAGGAAAAATAAGTGCTGGTGTTCTATTGCAAAACATGATGACTATATTCCAAAGTAGCCAAAGGAGAGGACTATTTGATGATTTTAAGACAAAGAAAGGATAAATATTTGAGATGATGGACATGCTAATTACTTTGATTTGATCATTACACAATATAAACATGTATCAAAACATCACTTTATACCCCATAAATATGTACAATTATTATTCATCAATTAAAAATAAAATAAAACAGGCTGGGCATGTGCCTCAGTGTTTAAGCACCCCAGAGTTCAATCCCTGGTACCAAAATAAATAAATAAATAAATAAATAAATAAATAAATAAAACTTAAAATGAGAAAGTAGTTGCAAATAAATAACAGAGAAGAGAGGCTGCAGTTGTAGCTCAGTGGTGGAGCACTTGCCTAGCATGTGTGAGGCACTGGGTTCAATCCTCAGCACCACATAAAAATAAATAAATAAATAAAATAAAGGTCTAAAAAATAAGAAGATAAATGAACCCTCAGTGTCCTGTTACAATTGGAAGTGTCCATATATAGACATGAATGTTATTATTTGTATGAATTAATAGTATTAAAAATAAATAGCAATATGTGTGTGAAAAATTCAAACATACATATATTTCTCAGCTTTGATGAAGGATTTAGAAAGATGAACACCTACTAGTTATACATGGAGAATCTGAGTGCCCAGATGGTAGTTTTAGAATACTGTTTTCCAATTAAATGAACCAGATATCCTTGGACAAACAGTTGATTCCAGGGCTGGGGCAGGAAAAAAATGAGCCAAGATTATTACATGATGCCACGAAGTAATAATGGGTTCACAAATAATAGGAATATGATGAAGTGTATACAGGAGCCAACTTGGGAACAAATAATGACCAAATCTTGAAATAAATATCCATGACTTCATATTGATGTAAATAAACAATTATATAAACAAACACTTGGGCACAGGGGAAAGGGAATGCTAGGTCTTATGCAAGAAATTCAGTTAATAAACAAGTAAGATGGCAACAGAAAATCATAATTATGCAAATAACACAATAATTACTATTACAGGTAGGAATCATTGATGATACTAAAATTACTGAGTGAGAACACAAGAAACTGGATATTTATATAGTCTTAAAACATTTCCATACAATATACTTTAGTAAGTGTATTTTCCTTATTAAAATATATATTTTACTTATTAAAATGTATTATTTTACTTATTATTTATTACAAACAATAAAAAACTTGGGTAACAAAACTTAACTATAACCTAAGTTACCACCACCATTAATAAAATATATTGACTTCACATAGCCCTCAAGATGATATAGTGCCAAGGGCACATTACTTCTGTTGTATTTTTGCTCAAAATAATTTATCTTAATCTAATTGTTTTACAAAATAACTGTGTTCTTCAAATTGTCAAGGCCTTTAAAGACAATGTAGACTGAGGAACTGTCACAGATTAGAGAAGTGTAGCGAAACAAAAATTTGATACATCAATTGTTGAATTAAAATCTATACTAGAAAAGGGACATAAGTGGAAAATTGATTTAAAAGTCACTAAAATCTCTGGAGTACTTAATAACATTTTGTCAATGTTTATTTCCCAATGCTGTAATAAGTTTATGGAAGATGTAATCATTTACGTTGTCTAAGTGAAGGTCCTTAGCTAAGTAAAGGGTGTATTGTTTTTGCAACTTTTGTATGACTCTTAAAATATTTCCAGTTTTATAAAGCTAAAATATATACTGTGTGAAAAGTCATAATTTTGGTTTAAATGATAAATAAGATGAGACTCAAGGAAAAGACATGTGTTAGTATTTTCTTGGTATATTGGTACACTTAGTCTTCTTACATTGTGAGTCTTTATATTTTTCTACTAAATAGCTAAGATATATGTTTAGAAATCAGTCGAAACAAAAATTCATAATCATAAAATAATATTTGTAAGAACATACTCATATCTAGCAAAATTGTAGTTGAAAGATATTTAAGTTTTAATTATTATTTTGAGTATAAAAATAAAATTCCAACAAAGCCATAAATTGCAACATAATAGTATATTCATTAAAATGCAGCTTTAACATAATGAGATAAATATTTCTAGAGAGAGAATAAGAATTTGTAAGGATAAGAATTTTCATTGTTGACAGAAATGTAAATTCAAGCAGCAATTATATAAAAACAGTATTGAAGTTCTTCATAAGAATTAAAAATAGAACTTCCATATGATTTACTTATCCCACTACTGAGTATATATTGTCATCATGTCAAAAATTTATGTGTTCTCCCACATTAAATGCAGCAATATTCACAAGATCTAAAAATATAATCAATCTAAGTGTCCATCAACAGATGAGTGGATACATAAAATGTAGTACAAATGCACAATGGAATAGTATTCAGCCTATAGAAAGAAGGAAATTCTACCATTTGTGACAACCTAGATGAACCTGGAGGACATTATGTTAAGTGAAATAAGGCAAGCAAAGAAAGACCATACTACATGTTCTCATATATGTGGAATGTACAAAATGTTTAAGTCATAGAGGTATAACTAAACTCTGGCTACCAGAAGACTGTGTTGGGGTTTTGGGGAGATAATTGGTCAATGGACACAGCACTTCAGTTAGAGGGAAGGGATAAGTTCAAAAGATCTTTTGTAAAGTATAGTGACTACAGTTAATAAAAATACATTGTGTACTTCAAAATTGTGGAGAGTGAATTTCAAGTGTAAGATATGTGGGATTTAGCATATGTTAGTTACCTCGATTTGGCTATTCTACAATATATGTACATATCATAAAATCATGTTATATACCATAATTATGTATGAGTTTACTTATCAATTAAATATTAAGAGGAAAAAAGAATTTATAATTTTTGATAGAGAAATATTTCAATTTTCATATTATACACATTGTGCTGTAGAGGTGGAAATATTTTTTTAGAAGTGGAAGTGATATATATTTTTATTACTATTAAATTTGTATTCAAAATTTTATTGAGAAAGTCTTTACAGACTTATTTTGGGGTTTTAGATTTTATTTTCTCTAAGTAGCTGATTCATCCAAAGTTTGATGTGCAATGCTAATATCATCTCCAAATCCTATTCAAAATATTTTTCTGCTATAGGTACTTTTTTCACATAATAGTGTGCCAAATAGAAAGAAACAAAATAAGTCACATTTATATAACACCTTTCCTCCAAAGAGCAGAAAAAGTTTCCAAAATTATTTCACATGTTGCAAAAATAATATCTGCCTGAATGTTTTTTCCATATATATGGAAATATATGTATAAGTTTCCATTTCCTTCTCATTTACTTAGTTATCATCACTTAGACTAGTATGCTTCCCCTTGCCTAGTTCTCTTGTACTCTTTCACTATGACAAACCTACTTCTCCTTTTAATATCTTTTCTCGGTCATATTCTGTTCCCTTCAGTGTAGCTCTGCTTGCTAGAAATAACTTATTTTCCAAATCAGAAATCTACTTCTTGCTCTTAAAGATGTGACCCACTTATTCTGAAATTGCTCTCAAAAATTGGAAAAGGACAATATGAACTGTAATTCCTTGAGCATTTCAGAGTGATGTATTCATTTTATTTAGTTTTGTTATTATCCCATCTTTTACATCTAATGTAAGTTCATGATTCCAAGCAATTTTGAAAATTGATGTTTGCACTAGATCAAACAGTTGACTATCAATGTAAGATATCATTACAACCAGACTAGCAGGGATTGAATACTGTGTCTGACACATAATAGCCTTGTGGATATAGGGTAGTTAGATCAATATATGTGCTGGCATAAGGACAATATAGAATGAGCCTAGAATTTCTTTTATATGAGATACTAGGAAATATTTTTAAAATATGGACATATCAAAAGAACACAGTAACCAAATCTATAAAACTGTGGACACCAAAATAAATCAAATTATGTATGGGTCTTAACCAATTAAAGAAAAAATTCCATCAGTCATGAGGTTGAATAAGTGAATAATTGAACTGACAGTGGTTAATTAATGTAAATGTCAAGGATCATATGCGTTGTTTCACTTCACTTTTTATAATCATGTCTCCAATTAGGCATGTCTTTCTTGTCACACATATGAAATTAGAAACTGAGCTATTCTGTGTAAATGTTTTCCCACATTTTTATTGGTGCTTTATATTTGTACATATGGATGGGATTTGGTTTTATTTACACATGTGCACAATATAACAATACAATTGAGTTAACATCACTCTCCATGTGTGTAAATTTCTTACTACCCAACTATAGACTTACACGTTGTTTAAAATGTCTTTTTTTCAAAAATCTGAATTTATACAACCTTTTAAAGATAAACAAGATAAAACATGAAACACTCCACTTTTTCATCTAATGAAAACAATATTATGGATATAAAAGTACTGTCTTAGAAATGTTTTGTATTTTTTGTAATGTTTTATTGAGACATGTTATTTGTATGCCTTTATGTACATCATATTAATTCAAACATGTAATCAAATCAGTGTAATGAGCACTTTCATTTCCTCAAAAATTAACCACTGTTATGTGTTGGAAATTTCATACTGTTCTATCCATTTGGAAATGCCTCATAGAGAGTTTTAATGAATAGTTAACCTATTGTCCCATAGGACACCAGAAATAATTCCCTTTCTCTGTGTTTTGGTGCCTATTATTTAACTTACAATCTTCCCTCTCCACTGCCCTTCCCAGTATCTAGTGTCCAGTCTTCTGTTCCATACTTCTTTGAGACAGACATGTTAGTTTCCACAATTGAGTAAGAATATGTGGTATTTGTCTTTCTGTGTCAGGTCTATTTCACTTAACATCATGATCTCCCATTTCATACATGTTGCTGTAAATGACAGGATTTCATTTTCTATGACTGAATAACATTCTATTTTGTATGTATAGCACATTTCTTTTTCTATTCCTTCTTGGAAATCATTGAACTGCAAAAATATATAATCACTTTGCAAAATTGAAATTTTTGGAGTGATCTGGTTTTTAACATCCAGAGTAATAAAAATCAAGTAACTCCCAACACAGATACATACATACATCACATATACATGCTTTAACTTTGTATTCTTTAATGAAAGAATTGTAGAAATCAGTTATTGTATAATACAGATAGGATGGGTTGAATCAATATGGAAAAATTTTTCTTTATTTTTTTTCTGGTGATTTTTCATTGGATTATAAGTACAAACTAGCTACCCTAGGTTTGTATGCCTAGAAACCACATATTTCAAATGCTATCCCTGTGAATTTTATTCATAATTTACTTTAGTGGATCTATTCGGGAATTGTTAAAACGATATGATTTGTAGTCAATTCAGATTGTAATAGAGGTGAAAACAGACTGTAGTAGAACTCCCAATATATTTGGAGGACCAATAAAAACATCCCATACACATGAAATAAACTTTTGGTAATAACATAAACACTCAAACTTTGTATTTCTTTTCACAAATTTATTACAGAGTATACCATTTTTTCTAAAAAACCTCTAAGTTAAAAACAGATGATAAAATATTTGGTACTTCTATTTCCTTATAAAATATGCAACATTGTTTAGTGTTCTATTTTTTGCCTATTTTAACAGCTAATCATTTGTGATTTCCACACATCCTAAAGATGCCTTTTAAAAATTGTTTAGTCATAACCATCTTTATTTTTAGACAACAGATATTCAACAAGGAAAAGGAAATTTTTAATAAAAAGGAAGAGCAAACAAAAACTTTAAATATATATACACGAAAATTCTAGAGAATTACCACTAAATATTTTGTACATATAATTAGGAAAAAGATGAGAATCATAAACATTTTACCTATACAAATTGGCAATTATTATTACATAGAATTTGTAGAAAAAAACACTTCTCTAATCTGCTATCTCTTGAAAGTTCTTATTTTGGACAGTTTTTTTTCAATTTAAGAAAACATGTAACAAAGAGAACAACAAAATCATTTCTTTCTAACAATTCTCTATTCTCTCTATCTCTGTTTAGTTTCTATGTAAATATATAGAGAAAATCATCCTCACCAACAAAGCTTTTCAAAAATCAAACTTCAGAAAAATGTATTGTGAATTCCTATTGTTTACAACACCAAAACTTTTTAATTGTTTGAACAAATATTAATAAGTTTTATCCGTTGGATGAATGGACTACACATTTGTTGAATATCTTAGTTTTTAACTGTTCAGAAATTTTTTAATTTTTAGGTTTAAATATCAATTTATTTTATCTATTTATGGTATGATGTTGCAGTCTCCTAATCACTCAATACAACTTTTACTGAGTTCAAGGACACACCCTGTGTATATGGGTGTTGTGTTTGTGTGTGTGTGTGTGTGAGCATGTGTGTGACCTGAGTATGTATGATCCAGGTGTTTACCTGAGCTTTTGCAATCACATTAAAGGAAACTTTATTCAAAATCTGGTATATAGTATTTATTTATTTATTTATTTACATTTGTTGTACACAAATGCACTACAACTATCATTTCTCTGGTTGTACACAAAGTAGAGTCATACCATTTGCATGATCATACATGTACATAGGGTAATGATGTTTGTCTCATTCTATTATCTTCTCTTCCCCTGCCCCCTCTCCACCCCTAATTTCTACCTACACAAGCCATCTTTCTTCCATTCTTCCCTCATCTGCCCTGCCCCCATTATGTATCATCAAACACTTATCAGAGAAAACATTTGGTCTTTGGATTTTGGGGATTGGCTTACTTCACTTAGCATGATATTCTCTAACTCCATCCTGCAAATTTGCAGGATTTACCTGCAAATCCCATAATTTCATTCTTCTTTAGGGCTGAGTAATATTCCATTGTGTATATATACCACAGTTTCTTTATCCATCCATCTCTTGAAGGGCATCTAAGTATATAGTATTTATATGGCAAAAAGAGAATAACCTAGAATAGACAAATTCCCAGAACCATATAACCTACCCAAACAGAATCTAAATGGACCAATAACATTTAAGGAGTTTGAAAGAGTAGTCAAAAGTTCTCTCATTAAAAAAAAAAAAAAAATACCCAGGACCTGAAGTCTTTACTGCTGAATTCTACTAAATATAAAATGAAAATTAAAAATTAATACTAATCCTTCTCAAATTCTTTTAAAAAATTGAAAAGGATAGAAATTTTCTAAACTCCTTTCACGAGGTCATCATTACCTTCATGCCAAAGCCAAATAAAGATGCAAAAAAGGTAACATATAGACCATTATCACTGATAAGCCTAGATGCAAACATCCTAAACATAATACTAGTTAATAAAATTAACAGCATGTTAAAAGGATCATTCATGATCATTGAGCAGGGGTCTTCCCTGAACTGTAAAGATTATTTGACATATGCAAATCAATCAATGTGATAGAGCACATTAAAATAATGAAGATGATAAATCACATTTTCATCTTAAGAGATGCAGAAAAAGTTTGAATTTCAACATACCTTTAGCATATTTGGATATTTTTCATTTTAGACTAAATTTTTGATCTAATGCCACTACAGTAACAGAAAGTTGACTATTGCACATAGTCATCTCCACGATTCCTCTTTTCTCCTTCTTAGCACCCTCTAACTGACCTAACTAAACCATTTCACTCACTTATTATTACTATTATTTCACATATTTAAATTCCTGTAGCTGACATTTTAATATGTTGATCCTTTTAACATATGACTCTAAGTATTTATTTCATACCATAACTTGATGATTTATTCCTTTATTTTTAATAAATTAATACAATTAAGGAGTATAATACTACCCTGACAATATTTGTCTGGTTAGTTATAATCAATATTGGTAAAATTTAGAGTAGGAAAAAGATCCTGTAAAGGTTGATTAAGAAAAAAATAACAGAATATATAAAATAGGTAAAATATAAGTACTATATAAACAAATAATTTATGAAGAATAATAAAGAAAATTTTATTGCCAAAATGATGATAAAAGAAGAAAATGTCATGAACCTATAGCTGCAGGGATTTAGATTAGCTATGTGGTTTGTTTGTGAGTTATTGCTAAAGAGATTGGTCAAGTTATGGTGGTTAGAGGATAGAGAGAAAGATAAAGCAAGGATTATGGAGATAAATATGTGTGTTCATCAGCTTTCTGTTATTGTAGCAAATATCTAAGATGAAACACCTTATGAAGAGAAATGGTTATGTTTGCTCAGAGTTTTGAGGTTTCAGCTCATGATTGGTATGATTGTTTTTTTTTTTTTTTTTTTTTTTTTTTTTCACTTTGGTGCCTGTGGTGAAGCTGTACATCATGGTGGAAGTGTATATCAGAGAAACCTCATTTGTCTCAAAGCCAGGTGTGAATGAAAGAGGAGGAAATGTCTAGAGTCCCAATAGCTACTTCAAGACATACCATAGTGAATTGAAGAATCCCCACTTGGCCCCACCTTTTAAAGTCTTCACCACCTCCCAATAATTCCTTTAATACATGGGCTTTTTGGGGACATTCCTGATCCAAACTATAGCACTATGTTAGGTAACAGAAATGCAGAGAGGTGACATAAACTTCACAGAAAGTGTAAAAGCATAAAGTAGAAAACACACTGGGAATATGAAAGGAAAAACAATATTGCATTGAGTTTATGCTAGATATTTATGAACTGACATTTTCTTTAAGCAATTCAACCTTTAAATATAGAATAATTTGAGGGGAACAAAAGCAGGAAATTTTCATAGAAGCTATATACTCAATAATACATGATTCTGTGTTTATGTGCATGGTTTGTTTTCTATACATAAATGATAAATGCTTATGTATTTAGGAATGAGAATAAAAAGCAATTTAAGTTAGTGTACTGGTATTATATTGTTTGCTCAAAAATGTAATGAAAGCTAAAACTCATATTTTATTTATAATTTAATTACATCACATAAAGATAATGTTACAAATGAGGGAGATTAATAAATAGGGACAAACAATTCTCACAAATAAATTTGTATTAATAAAATCAAGAATTATTTACAAAGATATGGAGGGAGATTCAGAAGCTAATTTTTTTTTAAATTTAATTTTTTATTGTTTGTTCTATTTAGTTATACATGACAGCAGAATGCATTTTGATTCATTGTACACAAATAGAGTACAACTTTTCATTTCTCTGGTTGTAATCAATATAGAGTCACACCATTCATGTAATCATACACGGACATAGGGTAATGATGTTTGTCTCATTCCACCATCTTTCCTTCCCACTGCCAATGACATGATTCTATATTTAGAGGATCCAAAAGTTCTACCAGAAAATTTCTAGAACTAATAAATGAATTCACCAAGGTAGCAGGATATAAAATCAACACTCATAAATCTAATGCATTTCTATTCATAAGTGATGAAAGGGAAATTAAGAAAACTACCCCATTCAAAATAGCCTCAAAAAAATTACTAGAGGATCAATCTAACAAAAGAGGTGAAAGACCTTTACAATGAAAACTACAGAACACTAAAGAGAAAATTTTAAAAATCCTTAGAAGATGGAAAGATGTCCTATGTTCTTGGATAGGCAGAATTAATATTGTCAAAATGGCCATACTACCAAAAGCACTACACAGATTCAATGCAATTCCAATTAAAATCCCAATGATGTACCTCATAGAAATAAAGAAAGCAATCATGAAATTCATTTGGAAAAATAGGAGAGCCAGAATAGCCAAAGCAATCTTTAGCAGGAAGGGTGAAACAGGAGGTATTACAATACCAGCTTTAAAACAGCATGGAACTAGCACCAAATAGGCAGGTAGACTAATGATACAGAATAGAAGATACAGAGACAAACCCTCCTAAATATAGTTATCTTATAGTAGACAAAGGGGCCAAAAACATACAATGGAGAAAAGATAGCCTGTTCAACAAATGGTGCTGGGAAAACTGGAAATCCATATGCAGCAAAATGAAATTAAACTCTTATTTCTCACCATGCACAAAACTCAACTCGAAATGGATCAAGGACCTAGGAATTAGACCAGAGACACTACACCAAATAGAAAAAAAAGTAGGCCCAAATCTTCATCATGTTAGCTTAGGATCAGTCTTACTAAGACTCCCCCAAAATAAAAGCAAGAACAAATAAATGGGATGAATACAAACTAAAAAGCTTTTTCTCAGCAAAGGAAACAATCAATAATATGAAGAGAGAGCCTACAGATTGGGAGAAAATCTTTACCACACACATGTCAGATAGAGCACTAATCTCCAGAATTTATATGGAATTCAAAAATCCTAACACCCAAAATACAAATAACCAATCAATAAATGGGCAAAGGAGCTGAGCAGATACTTCACAGAAGAAGATCTACAAGCAGTCAACAAATATATGAAAAAATGTTCAACATCTCTAGTAATAAGCAAATCAAAACTACCCTAAGATTCCATCTCATCCCAATTGGAATGACAATTATCAAGATTACAAGCAACAATAGGTGTTGGCGAGGATGTGGGGAAAAAGTCACACTCTTGTATTTCTGGTGGGATTGCAAATTGGTACAGCCACTCTGGAAAGTATTCTGGACTTTCCTTAGAAAACTTGGAATGGGACCACCATTTGACTCAGCTATCCCATTTCTTGGCCTGTACCCAAAGGACTTAAAATCAGCATACTACAGTGATGCAGTTACATCAATGTTTATAGCAGCTCAATTCACAACAGCTAGATTGTGGAACCAACGTAGAATTTAATTTGAACATGGTTAATTTCCTTAGTAGCTCCTGAAAAAGAGCTTTGTGAAAAGAGGGGTATGAAAACAAAAGAAAAACAAAGCATGAAAGATTTAAGCCATGATGTGGAAACAAATAAACCAGTCAACTAACCAACTAACTACCCAAACACCTAAAAATACTCTAAAATGTCAAACGAATAGACGTTTATAAGATACTATGACAAGAGAGTAGAGTTGTTTTAACCCATTTTGTCTGTCACAGATTTGGAATACCTATAAAAACTTAAATATAGTATATAATATTTAACAAATATAATTAATAATGAAGGAAGAATATAATTATAACAACACATATCCACTTCAAATGATTATTTCAGCCTGTTTTAATGTACCTGTGTCAAATTCATTCACACATTCAAATAATTGAAAACTTGAGACTTAATAGGTTAAATGAATTTTAAAATCAGAAGAAAAGGACTATTTGCATGATGAGATTGGTTATTTTTACTAGACAACTGAGAGGATAAAATGAGGAATGTTATAATACACAGTTCATATTTGCTTCCTTTTTATCTCTCACATAGAAAAGAAAATACCAGTAAGAGAATATGTATTTTGAAAATAATCAAGATGATTGTGCAAAGATGGCTAAAGGTTATCCAGACTTTATATAAATGCAAGAAAATTTAGTCTGAGAAACTTGAAATTAATCTAAAATCTGTGGTAGATTATCAAACAGATTGTCAATGCTTAAAAATACAGGATGTCATCTCTAGGGTATAAGATTCAATTCATAAGAATAATTTAAATAAGGGGAAATAGATTTATTTTAAAATGTTTACTATACTATGAGATATTGACTGGATATGTAAAATTGGATGTCAATGTACTTTTAATGCTTATTTTAAAATTTAAAATTTGAAGGAATATTAGTTATAGGATTGAAAACTTGATAGTATTATTAATGGAAGTTCATTTTTGTATATGAGAATAACATGATAGCTCAGTATCTTATAACAGGATTCCCACTTACCATAAAAGTATGGGAGAAAGAAAAGCAGCTGCCGGGCGCGGTGGTGTACGCCTGTAATCCCAGCAGCTGGGGAGAGTAAGGCAGGAGGACAGGGAGTTCAAAGCCAGCCTCACAAAAGCGAGTTGCTAAGCAACTCAGTGAGACCTTGTCGCTCAATAAAACACAAAATAGGACTGGGGATGTGGCTCAGTGGTCGCATGCCCCTGAGTTCAATACCCCAGTACCTCCCCAAAAAAGGCAGCATATATTCAATAAGATTTTACATTTATAAAAGTATTGCAAATATTAAAATAACCTTCTTGTTGATCTCAAGTATGGATGCATTAGTGATATATTGTTGTATAACATATTATCCCAAAATGATTTGTTGTTTTATGGCCTTAAAACAAAAATCAGTTATTATATGAAAATTTTGGTGCATAAGGAATCAGGATATAGCTTGGCTGGTTCTGAGCATGTCTTGGCTGGGTGCCTATGCCTTAAGGTCTCATGAGATTGTAATCAAGGTGAACACATGACTAAGAGAGGAATTGCTTTCAATCTCACTTGCATAGATTTTGGCAGGACTCAGGTGTTCAACCATAGGGATATTTTCATAGAGAAGCTTGATTCTTAAGAGTGGAGGGAGACATACACAGAGAAAGGGTACCATTTGTTGTAATAGCTTCTGAAAACAAATACAGAGGCCAATGGATTATAAGAATGAAGATCGAATTTACACCAGTGTTTCTGTTGCTGGTTCATAGTATTGTGTTGCTCAATGCACCCTTTCTGTGTCCTTTTTTTTTCTCCTCCCCTCTGAGGGGCCAGGAATTCGAACCTAGGTCCTTGTGCATGCTGGGCAAGCACTCTCCTACACGTGCTATTTCTTCAGCTCTTCAATACACCCTTTCTTTTTCCTTCCTTTCTTCCTTAATGGAATTGAACCCAGGGGCACCTAACCTCTGAGCAATATCCCCAGACTTCAGTCTACTTTCCTTAATGGAGATACATTTCAAATTTTAAATGAACTCTGAGAGTGTTCACAAAAATTTTAGATAATAGAAAGTATCTCCATTTCATCTACCAGCATTATCTTATTTTGAGTTCTAGACCTGTTAGTAAATGTACTACTGAGCTTATATCCAATTATCTTGATTGGTGTGTTTTCCAGAATTTCATTCACAAATTGATAGTAATTTTCTGTCCTTCTGTCCAAGATCTAGCTGAAAAACGCAATATAAAAAATAAATACACTAATAAAAAGGGTAATTTATTTCAATTTTTAATGGACTCAAATTTAGTTGAGTCATCATTGTTTACTGCATTAAATGACAATGATGATGGTAAGGGGATGGTGCTATGTTACAGTATGTAGAATGTCTAACTTTTGTATCCACGGTATAACATCTCCTTTCCAGTAATAAGGTCCATGAGAAATCAAATGAATATTCAAAGTTGTTTGGTGAACACTAAATCAGAAAATGAAAACGATAGCATCAAGAGACATTTCATTCAAGGTGTTCTTGCACCCAAAATGCAATGTTTGAATTAACATTGGCAAATTCATTTCTTTCTTTTCAAAATTCCCTAAGGAATACCCCTTCAGTTACTGTGATATTTACTCATTGGGAGTAAAGATAATTGATATTTTTCATTTTTATTAGTTACAATGTTATTACTGCCATGCCTCTCAGAGATTTGTTTGGTAAAATGGTAAGGAAAGATGAGAGGTCAAAAACATTATCTTCCTCTGTCTAATAGCTCTTGATAACCACACAGATAACACCCTAATATTACTCCTATTTGATCCTTTCTAATTTTTTTCTTTTAAGAACTGCGGTTTGGGAGGAGGATGTGCTCAACTTCCTACTATTTTGACTCCATAGGTAAGGAAAACAGAATCTTATTTGAGCAGATCACATGTGCACTTACTTTCGTCGCCACATTTTAAAGAGGACATCTTAAAAGTAGAGTATGCCCAGAGGAGAGCAATCCAAATTTTTGAGGGATCTCAAAACTAGGATTTATGAAGGGTTATTAAAGATTTTCAGGACATTTGGCTTAAACAAGAGAAAATCTAAGACTAGTACAGCTATGTTTATATATTAAGGCAATTATATGAAAAGGAATTTATTTTGTGTAGCTAAAGATTTCAAAATTAAGTGACACTGAATAGAACTGTAAAGAATCAGATTTCTGTCAAATAGAAGGAAGACTTTTCTTTTAAAAATTTTACCTATTAAAAATCAAACTTGTTAGAGTAGTGGTTTTCTTAAAACTTAGTTATTAAAGAAAAATCCAATTTTTGTTGTAAATCCAAGAAACAAGACTATATCTTACCTGGAATATACATTTTAACATGGAATATATGATCTCTAAGAGATTTTCAGGCTTTCTACAAACTATCTACACTTAAACAAACAATTTCATATTCATTTGTAGTTTTGGCTCAGGATTGTTTAGAAATCTTTGTTGTAAGTTCACTTGTAACTTTAAGTTTCCAAAATTCCACTCAATGTAAATAATGCACTTCTAGGTATATAGTTATATAATAATTACTTTTTTGATCTTTTATGAGTTGAGATAAAAATTCTAGTTTTTTCAACCCACATTGTTATCAATTTATTAATGTGTGTTCTAGCTTCTGCCCAGTAAGTATTTATTTTGGTGTTAATTGGCTAATTTTCCATAGAAAATACTTGGATTACTTATAATCACTTGAAGAAGACAGATTACATATTTTGAATCTTTGAAGAGTTTATTGAATCCAAAATATGTGTTAAATGAATCAATACAATATACTCAATATCTTAGGAGTTTTAGAAGTATTAATAAAAATGATTAATAATTTCATGATTGGGCCAAATTAGAGGAAATAGACTTTAAACTGTTAAAGATAGCAGAGGGACTATTAAAAATGGCAACTAAAATGTGTTCAAATTAATTGAAAGATTTCATTATGAATTTATATATGGAAGAAAATATGCCTCTGAGGGCAAGGTTTTTTTTCCCTACAGTATCCAATATCAAGAACTTTAGTGCACTTTGTCTTTACTTATAATTATTGCTGGGATTTGAAGGGCTCTGTTTTCTGTTAGCCAGTGGGGAAATGAGATGAAAATGACCTTTAAATAAATAATTATAAACTAGATTTCATTGCAATCTTCAATTGCTTCTCTCCTTTTGAATACATTTTTAATATATTTTTTTGATTATTCTGAAGAGTAGATTTTGAATAAATTTGGTCTTTGAAGTACTTTAGAAAGATTTCTATCTAGATTTCACAAATCTGTAAATGAGAGAGGAATATAAACTGATGCGGCAGCTTAAGTACATCTGGAATAACCAAGAAAGAAACACATTAAAGTTAATTAGGTCCAAAAAAAAGCAGCTTTTATCTCATACTTATAGAGATGAAAATATGATTCTAAATTATAACTTATCTCTAGCTAAATTGGCCAAATGCATATCCAGGGAGATATAGTTTTTCAGCCTGAGATTTATAGAACACTCAGCTAGATAAGCAGGTACACTGGGACTTTCAGCTAACTGTGGGTTGTTGCTTCTTTTCCCTTTCATCAGGAATGAGAACATCTGTAATCATCACAGCAGGATGTTGGCCTATGCCTCTTGGATGGCATCCAGCAAAGACCTCTGTTGAGCTATGTTTGGATAGTCTCACATGAGGAGAATAGACAATTACTGAGGAATGGCTGGGAGGAAGAAAATTCTGATTTTTGTAAAACAAAAAGAGCCGATGCTATAAGATAAACTAAAATGTACAATATGAAATGTGGCATGAAAATAGGATATACCCAAATTGAGAATGTATTTTATGAGAAAAAAATTGGAGAACATTAGAAAGAAATTATCAGAATGTTTTTAACTATTATTACAAAAAAGAAAATCAATGAAAAACACATTCAAATCTGAATTGTGGCCTAGGGTCTAGATAATGAGAAATGTTTTTATGAGAGGGGAGGGGCAAGCTTATTTCATTTTCCATGATGATAATAAAGTGATAAACAGTATGTGACAATATTAATGCTTAAGAACAGACAATGTGGTTGTGCTATAGAATGAAAGGCCGAAGCAGGGGAAAAAGACAAAGGAAGACAAAGCAAATTATGGAAGAGAGTGGAAATGAAGAAATATTTGAAAAACATAAAAGGAAGAAAGGAGAGAGGGGACAGAAATTAGAAAAAAGGGGTGTGAAAAAGAATGAAAATTCATTGTTTTGTGACAGGTTCTGAAAGAATGGACATTTTTTAAGCTGTCTGTTTTATCTCAACTCCCTAAGGTCTCCCTCCCAGTAATGGGAACAAAGCCCTTAAAGCTGTTCCAGGAATCAGCCCCAAACAGAGAGTAAAAGAGTAAATTGAGCCAGATAACCAGATAGTGCTCAAACAGTAGGATTACCAGAAACTATTGACCAGAATCTACACCCTGTTGTAAAACATTGTGAAACACGTTGTATGTTATCAGCAAACCCAGACCCCCTTTGAAATTTCCCGGCAGCTTTGTTCCCCATTTTTCCTTTTTTTTTCCCCCTTTTCACCCTTTCATGTGCGACCCCTCCCGATGTGTGGTTTCTGCCTTTATAAACCTACAAGATTTTCTGCTAGGTACTCGACTCCTGGACTCCTGCGTGAGTCACGAGTCGGGTCCCAGCGTGCTGGAATAAACACCTCTTGCAGTTTGCATCAAGTGACGCCTCCTGCGGTTGATTGGGGTTGCCGTAGATCCATGGGACAGAGTTGGGGTTTCCTTTTTGGGGGCCTTACAGTTCCTATCTACAGTATTATACAATTCTCACATGTATATCTGCAGCCAAAATTCCCTTATTAGATTATTTATACTAGAGTTGTCTACTCCCTTTGTGAAGAACATAGGCAACAATGGCTTTTTCAAGGGTATTCCCAGCTAGACTTCCATGATTCTCTCAAATAACAACTACAAGACATAATTCAGATCAGATATACACATACTTTTTAAAGTTCCAACAGTGAAAACCTGCAGAATGAAAGAAAAAATACGTTTTACAATGATATCTATGTTTCAATTCCTAGAGATTTGACAATAATGTTTTCTCTTTTTGGAGAGTGGTTAAAATTCAAGGATGAATGACCTCTAAATTAATGCCTATATCCCTTGCCATAAGGAGTTTTCAAAAAGGCATTCAGTATGTTTATCTAGGTTATAAGATATATTGTTTAGACATGGCCCTTTATCCTTTATTTTATATTCCTGATTCTGAGTTTTCATTACTTCTCTACTACAGAAGTAACAGCCTGTAGCTTAGAAAAATATGTCAATATGAATCCTACTTCTTATTTTCATTGGCTCTATGATCTTAGAAATGTATTTAATTTCCTGTACAATAACAATAATAAAAGTCACTTTGAGTGTTATTAAGGTTAAAAATTAAAGAACATAAAATTAGGACAGTATCTGACATAAAATGTGGTCAGTGTATGTGGACCATTGTTGTTTTTATTAAAGGTACTCTGGGTTCTCCAACTTAGCTTAATAGATTTCTCCATAACTTCTACACTCTGGTCAAAATCACCACTTTTTCTGACAGTGATTACATTTAACTTCTTGTAAAATTGGTGACAGAAAACAGGGATCATTCTATTAACTTATGCACTTGAAGAAACAGACAAGAAATAATCAAGCCTATCCATAATACTTTAATACTTCCAACAGCATCATTCATTTTCTGTATCACTCCAAAATGATTGCAGCAAGTGATACTATGAATTCAAATGGACACAATTTAAAATGCCCACTTATTATCCTATTATTTTTAAATGGAATGTTTCATTGAGGACATTGTAATCACATGGTCTTTTGAGTTAATAATACCTTCTACATGGTTTCCCAAAATAATAACATTTTGGAAAACTACAGTACAATATCACAACCAGGCTATTGGCATTGATATAATACACCCATTTTATTTAGGCTTCCTTAATTTTATTTGTATTTGTGTATATTTTCTCATATGTGTGTTTGTTTGGTTTTACACAACTTCATCAGATGTATACCTTTTTGTATCTGCCACTATAGTCAAAATGCTAAACAGTTACATCACTACAAGAATTTCTCCTATTTCCCTTTAATAACCACCACTACCCACCTTCCCAACCATCATTCCCTTTGCAAAGAGTAACTGTTACTTTTCTTTACATCAAATATTTGCTTTTTGGATCAGGGATTGAACCCAGGTGTGTTTGACCACTGGGCCAAATCTCCGGTCCTTTTTTATTTTTCATTTTGAGACAAGGTCTTGCTAAATTGCTGAAACTGGCTTTGAACTTGCAATACTCCTGCCTCAGCCTCCCAAGCCACTGGGAGTACAGGTGTGCACCTAAAATATTTTATTATTTGCACTGCATATAATTTTTTTTGTGGCAAAGTGGAGACTGGGGAAATAAATAGAGAAAGCAAGATTCTTTCCCTTTAGAATATTCCTGGAAGAAGGAAAGATTATGAAACTTAGGCATTTACAGTTTTTTCCAGGCTACCATAAATAACATTTGACTCTACTATATATGTAAAAAATTTCATGTCTTCTGACACATGGTTAGGACTTGTTAAATACTCTTTACTTTTACTGTCATCATCATATTATAATAAATTATAACTACATGTATAAAGTTGTGCTTCTCTGAATTCATTATTACCATTCATGCCACTGTGTCTTTGCTATCTCTGTAATATGAGTTTTATTAAATGTTATAATTTATATTTTTAAGACTCATTTCTTTGAATCCCTCCTTGATCCTAACCCTAACCCTTTCTTGCAATAGTATAGACATTAGGAAAGTCCAGATTCACCCATTCAGGATGAAATCCCTCATTTCCCCTGCTGCTGAGAGTTTTGGGTGATGAAAATCTTTAGTTGTATGCTTTTCAAAGCCTTGCCTTCTGCAGTAGTGTGCTACAAAGTCGATAAATATTTTCACAAGAATATTCAAAAGTGTACACAAATAAAACCATCCAAGGATGGGAGAGAATGATTTTTTTTTTTCTAATGAAATGTAACCTTTATTTTTCATTTTTTTATTTTGAAGTACTAGGGATTTTTTTATTTGTCTTTTTTAGATATGTATGACAGTAGAGTATATTTTGACAAATTATACATACATGGAGTATATCTTATTCTAATTAGGATCCCATTCTTATGGTGTACATCATGTGGAGTTTTACTGGTCATGTATTCATATATGAATATAGGAAAGTTATGTCAGGAGAATGATTTTTATAGGCTGTAATCTCGGGAAGCAAACTTTGAAGATGATACATGAGTGAAACAGTTCAATGAGGAGTAACCTCTGGATGAACAAGAGAGGTAAGATGAGAGATAGAGTCTCAATCAAGGCCTCAGCTGGAAATTGCTTGAGAATTGGCTTAAATCACAGAGAAGGGACCTGGACTTTGATACCTCCATCCCTGCATTGACCAGTTATTTGATATAAGTTGTCCCTGACTCATGAATATCTGACATACAGGACAGTAGACCAGAGGATAGGGAATTAACTTTTATCCTCTTTCACTTGGTATCCTTCAGAAACACAAAAACTGCGATGAAGGATTAGCATTTCTTCCATCACAACATCTTCTAGTACAGTAAATATGTTACAGGAGGGGAGGATATGGATAAAACCACCAGATTTATACAGGCTGTGTGTAATACTACCACTACCTTTCTAAAGGACAGGCTATGGTTGTTACTTCACTCATAATAAGCCATCACGATGTCAAATAACACATTCACCTCAGATGAATAGGCAATATATCTTGCATATAAAAAACACTACCCCCAAATATTAAAGACCTTGTTTAAAACTGATTTAAACTTTTGATTTCCTAAAATGCTAGAAAGTGTTTATTTTTCACTTAAACCTGAATATATGTTGAAATAATTAGTCATTAATAACTGGATTGAAAAATTTGAATAATATCAGTCTTATTTCTCCCTTTTATATTCAATAACCATGTGATGAATAATTTACTTATGCGCATTAAAAATTTGTTTCATTTTCATAATCCTTTATAGACCATTGTATGTACAGAGTAATTATGATAAAATATTTATGATGATTTATTATATATAACTTTTAAAAATCTGAATTTTTTTTTTCTTTTTTGCTACTAGGGATTTAACCCAAGGGTGTTTTACCAATGACCCACATCCCCAGTCCTATTTATTTACTTATTTATTTATTTATTTATTTATTCTTTGGGACAGGGTCTCCCTAAATTGCTTAGGACCTTCCTAAGTTGCTGAAGTTGGCATCAAACTCAGGATCCATCCTGCCTCAACCTTCGAAGTCCCTGGGATTACAGGCATGCACCACCACACCCAGAAAATCTAAACTTTTATAGCCACTAATAACAAGTATCAATAGTGGTTGTCCCAAGAGAATATTTTGGATTTAGAAAATATAGGACTTTTAAAAAGTCTTTTGGTATCTAACCTCTCTATATTCTATTGTCCATTATGATAAATGTGCCCCTTTATTCATACTTTGGTTTTGTGTTGTCAGAATGGTGAAAGTAATTCCAATTTTTGAAATGTAAATGAATTTAGGTGGATGACAGAATATAGGTTATTTTTAAACTATTCTCTATGTAACTCATTAGATTTGCAAAGCTACATGAGTATTTTGTAAATTTTCATGGAGTTCTGAGCAAATTTCATAAGAAAATGTTGTAAAAGCTGTTAATAATAGTCTAGAATATTCAGGCTGGAAGATAGCAGAGCCAAGGTAAACAGGCCTGGTTTTAAGACTTTCCAGAGACTTGCAATTTGGTCAGGTAGAAAGTTCTCATAACTTGTCTTAACTGTGGATGGGCAATCTCACTCTTTCTTAATATTTGATTCTATATGCTATCGGCTAACAGAAAGATCCCTTCTAGGTGCACTAATCATGGTCAAGTGAACAGTTTTCACTATTTGATTTTGTGTCTCCTATGTTCAGTAAAGTTTGAAGAGTTTACTCAATAATCAGGATTTGTAACTTTGAGTAGAATTTTTTAGAAAATTGGTAGGAATTTATATGTAATTATATGTCAAGTACATTGCATCGATCTACATTAAAATGATAAATTTCATATTATAAAACCTTAAATTTTAGCTATTTTATCTAATTAACAAATATTTTAATAAACAATTTTCTCCAAAATAATATACTCCATTGTACGAAGTAGTATTTCTATTAATATGCAAGAAATGTACAGATTAATGGGTATCACTGTGAAATTTCTATGCATGCTCATATTGTATACAGATCATCTCCATTCTCCCATTTATCCAATTTCATCTTGTGCTCTCTCCCTAATGCTGCCCAATTCATTTCCCAGTGCCTCATAATTTGTTTTCTACATTCTAATCAACATTTTTTAATTAAAAATCATAAATTTACATAGGGCAATTTTGTTTGATTCATTCTCTTATTTTTACCTTCCCCCCACCCTTCCCACCCCTCTTTTCCCTCTATACAGTCCTTCCTTCCACCATTCTTACCACCTTCCTTATCCCTAACCCTGAACCTAACCCTAACCCTAACGCTAACCCCTCCTACCCCCCCTTATATGTCCCCATCCGCTTATCAGCGAGATCATTCATCCTTTAGTTTTTTGAGATTGGCTTATCTCACTTAGCATGATATACTCCAATTTCATCCATTTGCCTGCAAATGCCATAATTTTATCATTCTTCATGGCGGAGTATATTCCATTTTATATATATGCCACAGTTTCTTTATCCATTCATCAACTGAAGGGCATCTAGGTTAGTTCCACAATCTGGTGATAGTGAATTGAGCAGCTATGAACATTGATCTGGCTGTATCCCTGTAGTAAGCTGATTTTAAGTCCTTTGGGTATAGGCCAAGGAGTGGGATAGCTGGGTCAAATGGTGGTTCCATTCCAAGCTTTCTGAGGAATCTCCATACTGCTTTCCAGAGTGGCTGCACTAATTTGCAAACCTACCAGCAATGTATGAGTGTACCTTTTTCCCCACATCCACGCCAACACCTACTGTTGCTTGTGTTCTTGATAATTGCCATTCTAATTGGGGTGAGATGAACTCTTAGGGTAGTTTTGATTTGCATTTCTCTTATTACTAAAGATGTTGAACATTTTTTCATATATCTGTTGATTGCTTGCACACCTTCTTCTGTGAAGTGTCTGTTCATTTCCTTAGCCCATTTGTTGATTGGATTATTTGTATTCTTGGTGTAGAGTTTTTTGAGTTCTTATAGATTCTGGAAATTAGCACTCTATCTGAAGTATGAGTGGCAACGATATTCTCCCATTCTGTAGGCTCTCTCTTCACATTACTGATAGTTTCCTTTGCTGAGAGAAAGCTTTTTAGTTTGAATCTATCCCAGTTGTTGATTCTACCTTTTTCCTTATGCTATGGGAGTCCTGTTAAGGAAGTCTGATCCTAAGCCAACAAGTTGAAGGTTTGGACCTACTTTTTCTTCTATAAGATGCAGGGTCTCTGGTCTGATTCTGAGGTCCTTGATCCATTTTGAGTTGAGTTTTGTGCAGGGTGAGAGATAGGGGTTTAATTTCATTCTGTTGCATATGATTTTCCAGTTTTCCCAGCACCATTTGTTGAAGAGGCTATCTTTTCTCCATTGCATATTTTTGGCCTCTTTGTCTAGTATGAGAAAATTGTATTTATTTGGGTTCTTGTCCATGTCCTCTATTCTGTACCATTGATCTACCTGTCTATTTTGGTACCAATACCATGCCGTTTTTGTCACTATTGTTTTGTAATAGAGTTGAAGATCTGGTATTGCGAAACCCCCTGCTTCCCTCTTTCTACTGAGGATTCCTTTAGCTATTCTGGGTTTCTTATTCTTCCAGATGAATTTCATAATTGCTTGCTCTATTTCTGTAAGGTACGTCATTGGGATTTTAATTGGAATTGCATTGACTCTGTATAGCACTTTTGGTAGTATGGCCATTTTGACAATATTAATTCTTCCTCTCCAAGAACATGGGAGATCTTTCCATCTTCTAAGGTTTTCGTCAAGTTCTTTCTTTAGTGTTCTATAGTTCTCAATGTAGAGGTCTTTCACCTCTTTTGTGAGATTGATTCCCAAGTATTTTATTTTTTTCAAAGCTATTGTGAATGGGGTAGTTTTCCTAATTTCTCTTTCTGAAGATTCATCCATCACTTATGTATAAAAATGAGTTGGATTTATGAGCATTGATCTTGTAACCTGCTAATATACTGAATTCACTTATGAGTTCTAAGAGTTTTCTGGTGGAATTTCCAGGTTCCTCTAAATATATAATCATGTCATCAGTGAACAGGGAAAGGTTGAGTTCTTCTTTTCCAATTCGCATCCCTTTAATTTCTTTGGTTTGTCTAATTGCTCTGGCCAGAGTCTCAAGAACGATGTTGAATAGAAGTGGTGAAAGAGGGCATCCCTGCCTTGTTCCAGGTTTAGGGGGAATGCTTTCAGTATTTCACCATTTAGAATGATATTCCCCATGGGCTTAGCATAAATGGCCTTTACAATGTTAAGGAATGTTCCCACTATCCCTATTTTTTCTAGGGTTTTGACCATGAAGGGGTGCTGTATTTTATCAAATGCTTTTTCTGCATCTATTGAAATAATCATGTGATTCTTGACTTTAAGTCTATTAATATGGTGAATTACGTTTATTGATTTCCTGATGTTGAACCAACGTTGCATACCTGGGATGAAACCCACTTGATCGTGGTGCACTATGTTTTTAATATGTTTTCGTATGCAATTTGCTAAAATATTGTTGAGAATTTTTGCATCAATATTCATTAAGGATATTGGTCTGAAATTTTCTTTCCTCGATGTGTCTCTGTCTGGTTTAGGTATCATGGAAATATTGGCTTCATAGAATGAGTTTGGGAGGCTTCCCTCCTCTTCTATTTTATGGAATACTTTGAGAAGTATTGGAATGAGCTCTTCTTTAAAGGTTTTGTAGAACTCGGCTGAGAACCCATCTGGTCCCGGACTTTTCTTTGTCGGTAGGCTTTTGATGACTTCTTCTATTTCAGTACTTGAAAGTGGTCTATTTAAATTGTTTATGTCCTCCTCGTTCAGTTTAGGCAATTTATATGTCTCTAGAAACCTGTTGATGTCTTCGAAATTTTCTATTTTGTTGGAGTATAGATTTTCAAAATAGCTTCTAATTATGTTTTGTATTTCAATCCTGTCTGTTGTGATATTTCCTTGTTCATTCCGAATTTTAGTAATTTGGGTTTTCTCTCCTCTTCTCTTTGTTAGTGTGGCTAAAGGTTTATCAATTTGGTTTATTTTTTCGAAGAACCAACTATTTATTTTGTCAATTTTTTGTATTGTTTCTTTTGTTTCAATTTCATTGATTTCAGCTCTGAGTTTAACTATTTCCTGTCTTCTACTACTTTTGGTGCTATTCTGTTCTTCTTTTTCTAGGGCTTTGTGCTGTAGTGTTAGGTCGTTTATTTGTTGAGTTTTACTTCTTTTATTAAATGCACACCATGAAATAAATTTCCCTCTAAGTACTGCTTTCATAGTGTCCCAGAGATTTTGATATGATGTTTCTTTGTTCTCATTTACCTATAAGAATTTTTTAATTTCCTTCCTAATATCTTCTGTTATCCATTCATCATATAATAGCATATTGTTTAATCTCCAGATGTTGGAATAGTTTCTGTGTTTTACTCTTTCATTTATTTATAACTTCAATCCATTATGATCTGATAGAATACATGCTAGTGTCTCTATCTTCTTGTATTTGCTAACATTAGCTTTGTGGCATAATATACGGTCTATTTTAGAGAAGGATCCATGTGCTGCTGAGAAGAAAGTGTATTTGCTCTTGGTTGGATGGTATATTCTATAAATGTCCGTTAAGTCTAAATTATTGATTGTGTTATTGAGATCTATGGTTTCTTTGTTCAATATTTGTTTGGAAGATCTGTCCAGTGGTGAGAGAGGTGTGTTAAAATCACCTAGTATTATTGTGTTATGGTCTATTTGGTTTCTGAAATTGAGAAGGATTTGTTTGACATACATGGATGAGCCACTGTTTGGGGCATTGATGTTTATGATTGTTATATCTTGCTGATTTATGCTTCCCTTACGCAGTATGAAATGACCTTCTTTATCCCTTCTGACTAACTTTGGCTTGAAGTCCACATTATCTGAAATGAGGATGGATACTCCAGCTTTTTTGCTGAGTCCATGTGCATGGTATGTTTTTCCCCATCCTTTCACCTCTAGTCTATGGGTATCTTTTTCTATGAGGTGAGTCTCTTGCAGGCAACATATTGTTGGATCTTTCTTTTTAATCCAATCTGCCAGTCTATGTCTTTTGATTGATGAATTCAGGCCATTAACATTCAGGGTTATTATAGAGATATGATTTGGTTTCCCGGACTTTTGGTTCATTTTTTAAATTTTATTTATTTATTTGTTTGACACAACTTGTTTCCTCCTTTGACAATTCCTTTAGGATAATTCCTCCCTTTGCTGATTTGCTTCTTTGTTTTTCATCTCTTCCTCATGGAATATTTTGCTGAGAATGTTCTGTAATGCTGGCTTTCTTTTTGTAAATTCTTTTAGCTTTTGTTTATCATGGAAGGATTTTATTTCATCGTCAAATTTGAAGGTAAGTTTTGCTGGGTATAAGATTCTTGGTTGGCATCCATTTTCTTTCAGGGCTTGAAAAATGTTGTTCCAGGCCCTTCTAGCTTTTAGGGTCTGGATTGAAAAATCTGCTGATATCCGTATTGGTTTCCCCCTGAATGTAATTTGGTTCTTTTCTCTCACAGCCTTTAAAATTCTGTCTTTATTTTGTATGATTGGTATTTTCATTATAATGTGCCTTGGTGTGGGTCTGTTGTAATTTTGTATATTTGGAGTCCTATAAGCCTCTTGAACTTGATTTTCCATTTCATTCTTCAGATTTGGGAAATTTTCTGATGTTAATTCATTGAATAAATTGTTCATTCCTTTGGCTTGTTTCTCTAGGCCTTCCTCAATCCCAATAATTCTTAAATTTGGCCTTTTCATGATATCCCATAGTTCTTGTAGATTCTGTTCATGATTTCTTACCATCTTCTCTGTTTGTTCAACTTTGTTTTCAAGGTTAAATATTTTGTCTTCAATGTCTGAGGTTCTGTCTTCCAGGTGTTCTATCCTATTGGATATGCTTTCTATGGAGTTCTTAATTTGGTTTATTTTTTCCTTCATCTCAAGGATTTCTTTTTGGTTTTTTTTCAATATCTCTAACTCTTTATTGAAATGATCTTTTGCTTCCTGTATTTGCTCTTTTAACTGTCGATTGGTGCGATCATTCAGTGCTTCCATTTGCTCTTTCATCTCATCGTTTGCTTCTCTGATCTTTTTAATTATGTACATTCTGAACTCCTTTTCTGTCATTTCTTCTGCCATGCTGTCATTGGGTTTTATTGATGTAACATCTAGATTTGTTTGCAGCATTTTCTTTCCTTGTTTTCTCATATTGTTCAGGTATCAGTGGACCGCTGAGATATTGCAGATTTCCTCTATTGACTTACAATGTCCCTGAAGATTTCTATATATATATCCCCCCTTAGCCTTCAGTAGGCTGAAGTCTTGGAGGAAGTTGATAATGCGGTGCTCCACAAGGAAGCTGCCTCTCTAGGAGTGGTGGCCTTCAGGTGGGGTATAATCCCTGGTAGTGGGCAGAGGTGCCTCCACTTGTTGACCAATGGTCATCCAAAGGGGACCTAGGCTGCGGGCTGAGGCAAGGCCTGTTTGGGGCTGAGTCTCTGGTTTTCCCGTCCTTGTGGGGAAACCTCACCCGGCAGGGAAGACTCACCCGGTGGGGAGGTCTCGCTGGTCAGTTCCCTCCTAGAGGTTCCCCTCAATTTATAGCTACCGCCTGGGCTGGGCTGCCTTCCTCTGCAAAGTTCCCAGGGGCCCGGGCCTACCTCCTGGGCCTGGGAGCCTCACCCTTCGCAGATGAATCTCCTTAGTCTGCCCCTCCTCAGAGAATCTGCCCGCAGGCCTGGAACCTTCGCTCCGCCCTAAGCCTGTCTCTGTGCGGCTCTTCCACCCAGAAGCCTCCTAGATCCTGGGACCCTGCTCTGCACCTAATCGCCTGGCTATGCGGCCCCTCCTCTGAGCAGCCACCTGGGGCCCCGTACAATCGCTCTGAGTCCCAGAGACCCGCCACATGCCTCTTCCTCCAGACAGCCGCCCAGTATTCCGGTGCGGTCACTAGGAGTCCAAGAAACTCACTGCGTGCCTCCTCCTCCCACCAACCACCCGTAGCCCGGGGCAATCAATCACTCCAAGTCGAAGTGACCCTCCCTGTTCTTCCTCCTTCTCCAGATAACCCCCCAGGTGTTCAGGAGTGGTCGCTCTGAGTGGTTCTGAATCCACGTGACCCGCTGCACGGGTCCTCTGGGCAACTGCCCGGAGCTCTGGTGCGGCCACTCAAGACCAAGCGACCCTCCACTTTTTCCTCCAGGCAGCCCCCCTGTGTTCAGGAGCTGTCACTTTAAGTCCAAACAACTCACCACTCGCCTTCTCCTCTGAGCAGCCGCCTGCAGCTCAAGTGCAGTCACTGCGAGTCCAAAGGACCCGCAGCGCTCCTCCTCCTCCTCCTCCTACTTCTCCGGGCAGGCCCCGGTGTTCAGAAGTGGTCTGAGTCCAAACAGCTCGCCACGCAGCCCCTCCTTTGGCAACCGCCTGTAGCTCTGGTGCAGTCACTCCGAATCCAAGCGGCCACGCTCCTCCTCCTCCTCCTCCTCAGGGCAGGCCCCGGTGTTCTGAGTCCACACAGCTCTCCTCGCCACTCCTCCCCTGGGCAGCCGCCGGAGCCCCAGTGGTTGCTCCGAGTCCCAGCGCTGTGCCGAGTGGCCTCCTTTACGGCACTCCCAGTTGTCCGAGTTCACTGCTCCAGCCGGCGGAGGGGAGTCTCGCCGGCAGCTCTACTTCACAAAGTTTCCTGCGTTCCGGGACCACCATCCCATCCGGGATGCCTCCCCAATTGGAGAGAGTCACCCGGCTGCTTTGAGTTGGTCCCAAGTGTCTCAATATCTCCTCTTTTGAATCCTGAGTCCTGGAGCAACATGAAATGCAGCCACCCTCTAGGCCGCCATCTTGAAACCTCTCTCTCCTATTATTTTAATATGAAAAGTTTTGGGATTTTACCTGATCACTGACTCTACTTTTAAACTTCCACACTATGACCACCCACCTCAATATGCAGCTACACATCTGTCATTTTGGTTCTATCTTGTGTAGAAACAGGCAAGTGATGAGCTCCTCCAATATGCCATCTTTCGAATGGAAATTATCTCTCTAAATTCAATAATTTAGAAGCACTGATATATAGAACTATAAGGATCTTAAATATTATCATGGGAAGTTGAATTTTAAGCAAATGCTTTTACTTTTATAAAAACATCAGATTTTCAAACTATAAGCATTTCAAAGTTTTGGAGAGCAGCAAAGGCTCTCACAATATCAGCACCCTATGGAAACTCTTCTATTGCTTCCGGTGGCTTATTATACTAGTGCATTTTTTCTCTCAGGTACCCAAAAGTACATTCTATCAATGTAGTTATCTTTACTATGCCCTTGACTGATGCTATTTAAACATAGGATTGATAAAATATGACCAATTTCATAATAATACACCATGCAGTGATGATTGGATTACATAGAAGAATATCGAAGTAAAAATCTATATAATCTATAGAGGGAAATATGGGCTATATATAAATAATTCGATATTACAAAATGCAATGTTATATATTTTAGATAAATGGCCCTCCCATAATTTATCCCCAGATATGCCCTTTCATACTCAACCATTCTCTTCCTGCCACTCTCAGTGAAACATTTCTTTAATATCTACCAGAAATTACAACACTGACAAGTTTCCATGCCACATCAACACTCTTAACATTTTATTTCTCAGATGCTATTTATACTCCCATCACTTGTTTTCAGTGAAAATAAATGTTTCTTTTATGTTCTAATAATTTCTAAATTGATCTATCAGAAAGATTTGCTAAAAGTGGAATAGGAAGATCAGTACTGAAATCTATTTCTTCTATGGTTTGAACCAAAATGGGAAATTCACTTAGCTCTATAACTTTGGTATTCTTAATTGTAAAATGGAGATGGTATTTTCCAAATGAAATTATTTTAAGATGTGATCCCATATATGCAAGTAATCTGAATTGTAAATATACAATAAAATTATGTACAGATAAATATGTTATTCATCTCCAGATAATTTTGTAATCAAGACTTGTTTTATAACAAATGTAAAAATTGGAATTTGATATGAGTCCATTTTTATTTTGCCCCTAAAATTGCCTCTAATTTTTTGATGCTTTATACCATTGAGAGCCTCATAAAATCAAGCAATTATAATACATGCGTGTGTGTATATATACACACATAATTGCATTTGAAACCACAGTTGACTGTAAACATGTTTGTTACCTTGGATTGTAGCATGATCTCACTTTTTAGTGCATAGTGCTTTATTAAATAAATTACCTTGATATGAACACAATAAAGGAAATCTTTAAGCTACTCCATGGAAGGCCATAAAGAGAATTAAATGGTTTTGTTCTGTGTAGTAAAGCATCAATTTTGAGCTTCCACAATTTTCCAGAGAGAAGACAAGGTTGGATTTCAGTGTGTGGAAGGATGACTTAAAACAAAAGGTGAGACAGAGATGAGAAATTGAGGATGAAGGGGTCAAGAACATTAAGCAAACATGAGGAAGAGAAATGATCTATCCAAGCATCCTGAAAAATGATATGGACACTGGATTTTATACTGTGTGAAATGTGACTGGATTTATTTCAGTCTTAAAGTTCAAGGTGAGTCCAGCAGGCTGGAGGACAAAAGGCATCATGGAAATAGTCCATTTTGTCATAATGGAGTCTACCAGTCAGGTGGATCATCAGTATTTTCTATTCCATATGATACTATTCAAGTGGTTTCTAAGAAATGCATGTTTGAAAACCATAAAATTATGTAAAGATAAATATGTTGGTTAACAATGAATTGGTTATACGTGGACAAATGCATAAACAATCAGATAGGTAAATCAGAATGTCTAATATCAAAATGGGCAAAGATGTCTTTGGAAAATTGGAAGGGATCTAACGTTCTGACTAAAATCTAACATTTGCATATTTAAATCAATATATAATTTGTTTGCTGCCTTAGAGAAAATTAAAGCTAAATATAGTATAATTAGCATGTAATATGAAGAATGGCTTATCTAAATCTTTTAGAGATATTTGTTATTTATGTACTATAAAGTGAAAAAGTGAAATTTTTTGTAGATATGAGGAAAACCTATATTTTGGAAAATGACTAGTCCTTAATTTGATGCCTGTTTTTAATTCTGTAATTTTTCTCCTGCTTATGACATCAATGTTTTATAAAATCTTATTTTAAAAGTTCACATGGGCTGGGGAGATAGCTCAGCTGGTAGAGTGCTTGCCTTGCAAGCACAAGGCCCTGACTATGATCCCCAGTACTGCAAAAAAAAAAAAAAAAAAAAAAAAAAGTTCACATGCTTCATATTTATTCTAAATGCTTAAAATTGAGTATTAGAGTTAAAGCATGGAAATAACTTTTCTCACATATACATTGCATTAAACATGTAAAATAATTTTTACTGATAGCCATGAAAATAAAAAAAAAACTCTTAGATTTGCTTAATGCAAAATAACTTTTTGTTTTAGATGAAAACTGCAAATATAATGTTGATTTTTCTGTTAATATATTTAATTCTAAATGCAATAGTACTTGTGTGCTATAGGATGGATGTTTGTGTTTCCTCACAATTCATATAATGAAATTCTAACCCCCATTATGATGGTGTGGGAGGTGAAAATTTGGAGAGGTGATGTGGTCCTGGGAAAAAGCCCTCATGAATGCAAATAGTGCTCTTATAAAAGAGATGGAGATAAGTTCCCTGGTACCTTCCACCATGTGAGGACACTGTGAGAACTCAGTTGAACTAGTAAGTGGGCCCTAACCAGGCACCAAATCTGTTGGTACCTTGATCTGTGACTTCCATATCTCCAGAACTGTGAGAAATATATTTGTGCTGTTTATAATCTACCCATTCTATTGTATTTTGTTGTAGCATCCCAAATGGGATACATATACTGTTTGTTTTAAATAAAAATAAAAAATATTTTCCCTGTTCTGATCTCAGAACCCTTTCCCATTGATAGCTAAAACAAACACTTGTGTAAAAAATAAATGAAAGTGTTATCCTGTTCATTTTAGAGAAAAGAACTGGAACTTAGAGAGATTGACTTTTTTACCATGTGTATGTTTCAAATGTTATTTGTTTTATGCCACAGAAAGCTGAATTTCCACCATTGCTTCTCATTAGGTGGAAATAATTAGTGATTCTTACTCTATGACCTCCAATACATCTGTTTAATATCCCTATAGCTATGCAATTACTAGAAGCTCTCATTTTCACCAACAGATCATAAAAATTATGAAGAAAATGATACTGAGGTAAACTCTCCACCTAAATATGGGCTTGTGAAATCCAGTGCTATTTGTTTTGAACTGAAAATGCTAGAAACACAGGTATTTTCTTCTAAACAATGGGCTTACAGTTAGGCTCTGTTGACCCTGGTGAGTCAGTATGCATATTAAAGTAAAGTAAATGTGATAAGTTATTTGCCCTAAATTTTAGACCATAAGAGAACAGTTTCATAAAATAATGAACTCTAGTGTCTGTTAAATTTATTTTAATCCTGAAGTAGAATGTACTTTTTGATATATCTACCCTCATTTTAATTGCTGAATTTGTCACGTATGAAAACTTAGTTTTGATAGATCTGGATTATTCCTTTTAATTATTATATTAGATCGTTTAGAGGACTTCCTTAGTTTAAGCAGGATTCTATATGTATGTTGTTATTTCAGTAATGTCCTAGGCCAAAATTTTAAAATTATTATTATTGTTCTCATTGGACAATTTGACAGATTTTTGAGAAACAAGGTTATAGATATTGTATGACTTGAATTGTCCAAGATCACAAAAAAAGTATTAAGCATATGTAACATAAGTTTTATCCTGCAAGTAAAAATATATTATCTTTATATCATTACACTCAATGAAAGAAAGATTTGATAACTTTTCAAATAATTATTCAAAATATTTACAAGTTGTATTCTTCATCAAGTAGTATATAAGGCTGGGTGTAGAAAACAAATACTGCCCTTTTCCTGCTTCAGATTTACCTATAATCCAGTGAGGCAGACAGAGTATTCAACATATCACAATGTATTAAATGCAAAACGTACTACTGATATGCAGAAGAAAGTTTAACAATATTTGGTGTAATGTACTGGTTGATAGTATAACTTTTGAAATGAGACTGTTTTGAGTTTCAATGATTACTCTGTCACTTCCTATGTGATTTTGCACAGGTAATTTAAGCTTCAAGTCTCTATTCCCAAGTTTTCATATCTAGTAATTTAAGATAAGTCTCCATGATAGTGTTTAAAAAAAGCACAGCCAACTGATTCATGGCATGTACTCAATAAATTTTTGTTTTTTTGTTTTTGTACTGGGGATTTAAGCCAAGGGTACATTACTACTGATTTACATTCCCATTCTTTTTTTTTTAATATATATATTTTTTTTATTTTGAGACACGGTTTTGCTAAGTTGCTGAAGGTTTTGCAAAGGTATGAAGACTGGCATCAAACTTGGGATCCCCTGCCTTAATCTCCCAAATTGCTGGGATTACAGGTGTGTTTCATTTTGCCCAGCAACAAATAAAATATGTATAGGAGGAGCACGAGTAGTCTGCTATGGGAAGATCTTATTTTATGTCCAAAGAGACTAAAAGTCCATATGTTATGGACACAATGAAGGGCATAGGGAATTGGGGAATAAGAATATTGCCTGGGGAGGAAGATAAATCTGGAAAGGTACTTTGGAATCAGCTGACTAATTACATGTGTAAAATAAAGAAGATGAAGGAGGTGAGGACACCCACAAGATTTCTACTTTGCCAATCTGGAAATATGGTGATGGCATTACCATGTTTCATTAAGTGTAGATAATGTCTATTATAAAACACAACAGTAATTTAGTAATGAATTTTTAATGTGAAAAAGTACATATTACATTTTCTCTTCACCAAAAATCATATATTTATAACTATATTCATTTTCTTCTTAAGTACCTAAAAGTATGAAAACAAACTTACAAATCAGTTTAATAAAAGCTTAATGTACATGTATGACTACAAAAACGATATGGATCTACATCATGCACAACCATAGAATTGAAAATTTGTACCCCATTTGTGTACGATGAATCAAAATGCAGTCTGTAAAAATTTAAATAATACTAAAAATCTCAAAAAAAGCTTATTGAGCAAAATTCATAATAACGAAGGGTATTTATTGAGTATTTATCATGTGCTAAAATTGATCTAGGTGTGCCATTTCTTTATCTCCTAAAACTCTGAAACAGCCCTGTCTGATAAGTACTATAACTAGTTCATTTATATAAGTGCAAATCAAAAAGCATTACCAAGGTTATTTTATAAACTTCTGATATTGATTTTTTTATGCTTAGATTATCATTAGAAGGATTCAACAGGAACAAAATGTCAAGACTTTATGATTACTCCTATAAAACTCAATTTAGGATAGAAGTCAGAGGATATCTTTAAAACTTTGTGCTTTATTAAATGGGCTATTATTATTAGAAAGGGAACAAATCAGTCATCCTTGTTTCACTCACTTTTCTTGCCCAATTGAAATACCCATGAAAACCAGAAACAAATGCCATGTTAACTGAATATTTTCTGATCTCTGGAAGAATGACTAGTGCAAATGAATAAAACTAAGAAAGGAGACATACAAGGTATGTGAAGTAACTTTCATATATTTACATATCTGCAAAACCATCTTGGGGTCTGAACTTTTAACCAGAAATCTGAGCAACATTAGTGT
Organism: Sciurus vulgaris; assembly: GCF_902686455.1. NCBI lineage: Eukaryota > Metazoa > Chordata > Mammalia > Rodentia > Sciuridae > Sciurus > Sciurus vulgaris. Next base: position 108,617,220 of record NC_136471.1, read on the forward strand.
TCTGGCATAACAGCTTTTTGAAAGAAAAAAAATAATTTATCTCCACTGTTATTTTTGACTTCTATTCACAGTCAATCATTCTTTTAAATTTTATTTTATTAGAGTTTTATGGTAATACATAGTAGTTGGGGTAATCTTGATGAACTCATACATGCGTAGAAATGGATTTCAGTTTATGATCCCCCTTTTCCCTCCTGTCTTCCCTTCCCTCTCCCCTTCTGCTTCCTCTACTCTACTTGACTTCCTTTTGCTTGTCTATTAATTTATGTTTGATTTGTTCTTTATGCTATCCTATCCTTTCTTCTCCATTTCCTTTATTTAGTCTAGTTTCTGCATATGAGAGAAAACATTTGAACTTGGAGTTTCTGAGTTTAGTTTATTTCACTTAGCACAACAGTCTCCATTTCCATCCATTTCCCAGCCAATGCCATAATTTCGTTATTTTTAATCCTGAACACACACACATTGTGTGTGTGTGTGTGTATGTGTGTGTGTGTTTATATATACACACACACTTCACAGTTTCTTAATCCATTCATGTATTGACTGGCATCTGGGTTGATTCCATGATTTAGCTATTGTGGATTGTGCTGCTATAAGCATTGAGGTGGCTGTATCTCTGTAGTGTACCAACTTTAGATCTTTGAGAAAATACCAAGGAGTGGGATAGCTGAGTTTTGTGATGGTTCTATCCCTAGTTGTTGTTTTCTTTTTCTGAAACAGGGTCTGACTAAATTGCTTAATGTCTCACTAAGATGTTGAGGTTGACTTTGAGCTTGCTATCATCCTGCCTCAGCCTTCCGAGGGGCTGGGATTACAGGTGTGTGCCACTGCACCTGGATAGCCCTAGTTTTTTGCGGAGTTCCATACTGCTTTCCAGAGTGGTTGTACTACTCTGCAGTCCCACCAACAATGTGTAAGTGTACCTTTTCCCCACAATTTCATCAGCATTTATTGTTGTTTGTGTTCTTGATCATTGCCATTCTGACTGGAGTGGGATGAAATCTTGGTGTAGTTTTGATTTGCATTTCCCTGATTAATAAAGATATTCAACATTTTTTCAGGTATTTGTTGGTCATTTGTATTTATTCATTTGAGAAATTTCTGTTTAGTTCTTTTGCCCTCTTATTGATTGGATTATTATTATTATTACTATTGTTATTATTGGTGTTAACTTTTTTATTTCTTTGTATTTTGTGGATATTAATCCTCAAAAGGAAGAGTAGTTGGCCAAGACTTTCTCCCACTCTGTAGTCTCTCTCTTCAAGCTCTTAATTATTTCCTTTGCTTTGCAGAAACATTTTAGTTCTGTGACATCCCACTTTCTGAGAGCTTAGTTTATTTCTTGTGCTTCAGGAGTCTTGTTAAGAAAGTTGGTGCCAGCACCTATTGATGGAGTGTTGACCCCATGTTTTCTTCTAGAAGTTGTAAAATTTCTGGTCTAATTCCTGTCTTTGATCCATTTCAAGTTGAGTTTTTTGCAGGATAAGGGATAGGAGTCTAATTTCATTTTTCTACATATAGCTGTCCAGTTTTCCCAGCACCATTTGTTAAAAAGGTAGTCTTTTATCCAAACTATTTTGGCAACTTGTCAAATATCAGATGGCTATAGGTTTGTGGATTTGTATCTGTGTATTCTATTCCGGTCCATTGCTCATCATGTGTATTTTGCTACCAATACCATGCTGTATTTGTTACTATACCTCTGTAATATAATTTCAGATCAGGTATTGCGATGCTTCCTGCTTTGCTTTTCTTGCTTAGTATTGCTTTGACTATTTTGGGTCTTTTATTCTTCCAAAAGAATTTTAGGACTGATTTTTCTAGTTCTGTGAACAATGTCATTTGTATTTTATGGGGATTGCATTGAATTTGCATATCGCTATTGGTAGTATGGCCATTTGACAATATTAATTCTGTTTACTTAAGAATATGGCATGTATTTTCATATTCTAAGGTCTTCTTCAATTTCTTTCTTCCGTATTCAATAATTTTCATTCTAGAGTTCTTTTAACTTCTTGGTTAGACTGATTCCCAAATATTTCATTTTTTTGAGGTTGTTATTAATGGGATAGTTTTCCTGATTTCTTCCTCAAACAGCCAATCATTCTTATCACATCATATTTTCATATCTCTTTGTGATCTAAATATAGCTAGTAGTAGGACCAGGTCAGAAGCTAAATGAAGAGGCTAATATCATACCAAATTTTAAAATTAAAAAATTGCATTTGGTTTACAAGAGTAGATAATTAGCACTAATCTAATAAGTTAAGACAAACTTCTTATTTTTGTTAAATGCTTACTTATTTTACAATTATTGTAGAATGGTCATAATTTTGTACATATTTTCAAGATACTTGTAGTTTGCTGTTTTGAGAATATATTGTAGGAGAAGACATCAGTCATTTGGGAAGAAAATAATGGTGGCTTGGGAACACAACCTGTCAGAGTTGATGATAGAGTATTTAAATATGTTAGGAATGAAAAAGAGGTAAGTGTTGTGGATTATTCACAGATTTTGTTTTTTTTTCATGTCTAGGACCATTTACTAAGATGAACAGTGAAAGAGAAGAATACATGCAAAGGACTATATGTCTTTTTGATAAATTCATCTCAGTGACACAGTTTGATACGTTAGTTTACAGTTAAATGAAAGAGGAGGGAAAGGAAGAGGGAAGAATGAAGAGAGAGAGAGAGAGGAGAAAGACTTGCAGAGAAGGTGGAGAGGTGGGTGAAGTGATTATCAAGTGAGAGGATCGTGGGATTTGTTAGTATATAATAAACAGTTAATGTTATCACCCCAAACAGGATACAGAAAGAAATTTAAGACAGTCAAGTTGTGAGAACTGAAACTCTGCCATTTAGAAATGTGATAGAGGAAGAGAGTTCAGCAAAGAAAACCAAAGAGGAATCAGAAAGGTGAGAGTAAAGCCAAGGAAGTCCATATAAAAGTCATCATATGAGTATTGTTTTAAGATGGATGAAGTGAATAAATATGACAAATGCTGCTGAGAAGTCCAGGAAAGGAGATTGGAATGCCATTCACAGACATACTGACATGGAGGATATTGGTGACCTTAGGAAGATAACATAAGCATTATTAATCTTATGAATAAAAACAAACAAAAAAAAAAACGGAAAGAAAATGCTGCCTATTTAGCAATAAGGGTCCTAAAAAGTAAAGGCACCTGATATTTTACTAAAATTGATAATAATTTCTCATGAATTTGTCTAGCTACATATAGCTGTTTCCCATAAGAGAAGGACACAGGATAAGGGAATTATAAGGTAATTTGGGAGAAATCATAAAAATTGCAGAGAGAATCAGGGATATACAAAATGCTACTACCAACCCTAGAAAACAAAAAAAGTAAAGAAAATCTGTTTATTTTCATACGAGGAAGAAACGGGTCATTATATATGAACCATAAATATTTTGGAAAGTGAAATGATTTTTTATTCAGTTGCTCAAAACATTTTATTTATTTATTTATTTTTATTTTTATTGTAAACAAATGGGATACATGTTGTTTCTCTGTTTGTACATGAAATAGAGGCATACCATTTGTGTAATCATAAATTTACATAGAGCAATGTTGTTTGATTCATTCTGTTATTTTTTCCCTTCCCCCCAACCCTCCCACCCCTCTTTTCCCTCTATACAGTACTTCCTTCCTCTATACTTGCCCCCCTCCCTAACCCTAACTCTAACCCTAACACTAACCCTTCCCTCCCCCCCATTATGTGTCATCATCCACTTATTAGCGATATCATTCGTCCTTTGGCTTTTTGAGATTGGCTTATCTCACTTAGCATGATATTCTCCAATTTCATCCATTTGCCTGCAAATGCAATAATTTTATCATTCTTTATGCTGGAGCAATATTCCATTGTATATATATATGCCACAGTTTCTTTATCCATTCATCAACTGAAGGACATCTAGGTTGGTTCCACAATCTGGCTATGGTGAATTGAGCAGCTATGAACATTGATGTGGCTGTATCTCTGTAGTATGCTGATTTTAAGTCCTTTGGGTATAGACCAAGGAGTGGGATAGCTGGGTCAAATGGAGGGTCCATTCCAAGTTTTCTAAGGAATCTCCACACTGCTTTCCAGAGTGGCTGCACTAATTTGCAGCCCCACCAGCAATGTATCAGTGTACCTTTCTCCCCACATCCTCGTCAACACCTGTTGTTGCTCGTATTCTTGATAATCGCCATTCTAATTAGGGTGAGATGGAATCTTAGGGTGGTTTTGATTTGCATTTCTCTTACTACTAGAGATGTTGAACATTTTTCCATATGTTTGTTGATTGCTTGTAGATCTTCTTCTGTGAAGTGTCTATTCATTTCCTTAGCCCATTTGTCGACTGGATTATTTGAATTCTTGGAGTAGAGTTTTTTGAGTTCTTTATAGATTCTGGAGATTAGTGCTCTATCTGAAGTATGATTGGCAAAGATATTCTCCCACTCTGTAGGCTCTTTCATCGCATTGCTGATTGTTTCCTTTGCTGAGAGAAAGCTTTTTAGTTTGAATCTATCCCTGTTATTGATTCTGGCTTTTATTTCTTGTGCTATGGGAGTCCTGTTAAGGAAGTCTGGTCCTAAGCCGAAATGTTGAAGATCTAGACCTACTTTTTCTTCTATAATCTGCAGGGTCTCTGGTCTGATTCCGAGGTCCTTAATCCATTTTGAGTTTAGTCTCGTGCATGGTGAGAGATATGAGTTTAGTTTCATTCTGTTGCAGATGGATTTCCAATTCTCCCAGCACCATTTGTTGAAGAGGCTATCTTTTCTCCATTGCATATTTTTGGCCCCTTTGTCTAGTATGAGAAAATTGTATTTATTTGGGTTTGTGTCCGTGTCCTCTATTCTGTACCATTGATATACCTTTCTATTTTGGTACCAATACCATGCCGTTTTTGTTACTATTGCTTTGTAGTAGAGTTGAAGATCTGGTATTGCAATACCCCCTGTTTCACTCTTCCTGCTAAGGATTGCTTTAGCTATTCTGGGTTTCTTATTCTTCCAGATGAATTTCATAATTGCTTGCTCTATTTCTGTAAGGTATGCCATTGGGATTTTAATTGGAATTGCATTGAATTTGTATAGCACTTTAGGTAGTATGGCCATTTTGACAATATTAATTCTTCCTATCCAAGAACATGGAAGATCTTTCCATCTTCTAAGGTGTTCTTTAATTTCTTTCTTTAGTGTTGTATAGTTCTCATTGTAGAGATCTTTCACCACTTTTGTGAGATTGATTTCCAAGTATTTTATTTTTTTCGATGCTATTGTGAATAGGGTAGTTTTCCTAATTTCTCTTTCTGAAGATTCATCACTTATGTATAAAAATGCATTGGATTTATGGGCATTGATCTTGTAACCTGCTACTTTACTGAATTAACTTATGAGTTCTAAGAGTTTTCTGGTGGAATTTCCAGGTTCCTCTAAATATATAATCATGTCATCAGCGAACAGGGATAGTTTGAGTTCTTCTTTTCCAATTCGTTTCCCTTTAATTTCTTTGGGTTTGTCTAATTGCTCTGGCTAGAGTCTCGAAAACGATGTTGAATAGAAGTGGTGAAAGAGGGCATCCTTGCCTTGTTCCAGTTTTTAGGGGGAATGCTTTCAGTTTTTCACCATTTAGAATGATATTCGCCATGGGCTTAGCATAAATGGCCTTTACAATGTTAAGGAATGTTCCCACTATCCCTATTTTTTCTAATGTTTTGAGCATGAAGGGGTGCTGTATTTTATCAAATGCTTTTTCTGCATCTATTGAAATAATCATGTGATTCTTGACTTTAAATCTATTGATAGGGTGAATTACATTTATTGATTTCCTGATGTTGAACCAACGTTGCATCCCTGGGATGAAACCCACTTGATCATGGTGCACTATCTTTTTAATATGTTTTTGTATGCGATTTGCTAAAATTTTGTTCAGATTTTTTGCGTCAATGTTCATTAAGGATATTGGTCTGAAATTTTCTTTCCTTGATGAGTCTCTGTCTGGTTTAGGTATCAGTGTGATATTGGCTTCATAGAATGAGTTTGGGAGGGTTCCCTCCTCTTCTGTTTTATGGAATACTTTGAGAAGTATTGGAATGAGCTCTACTTTAAAGGTTTTGTAGAACTTGGCTGAGAACCCATCTGGTCCCGGACTTTTCTTTGTTGGTAGGCTTTTGATGACTTCTTCTATTTCATTACTTGAATGTGCTCTATTTAAATTTTGTATGTCCTCCTCGTTCAGTTTAGGTAATTCATATGTCTCTAGACACCTGTTGATGTTTTCGAAATTCTCTATTTTGTTGGAGCATAGATTTTCAAAATAGCTTTTAATTATATTTTGTATTTCAGTCATGTCTGTTGTGATATTTCCTTGTTCATTCCAAATTTTAGTGATTTGGGTTTTCTCTCCTCTTCTCTTTGTCAGTGTAGCTAAAGGTTTATCAATTTGGTTTATTTTTTCGAAGAACCAAGTATTTATTTTGTCAATTTTTTGTATTGTTTCTTTTGTTTTAGTTTTGTTGATTTCGGCTCTGATTTTAACTATTTCCTGTCTTCTACTACTTTTGGTGTTGGTCTGTTCTTCCTTTTCTAGGGCTTTGAGCTGTAGTGTTAGGTCGTTTATTTGTTGAGTTTTACTTCTTTTTTTGAATGCCATCCATGAAATAAGTTATCCTCTAAGTACTGATTTCATAGTGTCCCAGAGATTTTGATATATTTCTTTCTTCTCATTTACCTCTAAGAGTTTTTTAATTTCCTTTCTAATATCTTCTGTTATCCTTTCATCATATAATAGCATATTGTTTAATCTCCAGTTGTTGGAGTAGTTTCTGTTTTTTACTCTTTCATTTATTTCTAACTTCAATCCATTATGATCTGATAGAATACAAGGTAGTGTCTCTATATTCTTGTATTTGCTAACATTAGCTTTGTGGCATAATATATGGTCTATTTTAGAGAAGGATCCATGTGCTGCTGAGAAGAAAGTGTATTCGCTCTTGGTTGGATGGTATATTCCATAAATGTCTGTTACGTCTAAATTATTGATTGTGTTATTGAGATCTATGGTTTCTTTGTTCAATTTTTGTTTGGAAGATCTGTCCAGTGGTGAGAGAGGCATGTTAAAATCACCTAGTATTATTGTGTTATGGTCTATTTGGTTTCTGAAATTGAGAAGGATTTGTTTGACATACATGGGTGAGCCACTCTTTGGGGCATAGATATTTATGCTTGTTATATCTTGCTGATTTATGCTTCCCTTAAGCAGTATGAAATGTCCTTCTTTATCCCTTCTAACTTTGGCTTCAAGTCCACATTATCTGAAATGAGGATGGATACTCCAGCTTTTTTGCTGAGTCCATGTGCATGGTATGTTTTTCCCCATCCTTTCACCTTTAGTCTATGGGTATCTTTTTCTATGAGGTGAGTCTCTTGCAGGCAACATATTGTTGGATCTTTCTTTTTAATCCAATCTGCCAGTCTATGTCTTTTGATTGATGAATTCAGGCCATTAACATTCAGGGTAATTATTGAGATATGATTTGTATTCCCGGTCATTTGGTTCATTTATTTTATTTTATTTATTTATTTATTTTTTGACACGATTTGGTTCCTCCTTTATTTGACAATTCCTTTAGGATAATTCCTCCCTTTGCTGATTTGCTTCTTTGATTTTAATCTCTTCCTCATAGAATATTTTGCTGAGAATGTTCTGTAATGCTGGCTTTCTTTTTGTAAATTCTTTTACCTTTTGTTTATCATGGAAGGATTTTATTTCATCGTCATTTTGAAGGTAAGTTTTGCTGGGTATAAGATTCTTGGTTGGCATCCATTTTCTTTCAGGGCTTGGTAAATGTCGTTCCAGGCACTTCTAGCTTTTAGGGTCTGGATTGAAAAGTCTGCTGATATCCATATTGGTTTCCCCCTGAATGTAATTTCGTTCTTTTCTCTCGTGTCCTTTAAAATTTTGTCTTTGTTTTGTATGTTAGGTATTTTCATTATAATGTGACTTGGTGTGGGTCTGTTGTAATTTTGTCTATTTGGAGTCCTATAATCCTCTTGAACTTGATTTTCCATTTCATTCTTCAGATTTGGGAAATTTTTCTGATATTATTTCATTGAAAAGATTGTTCATTCTTTTGGTTTGTTTCTTAGTGCCTTCCTCAATCCCAATAATTCTTATATTTGGCCTTTTCATGATATCCCATAGCTCTTGGAGATTCTGTTCATGATTTCTTACCATCTTCTCTGTTTGGTCAACTTTGTTTTCAAGATTTAATATTTTGTCTTCAATATCTGAGGTTCTGTCTTCAGGTGTTCTATCCTATTGGTCATGCTTTCTATGGAGTTCTTAATTTGGTTTATTTTTTCCTTCATTTCAAGGATTTCTTTTTTTTTCAATATCTCTAATTGTTTATTGAAATGATCTTTTGCTTCCTGTATTTGCTCTTTTAACTGTCGATTGGTGCGATCATTCAATGGCTGCATTTGCTCTTTCATCTCATCGTTTGCTTCCCTGATCATTTTAATTATGTACATTCTGAAATCCCTTTCTGTCATTTCTTCTGCCATGCTGTCATTGGATTTTATTGATGTATCATCTAGATTTGTTTGGGGCATTTTGTTCCCTTGTTTTCTCATATTGTTCAGGTATCAGTCGACCGCTAAGTTATTGCAGATTTCCTCTATTGACTTATAATGTCCCTGAAGATTTCTAATATATCCCCTCTTATCCTTCAGTAGGCTGAAGTCTTGGAGGAAGTTGATAGTGTGGTGCTCCACAAGGAAGCTGCCTCTCTAGGGGTGGTGGCCTTAGGGTGGTGTATATTCCTTGCTAGTGGGCAGAGTTGCCTCCACTTGTTGACCAATGGTCATCCAAGGGGGAACTAAGCTGCGGTCTGAGGCAAGGCCTGTTTTGGCCTGTTTCTCTGGTTTTACTGTCCTTGTGGGAAAACATCACCCGGCAGGGAAGACTCACCTGGTGGGGAGGTATCGCTGGTCAGTTCCCCTCCTAGAGGTTCCCCTCAATCTACAACTACCACCTGGGCTGGGCTGCCTTCCTCTTCAATGTTCCCAGGGTCCCCGACCTACCTCCTGTGCCTGGGAGCCTCACCCTTCACAGACGAGTCTCCTTAGGCTGCCTCTCCTCAGAGAATCTGCCCGCAGCCCTGGAACCTTCGCTCCATCCCTAAGCGTGTCTCTGTGCGGCTCTTCCATCAAGAAGCCTCCTAGGTCCTGGGACCATGCTCTGCACCTAATCGCCTGGCTATGTGGCCCCACCTCTGTGCAGCCACCTGGAGCCCCGTATAGTCACTCCGAGTCCCAGCGACCCCCTGCACACCTCTTCCTCCAGACAGCTGCCTGGTGTTCCAGTGCAGTCACTAGGAGTCCAAGCAACTCACTGCGTGCCTCCACCTCCTTCCAAGCTCCGTAGCCCTGGGAGTTACTCCAAGTCCAAGTGACCCACCCTGTTCCTCCTCCTCCAGGCAGCCCCCTGGTGTTCAGGAGCGGTTGCTTTGAGTCCAAACAACTCACCAATCACCTCCTTTTCTGAGCAGCCTCCCGGAGCTCTGATGCAGTCACTCTGAGTCCAAGCGACCCACCGCACTCCTCCTCCTCCTCTTCTTCCGGGCAGCCCCCCCCCACCCCCGGTGTTCAGAAGCGGTCGCTCTGGGTCCAAACAGCTTGCCATACAGCTCCTCCTCTGGCAACTGCCTGTAGCTCTGGTGCAGTCACTCTGAGTCCAAGTGACCGGCCGCACTCCTCCTCCTCCTCCGGGCAGCCCCCCGGTGTTCAGGAGTGGTGGCTCTGAGTCCAAACAGCTCACCATGCTGTTCCTCCTCTGGGCATCCACCGGGAGCCCCAGTGGTTGGTCCGAGTCCAAGTGCTGTGCTGAGCGGCCTCCTCTACGACACTCCCAGTTGTCTGAGTTCACTGCTCCAGCGGGGGGAGGGGTGTATCACCGGGCAGCTCTACTTCACAAAATTCCCTGCCTTCTGGGACTACCGCCCCATCCGGGACACCTCCTCAAAGGGAGAGACTCACCCGGCTGCTTTGAGTTGGTCCCAAGTCTCTCAATATCTCCTCTTTTGAATCCTGGGTCCTGGAGCAACATGAAATGCAGCCACCCTCTAGTCCACCATCTTGAAACCCCCTACTTATTGTTATTATTTAGAAAAGCATTTATTGTAAAATTGAAAGCTTAATTAGAATATCATAATTGTTTTCAAATATTTATGGCATAAAGTAAATTTATACCAATAATAATACAAATTAGAAATTCTGAAACTTACTAGAAACACATATTTATAATATAATTTAGATACATTTAACTGAAACACAAAGCAAAACAAAAACTCCTCAAAAATTCTACTATTTATCGTTGAAAAATTTTGGAAAGTGTTTAGTCAGACTTAGCTATTATGTTTGAAGTTAATTGAAAAATTTTGTTCAATGATACTTTTAAAATATGATACTATATATTTAGAAGTTGCAAAATTTTACTTAAGACAGCTACTACATGAAGGCCCACGAAAAAATATGTATCTGATTAAAAAGCCCTAGCATATTAGTTGTAAGATAGCACCTTGTGGTGACTGAGTATACACAGTTTTAAATCGAGTAATATCTTTCATAGTCAAATATTTTGAAATAGATATGGACAATCAAATAGGCATACATAGGAGATAAATGGGAAAAATATTTGAATTGAATTCTTTGTGTTAGACATGATTACCATGTCTTTGGAATGGATAAATTAGGAAGAAGTATTAGGGCATGGGGAGATTTAAAGAGGACTATGGACAATTTGCTTAAAAGTAATTTACAATCGAACATCTTAAATGAGCTCCAAATATCCTTTTTACCTATGAAACTTCCTTACTATCCTATTCTCACCCCAGAAAATACCTAGCTTTGATGAAGCTTGGATGCTCTGTTACATAACAACCTATAACATTAAGGAGTGACACGTGCAGTATCAGTGTATGAATATCCCCAGTGTCTCATGTGCACTTGATGACTACTGTCACAAATGGTACTGTTATGACTTTACAAGACATAAATTATAAGCATGAAAAATGTTTCCATTTCTTCCAGTATGCCAAAATATTCCCAATATGATATAAATATTGGGAATATAATATAATTGAATCTCTCTGCCAAAAGGGAAGATCTCTGATCTTTGGAGAGAGAAACTGATCTGATTTATCCAAACAAATATACTACCAAAAAGTATATAGTATTAGAAAATAATTTGGAGGTTAAAAGTATATTGAGATATATGAAAACATGGTGATTTGAATAAAGAATATTTTATTTTTTTTCTGTTAACTATTTGGTCTTTTAAGTTTAAAAACCAAAATTGCAATTTCACATATTTTAGGGCTTTTTAAATGTTATACTGTGTTTTCTTAAATATCACATTGCTCTGATTTTGAATACATGTGCCTTGGAATTTGTAAATATTTTATAATAGACATTTTTTGCAAGCAAACTTGAAACATGTTTGTTGAAATAAGACTCATTTCTCTTGAAAATGTGTTAGCCAAGAAGAAATCAAAATGTAAGAAAAGAATGAGAAAATGTACATGTAACACCTCTAACAGGTTTTACTACTTGCATCTGCTCTTTTTTAAAACTCTGGTCATTGTTACACATTGCATGATTTGATGTGTAATTTAAATTATCTTAAAGACTCACATGTTTCATGTAGGTTTGTTTATGTTATTGTTTGTTTTGTGTTTTTGAGTGAAATCTGGCTTTTCCCCTTTGCAACTACTTCTGCATTTCTGTTTCAGCTTTTACCAGTAGTGACTCTGTTACTCTCATATCTTCCAAGAAACCTTGAAAAAGGGTTTTCTTATTTTTTCCTATGACTTCCAAAGCATTTTATTGTCCCTCCCTAAAAGGTTTCAGCTTCAAAGTTTTCAATCTGTTTATTAGAAGGCGAAACTCGAAATTTTTTTTGCCTTTCTTCTTGGAGAATTTTGTAATTCAAATGTGGCAGCGAATAGGTTCAGTAATGAGGTGAAAGTGGAAGCTTATATATTGAGATGACAATCAGACAAGCTTTCAAAAGTTTTGTGGTGGTAAGGGACAAAAATTGGAGTTCAGAGACTTTCAAGTAGAGATACCATATTAACAACCTGAGTGTACTATTGATACTCCAAAAGGCTATTCTGTAAGAGAGAACCAGAAATAACCCAACTTCAGCAAGGATTAAAGTCCAGCTTCCAGTAATAAGATAATTCCTACTTAATGACAGCAATCTTCCATTAGTATACCTGACTGAGAGAAACAAAAATTTCTTGAGAGGTTGATAATGTCAGATAGTCTCAAAGTATCTGCACACTTTTTACACATACTATTCTGCACATGGAAAAAGGTCTAACAAATGTCTAGTTACTGTTCCAGGAGAATAGAAGACAAAGACAGTACTGTGGAGAGCTATGACTGAGAAATTCCCAAAGCTGGAAAATGCTAATGACCCAGATACACAGATTTAGAAAATAATACAAACCACAATAAGAATAAATATAAAGAAAACAATAATCACATATTAAGAATGAAAACCAAACATATCTTAATATGTGTGTTTGTGTATAATATTAGCAGAGAAATATTTTTACTTCCCTAAAACCTCCTATGACCCACCAATTCCATCCTCCTTTACTTCCAACAAATACCTGGAAACCACTGATTTATATATATATCAATATATCATATTATATATGAATAATTTGTGTGTGTGGATATATAATATATATATGTGTGTGTGTGTATATATATATTTGTATTTTACATAATTTTTGCCTTTTCTAGAATGTTGTAGATTTGGAATTACACAGTATGCAGCTTTTTTATTGTTTGTTATTTCCACAATCCCAGAGTGCTGGGGACTCGAACTTGGGCCTCCAGCATGAGAGGCAGGCACTCTATGAGATGGGCTACATGGCATGCCCTATGCAGCTTTTTTAGATTGGCTTCTTTCACATAGCACTATGAATTGTTCATGGCTTGATGGATCATTCTTTCATATTCTACTAAATGGTTTACCACAGATTGTTTATTCATTCACCTACTGAAGGATATCTTGGTTGTTTCCAAGTTTTGGTAATCAAGAAAATAGTTCCTATAAACATTGTCATTGTTGTGCAAGACTTTTGGTAGACATAAATTTTTAGCTCATTTGGGTAAATACCAAGGATCATGGTTGATAAATCATATACTATGTTTAGTTTGCAATAAATTTTCAAGCTGTATTCCAAAGTGGTTGTCCAAGGTTGCATTCTCACCAACAAAGAATGAGAGTTTCTGTAACTCCATTATTTTCCCAGTATTTGGTGATTTATTTTCTTATAATTTGCAATACTCTAAGGAAATACAGTATTGAGAATCTCTTTTTGGTTAATTTCCATTTGTATAGCATCTTTGATGATGATTATTTATTTATTTACTTATTTATTTATTTTGGTACTGAGGACTGAACCTGGGGCACTCAACCACTGAACCACATCCCCAGACCTATTTAGCATTTTATTTAGAGAGAGGGTCTCACTGAGTTTCTTAGCACCTGGTGGTTTCTGAGGCTGGTGTTTGAACTTGCAATCCTCCTGCCTCAGTCTCCTGAGCCACTGGAATTACAGGCACCACTGTGCCCAGCTCCATTTTTTATATTGAGATATTTTTGTATTGAGTTTCCAGAGTTCTTTGCCTATTTTGGATACAAATCCTTTATCCTACATGTGTTTAATAAATACTTTATCCCATTATGTGGCCTGATTTTCATTCTGTTAACAATTTCTTTCACTGAACATCAAATTTTCTTTTAAGGAATTCTAATTTATCATATTTTTCTTGAATTATTCTTAAATCCATAGCCAGCCAAAGACAAATTCGCCTATATTTTCTCCAGTGTTATCATTTATGAGTTTTATTATTCTGCATCTTACATTTAGGACTGTTGCACATTTTGAATTAATTTTTAACATATGTAAGATCTGCATAAGATTCTTTTTCCCATGTAGATGTCCAATTGTTTCAGTAACGTATGTTGGAAAAGGTCATTCTTTTTTTAATGTTTATGTTAGTGCATTATTAATATGCATGATAGGGGGGTTTATATTTGGCACGGTCATTGTTTATCCATTGAATTTCATTGCCCTCTTGTGAAAGACAAATTAACTATATTTATGTAGACCTAATTTGGGACTGTATTCTGTTCTATGGCTCTATTTGTGTATTCATTTGGCAGTACCACAATACATTTATTATTGTTGCTATTACAGTACTAAGATGGATAATATCAGTCCTTCAACTTTGTTAGTTGCCTTCAAAACTGTGTTGGCTGTTCTGTTTTTTATTTTTGTTTTGTTTTGTTTTTATCTTTCCATGTAAACTTTAGGATCTATTTTTGATATCCACAAAATAACTTTCCAATCTCTTGGTTAGAAATACATTAAATATATAGAACAGGTTGGGAAGAATTGAAATCTTGGAAATATTGTCTTCTGTATACATGAACATATTTCTATTCATTGACATCTTTAATATTTCATCGGTATTTTAGGTTTGCCTCATGTAGATCTTACACATATTACTTGCATATGTTCTTTTATGTGTGTGTTAATATAAATGATACTGTGTATTTAACTCTAAATTCTGACTCTTTGCTGCTGGTTTGCAAGAGTGCAAATTATTTCTTATATTAACACTGTATCTTGAATCTTTATTGTAATCACTTTTTAGATTATACTTTTTGGAATCAGTAATATTTTGTTGATTCTTTGGGATTTTGCATATTGACAATCATGTCAACTGCAGTAAAACAAAAACAACAACCAAAACAGCTTTTCCCCACCTCCTTAATCTCTATAGTTTTCATTTCTGGTCTTATTGCATTTCCTAGGACTTTTAGTATAATGTTTAGTGGTGAATGGCAAGACTGAACTTCCTTACCTTATTCCTGAACTTACTATGAAAATATATAGCTTCTTACCATTAAATATTGGTGGGGGTTTCTCAGTTTTATGAGGTTTGTCCACACTTTTGTAAATTTTACCTCCAGGAAACCTCATGTTGAAGACCAGACCAGAAAAAAAAAAAAAAAAAAAAACAAAAAACAAAAAAACATTATACTCCTCTCAGCACTGGGAGGGGGAAAATAACCCTTTTGGATAATTCAGAGGGGGAAAAATCTTATCTATATGCCACAAAGATAAAAATTATATTTAACTTCAGGAACCATGTAGGAAAGAAAGGAGTATAATGAAATATTATAAGTGTTGAGGGAAAAGCACCCTACCATCATAAAATTCTGTATCCTGCCAGAAGCGACATCATACATCTGTAATCCCAGCAACCCAAGAGGCTGAGGCAAGAGGTTCCCACGTTCAAGGTCAGTCTCAACAATTTAGCAAGACCCTAAGCAACTCAGACTTATCTCAAAATAAAAAATAAAAAGTGCTGAGGATGTAGCTCAGTGCTAAAGCACCCATGGGTTAAACCCCCAGTACCCTCCCAAAATTCTGTATCCTGAGAAATTATTCTTAAAAAGTGAAGAAGAGATTAAGACTTTTTTCAGACAAAAGAACTGATGGAATTTATTATGAGTAGACTTGCTTTGCTAGAAATGTTAAAAGAATTTCTTTGAAGAGAAAAGAATTTATATAGATATCTCATATCTACATAATGGAAGGAAGACCATTAGAAAAGGAATAAGTGATGACAAAATAAAAGTGTTTAATATCCTTATTTTTAATGGATATAATATAACTGTTCAAAGCAACCACAGAAATAATGTATTTGATGATTATGGCATATGTATAATTGAATGAATGACAGCAATCAGTAACTCTTTGTTATTATAAAGTGCTTGGTACTGCCTGTGAACCTCTGCAGAATTATTTGTAAGTGGACATGGATCAGCTGTAAACGTGTATTCCAAATTCTAGGGCAACCACTAAACACGGAAATAAAGGAAATATAACCAATATGTTAAGAAAGGAGAGAAAATGAAATGACAGAAAATGCTCAATTAAATTCATAAAAGGCAGAAAAATGTGTAAGATAAAAATAAGAATGAAGAACAAGGGCAACAATTGGAAAACAGTAACAAATATGGTAGATAGTGATCCAACTATATTGATAATCATATTAAATGTCAGTGGTATGTATGTAAATATCATTTAAAAGAGATTTCCAGAGTGGATTAAATGTAAAACCCAATGCATGTTGTCTACAAAACTCACTTTAAATATAAATACACATATAAATTAGAACTAAAGAGATGGAGATAGTTCTACCATGCTAATGATAATCAAAAGAGAGCTGCAGTATGTTTACTAATTTTAGACAGAGCATGCCTTAGAGCAAGAAAATTTATGAAGTATAAAGAAAGGCAACAGATAATGATAAGGGGATAATCTATAAGAAGATATAGCAATCCTTAATTTCTCCGTGCCTGTTATGGCTCAGATATTAGGTATCCTCCAAAAACTCATGTGTGTGACAATACAAGAAAGTTTAGAGATGAAATTTATTAGATTACAAGAGCTTTAACCTAATTGGTGGATTAATCTACTGATAGGGAATAACTGGGTTGGTAACTGCAGGCAGGTAGAATGTGGCTAGAGGAGGTGGGTCATTGGGGGCTTGCCTTTGAGATACATATTTTGTCCAAAAAGCTGACTAAAAACTACTTAACAGCAGAGCATTAAAATGCATTATGTGTAAGCTATTTATCTTTCTATTTCTAGTATTCTTCCTTTTTGTTTCACCGTTAAAACTTTGTACACCTGTGATCATTCTCAGTCATGACTCTAATCAAGTTATTTCCTTTTAAAATCTTTAATGGCTCTTTCCTAACCTAGAGAGCTAAGAACAGTGCTTCAACCTGAATTTCAGACCAATGATCAGTATGACAAATCATTCCACTTTACTCGTTTATTTATTCCTGGTTTACTGCATACAAAATAGGCCCTGTACTTTTCCAACCTCCAAAGTTTTTTTATCCTATTTTGTGGTGCTGCTACTTCTGTCTATTGCAGACAACTAAAATTCTAGCCTTTTCTTTGAACAATATTCAAAATGCCATGTTTTAAATGCCATGTCATTTTTATGAATCTTTTTATTTACTCATATTTTCCTACTCTGAATATTTTTTATACTTTAAAAAATTTGTAACATATAATATTTTCCCTTATATCACAGTCCTTTGTGAACTGCATGCTATCCTCCTGGGTTATAAGATCTTTGAGGACATGGCTTTATATATGTTCTGCACCATATAACACAGAATCTCACACATAGGTGGTGATAAAATATGTTGGCTCAATATCGTTGTTTTCAAATTTATATCAGTGACAGAGAAACTAATTCTCTTTCATGAAGATTTCCTGAGCATTCAGGTCCTTTTTTTTATTTCTCTCTAGTCTGAAATTCTATAGTACTCAATCTCTGCACCAGTTGTTTTAGCAGTTAATTACTTATTTAATGGTGCCATGTGTCATTCTCAGTAGTTTAAAAGTTGCTTGAGGGCTGGGGCAGTTTTCATTATCTCTTTTGTATTCTTTACAGTGCCTTGAATACATAAGTGATCCAATGAATACTTGTTGAATTAGATTGAACATAGTAGTCTTTCATCCTTCTTCCAAAATGCCACACATTTGGCATGCAAATGAAGCATCAATAAATTAGTGGACAATTGTGAAAATATAATGAAAGTCGCACATAAAATTCAGCTTCTGGAGAGAAATATTGCTCTGCACTCATCCACATCATTTGGCAACCACACTCCAGCTTCATTTATACTAAAATTATCCATTATAAGGCAACAGTTTGATGTACAACTGTGATTCTGAATAACCATCCCTTTGCTCATCATTTAAATCTTTATTTCAAAAGGATTTTTCTCTATTGCTCATTTCTCTGTACTTTAGAAAATATATGCATTTTACCTGCTGTCTTTCCTTCACCTTCTTTTTTTTTGATAGGATTCCAGTCACAGTGAAGTATTCCCTAAATAATAACTACCTTTGTCAATCCAGGTGAACGTTAGGTATAAATATGCCTTCCTTCATGTTTTCTCTTCTTTCCCAGTATGAGAATTATATCATATGAAATAATATTGGGGATAATTACAATGAGGATATAATTGTACCTCTTTAAACTTTCCTTCCTCATTTTGAGGTTTTTACAGTTATATATTATATGTGACTTTACAAAGTCAGGCCAGTGCTATGCATCTTCTCGAAAGTTTGTAGTTATTGAAATCATTAGAATTGAAAGAATTCTATAATTGTGTTACAGAAAAATATCAATTAAACACTTTTTTATATTTAACTAGTAAAACCAGTGGCTATTGTATAAATTCCAGAAACTAACAAAGATTCTTTGAAATCAGTAGCAATTAAATTACTGCATTGTATTAATTATGCCTTTTACGTACTAATGATTGCTTAATTTGATATGTCCTGGGTGATAAACATCTCTCCTAAATCATCATAAAAATGCCAAACACTAAATATGATAGAAAACCACTAATTACATTAACCATGTGTCTTATGAATTAAATGTAACATTTATAAATAAAATTTGGTATTTTTTCAAAGGGTCAGAGTGCTCAAAAGCATTTTTCATCAATTAAAATTAATCAATGTGGGGTTGAGATTATGGCTTAGCAGTAGAGAGCTTGCCTGGCCTGTGTGAGGCACCAGGTTCAATCCTCATCACCACATAAAAATAAATGAATAAAATAAAGACACTGTGTTCATCTACAACTAAAAATAATCAATGTACAAAATTTCTTAATTTATAAGCAAACACACAGAAATAAAAATGCTCATAGAAAAAAATCTTTCAAGTATTTTTTAAAGATTACAAGAAAAAGCAGGAGGAAAATTTGCCAAAAGTAATTGAAAATACTATCTTGAAGTTTAAGAGAGCAGAGTATAAAGAGTGTAAAATTAATTGTATTGTTTTTCAGTGATGACCAGGATGTAGAAGTATAAATACTTCATAAAAAATTGGCCTCATTTTCATTATCATTTTAATGTGCTTTCAGACATATGCAATATTCTTGCTATATTACTAATGGTGTTCTTTCAGGCCTGCCTTCACACCCAGTGCCTTTAAACTGCCTTTATAATGTTTTTTATAACAATTTCTATTTAAATGCAAAGACCTATGGGGCTAGACATTACTGGCTTTTCCTTTTTATGTGCATTTGTAAAATACAATTCAACTTAGTATTTCCTCCATTTACTAAGTTTATGATGAAAATAAAATGCTCTAAAATATTTTGTAAATAATATTATTTTGTATTTATTGCAAAATATCAGACTGGAAAATTAACATATAACTAAAAATTTTACAATTATTGGAACTTCTTAAAGATTATTGCTCACTTACTGTCTCAATCTTCTAAGGAAAGCCTTTATTTCATTGTAATGTCTAAAATGTATCTCCTTAGTGAATATATACTATGCATATTGCTTTAAAATACTATTCTCTTTATAGCTGTGAGGATCCATAAGATTATGCTATGGTTTGTAATATGAAGCTAAAATTTACACTGTGAGAATTCTTACTTGCTGGTAACTTTTAATGAGCTGTCCAGATAGACTAAAATTCTAATGAAATTTTCAAAGTAAGAACACAAGTTCTTCCCTACTCTGATGTTTTGCAATTTGAAATATTTTAGTCCTCCCTTTCCCTTCTGTTTGGGGTTCTATAAGACACTGCCCCATTGCAATTTGTGTGGTATTCCTTATTATCTATTTATTTAAAAGTCTGTATGCTTTCTAAATTTTTACTTCCTGTTTAATTGCTAGTCTGCTTCAGTCCCCTTTATTTTATAGAATAGAGAAGTAGAAAGAAACAATCCATGAAGAAAATGGTGGGAAGGAGAGAAGATGGTAAAAAATGCTTGAATGGGGACTGTTAGAAATTTCAGTTCTAGGTAAAATGGAGTAAACTCATCCCATTGCATTTTTCTCACTGGATACTTCTGTAAAACCTGGATAGAATACAGATTTGAGCTTTAGTCTTTTCAAATGTTAAACTTATTTGCTTATTTAATAGACAGTAATTGTATATATTTGGAGATTACAATGTGATGTTTTGATGTTTTTATACATTGTAGAAAAATTATATCAAACTACAAACATTTCCATTACTTAGCTTCTTGTAATATTTGTGGCAAAAATATTTAAATCTATTCCTCACATGAGTTTGAATTATGTCATAATATTATCAGTATAGTTACTAGCAATTATAGAAAATAGTATAGATGCTCCTCATAAAAATGAAATCAGAATTACCATACTATCCAGCACTCTGACTTCTGGGTGTATTTCCAAATGAATTGTAATCAGTATCTCAGAGAGATATTTGCATTTCCATATTCATTTAAGCACCTTTGAGCTTTCTAAAAAGTTAGTGGTAGCAGGCAAGTCAGGAAGAAGACTGGAAATTGAAGTACCTTCACATTAGTGGTGGAGTTTACCATTTTTTCTCCATCCATATCTCCCAACCTAGAGTCAATGAATCAAAATGGCACCAGGGGATTCTGAAGATGGCAGATTAGAGGAAGGGTGCATGCCTCAGCAGTTCTGCTGCACAAAATTTAAGCAGCAGGAAAACTGCAACTCAGTGAGTTGAGTGACTAAGGGAATTCACTGAAATTCAACACTGGACTGTAAAGTAATCACAGAGACACAGAAAATCAGAAACTTTGAATATAAAATAAGAGTGCATTAGAGACTTGTCATCTTGGCTGGCTGCAGTGGGAGGCTTCAGTGCTACCAGCCCACTGCTGAGAGGAGGGGAAGCATAGGCAGAGAGAGAGGAAAGTGTGGAGAATAAAAATGGCTAGGGAGAAACTGTGGAATAGAGAGGAAAGCTGATCTTAACTGACCTGGACATGTTTGGGGAAGTGATTGAGTGAAAATCAACCAAAATGAGTAGGCACACAGGTAGAGTCTGGCTGGAACCAGAGTCAGCAGTGGTAGGAGACATTTTCAGGTAGTTTTGTGACAGTGAGCAGAGGTGGGAGATCAGGAGGTACTCATGAAAAAAGTTTCCAGCCTGACCCAGGAGTCACCTCTGTTTGGGTCCAGGGTGTTCGTGGATCAGTGTAATTGAAACAAGTTCAGCAAGAATTGTGCCTGGGGTATCCAGGCTCAGGACACTGAAGAAAGAGAGAGAGAGAGTCCCCTTTGTTGCTGGTTTCATATAAGCAACTAGGAAGATGCCAATAAAAGGCCATATACATGCATCTGCACACCAGGTCTGATCCTGGGTAATTCATATCCCTGGCAGTGATTATGTGAGGCAGGTGAAAGTTTTGACTCCTAAACTGGAATTTTTGGAAGGCACCTGAGTTCCAAACACACAGCAGAGATTGGCATCTGCCCAGCTTTAGGGGGCATGGATCAAATCTCAAATACTCACTGACAGAGTTTCAAAGGTCAGCCAAGAATAAACCTTACCTGCTGGAACTTCTAATTTCAAACTCTGCATCAGCCCCAGTGAGGAAGTACATCACCTTTCAACACTCCCTAGTTTGTCCCATCTTATACTGTGAGATTGGAAGTCAAGAACTACTATAACCAACTTTGGCTCCTGACCACAATGGCTGGCAGCTTGGTGAGAAACACAAAGAAGTGGGACTTAACAACCTCCATTTCTTGATCTAAGGGTAACAGAGCCCAAATATGTAGTAAATAAATGAACAAACAAATACAAAATAAGGCAAAACAGCATAAGCCATGAACATCCATCCTTGCCAACAGTTTTTGACTACCTCAGTGGAAAAAATGTCCTTTATTTCTAATTAAGAATTTTTTTCCTACTCCATTCTTTTCCCTTTATATATTTTTATTTTACTTTCTTTCCAATCTGCATAATTATGTGTTCTTGCTGTGCTGATACATTCTTGCTATGATATGTGTGTGTGTGTGTGTGTGTGTGTGTGTGCGTGTGTGTGTATGATTTTAATTGCTTCGTTCTTCACCTATTTATTATTCAGCTTTGATTTGATTTTGGTGGGGTAAATTTTATGTGATTTGCTTTATTTTTACATTATATTTGTTTATTTGTTCAAACCTTGGTTTCTGTTCCTTTTATCACCCCCTTCTTTATGTTCATCCCCCATTAATAGCCAAATTTTCCTGTTCCCTCCTTTAGTTTGTTATCACTTTTAATTATTTTAATACTTTCTTCTTTATAGTCATTTTCCACTATGTCTTTCCTACTTTGCCAGTGTTTACTTTTTAAATATTTCAAACTTCCTCTTGCCTTCTTACTTTATTTTCCTTCATTTAGAACTATAATTCCCCTATCTGATAGGATTATATAGCTTATGTAATCCCTACCCCCATTCAAATTGTGATTATTTATACAGTGGACAACATAGTAGACACCTGATATTTAAAGTCTGATTTATTTCATGGTCATTTAGTGTTTGTGCTGGTGATAAATACTGACCCCCTCTTCCTACATAGGTGGTAGCTGGTGTTATAGATGTCAAAGTAGTCACTGGACATTTACTTTAAGACCATACATTGGTTGCTAACATTATTATAATAGGTTTGCTCTCCCTTACTTAAAGAGGGGCTGGGAAGTGATTGGGACACTTCAGATTTACAGAGTGGGGATCCTGCTGATGAGCAATACTCAGAACTCAGTCAAGTAACAATTAATCTCACTCCACATGTGAACTTTCCTCACTTGAGTCTCAACTATACTTCAACACACAGAATATGGGAGACAAAAATCCCAAACCAATGATCAGGTCTCAACTATGAACAACTGGAGAAAGATCTCAAGTCCCACTCCTAGACATCTACTCATACAATGAAAGCAGAGAAAAGTTCCTAGAACAACAGCAACAACAAATAAAACTGTATACCAAAGGACACATGAATAAAGAAGAGGAATCCATTTCCACTGATGCACAAGTCCAAAAGGTCTGAAAACATGAAGAAACCAGTAAACAAATCTCCCCCCAAAATTCTCAATCCCCCCAAAATGGAACCCATAGATATGGAAATGTACGAAATTCCGAGAAAGACTATAAAAAAGTGATAATTAAAATGTTTGATGAAATAAGAGAAGATCTAAGGAATTAATTGAGAGCGCAAATGCAGGAAGTAAAAGACCATTTTAATAAAGAAATAGAGAAAATGAAAAGAAACCACTCAGAAGTCCTGATAATGAAAGATACAATGAATCAAATTAAAAATTCACTTGAAAATATCACCAACCAATAAGATTGTGTAGCAAATAGAACTTCAGGTCTCAAAGACAGAACTTCCTACCTAGAAGACAGGATATATGAACTTGAATAATCAGTATGCAAAAAAGGAAAACAATAAAAGACCATGATCAGAATATATAAGAACTCTGGGACAACATCAAGAGACCAAATTTGAGAATGAGTGAGATAGAAGAGACTATGGAGACCCAGGTTAAAGGCATTAAGAACCTCTTCAGTGAAATAATGGCAGAAAATTTTCCTAACATTAGAAATGGTATAGATATTATAAAACAATTAGCATATAGAACTGCAAATAGGCAAGATTTAAAAAAAAAAAAACTCTCCAAGGCACATAATAATTAAACTTCCTAACATAGAAAATAAGGAAAGAATATTTAAAAGCACAGGAGAAAAATGTCAGGTGACATTTGGAGGAAAAAAAATAAGGCTCACTTCTGATCTTTCAACTCAGGCACTAAAATCAAGAAGGGTCTGGAAGGAGATATTCCCAGCTCTAAAAGAAAACAATATCATCACAGTTGCCATATTCAGCAAAGATATCTTGAGAATTGATGAGGAGATAAAACTTTCAATGGTAAAGATAAACTAAAATAATTGATGACCACTACTCCAGCACTAAAAGAATACTCAAAGATATACTTTACATAGAAAAACTCAAAAGAAAACCCCAAAGCTCCTAAATAGATGATGTTCACCATAAGAGAAACAAACTAAATATAACAAAAAATCAAACCAAAATGGCAGGAAACAACAAACATATCCATAATGACACTGAATGTAAACGGGATCAGCTCCCCAACTGAAAGACATAGATTGGCAGAATGTTTAAATAAGCAAGAACCAACTATATACTGTTTGCAAGAGACTCATCTCATAGGCAAAGACACCACAGGCTTAAAGTAAAAGGATGGAAAAAATATTCTATGCATATGAAGTTCAGAAACAACCAGGAGTAGCTGCTCTTACATCTGACAGAACAGATGTCAAGCAAACATTAATCAGAAAGTCAATACATACTGGTAAAGGGAAGAATCCATCACAAAGATATAAAGTAAAATGGTATAATGTAAATATAGTAAATATGTCAGGGCACCTAATTACTAGGTAACTGAGGAGTGGAAGTTGGGGATTTGAAATGTTTGAGTGTTTATTTAAGTTAAAATAATAAATATATAAATATATTGATATAGAAGTATATCTGACGTGTGTATTTATAAAAGAACTCATGTAAGTATACTTAAGTATATGTACATGTATCACAGTGTATTTGCTATGGTATCAATGGAAGGAGGGAGTTTAGGAAAATGACACAATAAAGTTTGTAAAATCCAGGCTTCATCCACAAGTGATTCATGCTGTGGATCTGATCCTATTCAGTACAGTAAAACTTTTGAAAACTGAACTATTACACAGATCAAGTCTCAGGTCCCAGAGTGGTGACCCAAAAGTGTCCAAATCAGAGTAGCTGTATAAATACATTGAAAACTGAACTGTCATTGGAAATACATTCTACTGAAGATAAGACAGAAGTTGTAACCTGAAATTAATTAGGAGAACTGCCTTCAAAAAAAAGTAGTAAAACTATCTCTGTTTGCTGACGACATGATGCTATATGTAAAAGACCCAAAAATTAGGTGCCAGAAGACTTTTAGAGCTGATAAAAAAATTCAGTAACATAGCAGGGTATAAGATCAAGATTAATGAATCAATATGTTTCCTATATTCCAAATATTATTCTGCTGAGAGAGAAATTAGGGTTTATTCCTCTCCTATTTATATTCCTTTAATTTTGCCACTTATTCCTCTGACTCCTCCCATTCACAATAACATAAAATAATACTTGTGATTTAAGAGAAAAAAAAATCCTAAAATTTATTTGGTGGAATTAAGGACTAAACAGACATTTCTCGAAAGAAGAAATACAAATGGCCAATGAACATTTGAAAAATGACCAACTCCCTCACGATCAGGGAAATGTAAATCAAAAATATATTGAGATTCCATCTCATTCCAGTCAGAATAGCAATCATCAAGAATACAATAATAATAAATTCTTGTGAAGATGTGGGGAAAAGATATACTCATACATTGCTGGTGGGACTACAAATAAGTACAACCACTCAGGAAAGCAGTATGGAGATTCCTCAAAACAACCCATATTGACCCAGCTATCCATCACTCCTTGGTATTTATCCAGAAATACTAAATAACAACAAATGTTCACAATAGCAAATTTAGGAAACTTGCCCAGATGCTCATAGATGAATGGATATGGAAAACATGGTAATGGAGTTTTACTCATCCATAAATATTAAACTGGATGGAGTTTGATATCATGCTAGGTGAAATAAGCCAGATTCAGAAATTAATGGTCTAATGTTTCTCTCATATGCAGAAGCTAGAGAAAAATAAGGGATGGGATGAAGGGGATGTGATACCATAAAATAGAGGAAAAACAGTGGAGTAGAAGAATGAGACAGAGGGAGGGCAGAGGGATAGGAAAGGAAAGAGAATGCAGAATAAATTTGACAAAATTATGCTGTCATGTGTTATGGCTTAGACATGCGGTATGCCTCAAAAGCTTATGTGGGAAAACTATGAAATGTATATTTTAAAATATATATAAAGTAAGGAATTTATTAAAATAAAAAGAGAAGTATCCACTTAGAGGGGGGATTTTGTGGATGACACTCAATATTGCACCTGCGAGTCAAAATTCAGTAAGGATACAAATTTCATAATATAAAGTATAATACAGAGAACTTGTAGAAAATGTGTTCTAATAAAATGCACATTTTTAAAATTGCAGGATTTGTAAATTTACTATATTTGATTATATGCTCAGATATAAAGCTGGTATCAATAAACTTCAGTGGACCTGAAATCATACCAGGTATAATTACATATTGAGCATCTCTAAATCTGAAAATTCAAAATGCTCCAAAATCTGAAACTTGAAAGCCAAAATGATGTCATAAGTGGAAAATGCCACACCTGACCTCAAGTAACAGGTCACAGTCAAAATGGAAATATATTAAAATATTGTATAAGTTCATCTTCAGGCTATGTGTCTAAGTTACATACAAATCACAAATGAATTCCATGTTTAAAACTGGGTACTATCCCAAAGATATCATTATAAATAGGCAAATATTCCAAAATCTAAACATTTCAGAAATCATAAGTACTTCTGGTACCCCAAATTTTGCATAAGGTATGGTCAACGGAATTAAGAAACAAAATATTCAAAAGGAAACCTGATAGTTTAGTAATTAGGCACTATTCTTCTATATAACCCAAGACTGAAAGAAGACAAGCACAAAATAGAACATAGTATGCACCAAATGATACTGGAAATGAGACTTAAAACATAAAATGCAACTATAACAGTGTATAGTAAAAAGCATTAATATCTTTGAAATATACTAAAAATTTAAAAAATGAAAAGGTGACGTTTGTTTTGTAAATTGTATACTGGGAAAATAGGATATAAATAAGTTAGATATGAATAAAAATTAATAAAATAGAAAACAATATAGAAGAGAGAAAATCAACAAAACAGTATTTGTTCTTAAAAAATTTGTGATAAAACTTACAACTAGTTGGGATAACTGAACAATAAACAATGAAAGAGAGAGCAAAGTTTCAATATCAGGAATAAAAAATGAGGGAATATGACATGCCAGATAGTTGCTAACAATATAAAACAAATATATTCATGACATTTATTTTAAAAAGTTGAATAAAGATACAAGAAATAATAGAAAACAAATTATAAAATATCTGTGATCAAACTTTGTATGTAGAAGTTCTGGGCTCAGTAGACATGCTTTGGTAATTTTATCAATTCATTAAGAAAGAAAAACTTGAATCTCAAAGGAATTATTTTAAAAATAGAGAAAGGAATAATACTTGATCCACTTAATGATGCTAGCTAGCAAAACCCAAATTTGACAAATACATTTTAATAAATAGAAAATCTATTTCAGCATTTTCTATGAAATAGAAGAAAAATCCTAAACAAAATATCACCATAAGTCAATGTCATATAAAAAGGAAAAAAAAACCCTATAAGCCTATGTTTAGTAAAAGAACACATGATTAGTTTAATATTTGAATATCTGATGATAAAATTTATTATATTTTATTTCATTCTTCTACCTCTCAATGTTGGGACATGAAAGGTATACTCAATAGAATCAAGAAACAATATTCATCCTATCTTTTGAAGTAGGATTCAGCTATAACTGCATAGGAGAAAATAGCCTGAAGTTTACAAACCCATATTTTCTCTACATTTTCACAATAAAAAATTTTATAGGATAGTTTGCATTAGATTAATGCAGTCTAGCTTCCACTACACTATTTAAACTTACTTTTTTCAAATTCAACAACTTTCCAAAGAAAAAAACCTCAAAAATCATCAATTACTTATAAAATTTCAAAAATATTTGACTATTCAGACCAACTATTTCCTTAAAAGTGTTTTAATTTTTACAAGTGTAAAGGACTGTTAATTGTTGTTCTCATTTAGTTTCTCTCAAGAAATATAAAATCAACCATCCACCACATGCTTTGGCATGACAAGAACTAGCTAATTTCCTTGAAGCTACTGTGTTGCCACTTGCATAAATTTTAACTATTGTATGGTGAATAGAAGGGATGTGTGCAACATTCTTTTCACATTTTTTAAAAATAAAATTCTTTTTCCTACACTTTTTCTTTCCTGTTCTTGTAGGCAAGAACATTGATGTGGTTGTCAATGCTGATCATGTTGATGACAGTGTGGTGGTCAATAGGGGATGGGGAGGAGGCAAAGAAAGAGCATCGAATAGCCTCATTTTTTTTTTCATGGTACTTTGAAACCAAGCACCACATTGAACCTGTGCAGCCCATGCATATGGAAAAATAAAACTTCATCTGGCTTGATATATTATATTTTTGGTTCTTTTTGTTATACCAGAGCAACATATCCTAATTTATAAGAGAAAAACATTGTAATAATGATATTTAATTATCATTTTACAAGAAAACTGAAAGTTTCCAGATTTGGCAAAATGCCTTAGCAACAGCAGCATATAAGTAAACTGTTTAAAGTATTTATCCCCTATGCCATACTTGTTATATTTTTCCTAGATTTATATTCTTATGATCCAAAAATGACTGTAGCATCTGCAACTATCATCTCATCAAAAAATAAATTTCAATTAAAGGAAAAGGGAGTATTATTTTCCCTTGTCCAGTATCCTTTAAATGAATAATATACCCACTACTAGAAAGAAAGAATAAAAGAAAAGAGAAAGAATAGAATGATGAATTTAAAAAGCACTCACAAAAGAATATTGGGATTATTTTGCTTTATTTGTGTCAATCATGGTTTCTTTAAAGCTGGGAGAATGCAGGATATTTCTAATTGAATGAGTTAGATTTTTATAATGTAAGGAAGATGGGAGACTGATGAGCCTTTAGGAAAATCCACAACCAAAACATGTAAATTTATTTTCAAATTCAATATCTTTCATGTGGCTTTCACCAATATATATGTATTAAAATTTTCTTATATCTTTTTCTTAATTCACTTACACCCTCCTAAAGTGGGTAATTTCCACAGACATATCTAGTTACCAAATTTAGGTTGAAGGAAATGATGTTTGATATATGTACTTATTTATTAAGAAATGGATAATAATTAAGATATAGCAGCTCTATATAAAAATAAATTACCCCCTCCCAAAGTATTCAAATCATTACTTGTATTCATTATAATTAACATAGGTCCACAGGTCCATAATTAACATAGGTATTGCGGGAAAGACTTTTTTCAGATACTAAAGTCTACTTGCTATGTTGAGAGTTATAATTCCCAGTATATGTCATCATGCATTGAATACTTAGTCCGTTGGTTTCAAAGTTCCTGTTCTTCAGCTGGGTGCAGTTGCACATGCCTATAATCCCAGAGGCTCAGGAGGCTGAGGCAGGAGGATTGCAAGTTTAAAGGAAGCCTCAGCAGTTTAGAGAGACCCTAAGAAACTCAGCAAGACCCTGTCTCTAAATAAAATAGTTAAAAGGGCTGGGGATGTGGATCAGTGATTGAGTGGCCCTGGATTCAATCCCTGGTGTACACACACACACAAATGCTGTTCTTAATTGTGGTAAATTTTCCTAAACATTTTGAATTCTGGTCTCTCTTTTTTATTTTTTAATCTTTCATAAGTTTTAGTAACCACAGTGTTAGGATTTGGATGTGAGGTGTTACCCGAAAGCTCACATGTGAGACAGTGCAAGGTTTGGAGGAGAAATGATTGGATTATAGCCTAAATCTAATCAATAAATTAATCCCTAATGGGAGTAACTGAGTGGTAACTGGAGGCAGATGGGGTGTGGCTGGAGGAAGTGGTTCATTGGCATCGTGGCTATGGGTATATATTTTGTATCTGGAGAGTGGATTCTCTTTCTCTGCTTTCTGATCACCATGTGAGCTGCTTCCCTCTGCCACACTGTTCTGCCATGATGTCCTGCCTCACCTTGAGCCCTGGGGAATAGAGCATGCTGTCTATGGACTAAGACCTCTGAAACTGTGAACCCTCAAATAAACTTTTCCTCCTCTACCATTGTTCTTATTGGGTCTGAAAAAGCTGACTAAAACATACAGCTAAAAATCTTGTTAGAGTGTTATCTGTAAGGCCTAAAATGACTGAAATTTTTCACTAGTCATGATAAAAATTTTTCCAATTTAATGGATCTTCCTGGATTATACATAGGTATGTCCATGGAATTTTGTTTATTAAGCTCATGTTCCCCAACCATGCTATAACTGCTGATTAGTTTAAATATTTACTTGAATAATTCTTAAAGATTTTCTACATAGAAATTCATGCTGAGAATATCGGTTTTATTTCTTCTTCCATTCTATATTTTTAATTTCATTTTCATTTCTTGTCTTATTGCATTATGACTTCCAGTATCATGTTGAATAGTATTTGAAATGTGTATCATTGCCTTTTTTCCAATAATAATAGAGAAAATATATAGTTTCTCACCATTAAAATTCTCTGCATTACTTAATCTATACCAACATTAACATGCTCCACATTATATTTTGTAGATTTCTTTCTTTTTTTTTTTTTGGTGCTGGGGATTTGAACCCAGGGCCTTGTGCTTGCAAAGTAAGCACTCTACCAACTGAGCTATATCCCCAGCCCTGTAGATTTCTTTAAGAAATTGAGGCAGTGGGCCTGTACTCATAGATTTTGAAAGCTCTTTTAAAATTATTGTTGGATTTTTGTCAAGTGTTGTTTCTGCATCCATTGGTATGATCATATGAACTCTTTTACCCGTCTGCTGCAAAAGATTCATTTTGTTAATCAATTTTTGAGTGTTTGAACCAGGTTTGCATATCCGGAATAAAGATTTCTTGGTATATAATTCTTTTATACATTGTTGGAATAGATTTGTTAGTATTATTTTGTGAATTTTTGTATCTATATTCATTAAAGATATTGGTCTATAGATTTCCCTTCTTGTAATGTGTTTGTATGGTCTTGGAGTTAAGAAGTGTTCCCATTCATTTCTATTGTCTAGCAAAGATTGTAGATAACAGAAATAATTTCTTCCTTAAAAATCTGATAGGATTCAAAATTGAATTAATTTGGATTTGTTTCTTTTTATAAAAAGTTATCAATTATTAATTCAATTACTTTGGTAGATATAGTCTTACTCAGGCTACAAACTTTTCTTGTTGCAAAATGTGGTGTTCATGTTTTTCTAGAAACTGATCCATTTCATCCAATTTATCACTGTAAGCATAGAGTTGTTTATTGTATCCTTGTATTGTTCTTTTAACGACTATGGAATCAGTAGTGATATTCCCTCTTCTAGTATTAGTAAATTCTGTTTTTTTCCTTTGGGTGGCTTGGATAGAATATTATCAGTTAGTTCTTTTCAAACAACCAGAGTTGGGGTTAATTGATTTTATTTACTGATTTTCTATTTACAATATCATTGATATCAGTTCTCAATTCTGATTTTACTTTTTCCGTTTCTTCTCCTTATTTCATATTTATATTGTTTTTCTTTCTTTTGTTTCTTAAAGTGGGAACTTTGATATTAAATTCTGATATTTTTTGTCTTCTAATATACACATTCAATGTTATAAATTCTATCAGTTATTTCCTCTAACATTTCCCCTTAATACCTGCTAGCTCTTGAAACAAACTTGCTAAGTACTATTTTCACTTTCATTTATTTCAAAATGTGCTAATATATTATCTTGGGGCTTGTTTTAAATGCACATGCTACTTAGAAGAGTTTGGTTTAATTTCCAAATACTTTGGAATTTTTCACTTGTATTTTTGTTATTTTTTTACTTGAATTCCATTGTGATTTGCTGTACTTGGGATCCAGAATTTCCCCAAAAGCCTCTGTGTTGAAACCTTGCTGCCCTACTTGGCATTAATGGGAGGCAGTAGATACTTTAAGAGGCAAAGTGTAGTTGGTGGTCTTCAGGCATTTTGGGGTATGCCCTTGCAGGAAATTGTGGAATCTTGGTCTCTCTCTTTTTTTTTTTTTTTTTTTTTTTATTGTGATTCATTGTACACAAATAGGGTGCAACTTTTGTTTCTCTGGTTGTACACAAAGTAGAGTCACACATTTGCAAAATCATACATATATCTAGAGAAAGATGTTTGTCTCATTCTATTATTTTTCCTTCCCCCACACCCTCCCCACCCCTCATTTTCCTCTATACACCCCATCCTTCCTCTATTCTTGCCACCCCCTGTTATGTATCATCATCTACTTATCAGAGAAGTCATTCGGCCTTTGGTTTTTTGGGATTGGCTTAGCATGATATTCTCCAACTCCATCCATTTACCTGCAAATGCCATAATTTAATTATTCTTTATGACTGTATAATATTCCATTGTGTATATATATACCAGTTTCTTTATCCATTCAACTATTGAAGGGCATCTAGGTTGGTTCCGCAATCTAACTATTGTGAATTGAGCTGCTACAAACGTTGATGTAGCTGCATCACTGTAGTATGCTGGTTTTAAGTCCTTTGGGCATAGGAGTAGGATAGCTGGGTCAAATGGTTGTTCCATTCCAAGTTTTCTAAAGAATCTCCATACAGCTTTCCAGAGTGGCTGCACTAATTTACAACCCCACCAGCAATGTATGATGTACCTTTCTCCCCACATCCTCGCTAACACCTATTGTTGCTTGCATTCTTGACAATAGCCATTCTAAAAATCTTAGGGTAGTTTTGATTTGCATTTCTCTTATTACTAGAGATCTTGAATGTTTTTTCATTTATCTGTTGATTGCTTGTAGATCTTCTTCTAAAGTATCTGCTCATTTCCTTAGCTCATTTGTTGATTGGGTTATTTGTATTCTGGGTGTAGAGTTTTTTGAGTTCTTTATAGATTCTGGAGATTAGTGCTCTATCAGAAGTGTATGTGGCAAAGATTTTCTCCCACTCTGTAGGCTCTCTCTTCACATTACTGATAGAATTCTTTGCTGAGAGAAAGCTTTTTAGTTTGAATCTATCCCAATTATTGTTTCCTGCTTTCATTTTTTGTGCTTTGGGAGTCCTGTTAAGGAAGTCCTAAGCGGACATGATGAAGATTTGGCCCTACATTTTTTCCTATTAGGTGCAGGGTCTCTGGTCTAATTCCTAGGTCCTTGATCCATTTCTGAATTGAGTTTTGTGCAGGGTGAGAGATAGGGGTTTAGTTTCATTTTGCTGCATATGGATTTCCAGTTTTCCCAGAACCATTTGTTGAAGAGGCTATCTTTTCTCCATTATATGTTTTTCGACCTTTGTCTAGGATGAGATAACTGCATTTATTTGGGTTTGTGTCCACATCCTCTATTCTGTACCACTGATCTACCTGTCTATTTTGGTGCCAATACCATGCCATTTTTTTTTAACTATTGCTCTGTAGTATAGTTTAAAGTCTGGTATTGTGATACCACCTGTTTCTCTCTTCCTGCTAAGGATTGCTTTAGCTATTGTGGGTTTCCTATTCTTGCAAATGAGTTTCATGAGTGCTTTCTCTATTTCTATGTGTTATATCATTGGTATTTTAATTGAAATTGCATTGAATTTGTATACTGCTTTTGGTAGTATGTTAATTTTTGATAATATTAATTTTGCCCATCCAAGAACATGGGAGAACTTTCCATTTTCTAAGGTTTTCTTTAATTTTTCTTTAATGTTCTGTAGTTCTAATTCTAGAGGTTTTTCACCTCTTTTATTACATTGATTCCCAAGTATTTTATTTTTCGATGCTATTGTGAATGGGGTAGTTTTCCTAATTTCTCTTTCAGAGGATTCATAACTTAATGAATAGAAATGCATTAGATTTATGAGTGTTGACTTTATATCCTGCTACTTTACTGAATTCATTTATGAGTTCTAGACGTTTTCTGGTGGAATATTTGGCTCCTCTAAATATATAATCATGTCATCAGTGAACAGGGATAGTTTGAGTTCCTCTTTTCCAATTCGTATCCCTTTAATTTCTTTGGTTTGTCTAATTGCTCTGGCCAGAGTCTCAAGGACAATGTTGAATAGAAGTGGTGAAAGAGGGCATCCCTGCCTTGCTCCAGTTTTCAGGAGGAATGTGTTCCATTTTTCTCCATTTAGAATAATGTTGGCCATGGGCTTAGCATAGATAGCCTTTGAAATGTTGAGTTATGTTGCTACTATCCCTATTTTTTCTAGTGTTTTGAGCATGAAGGGGTGCTGTATTTTATCAAATGATTTTCCTACATGTATTGAAATAATCATATGATTCTTAATTTTAAGTCTATTGATGTGGTGAATTACATTTATTGATTTCTAGAAAGTAAACCAATCTTGCATCCCTGGGGTAAAACCCACTTGATCATGGTACACTATCTTTTTAATATGTTTTTGTATGTGATTTGCTAAAACTTTAAGAATTTTTGCACCTATGTTCATTAGGGATATTGGTCTGAAGTTCTCTTTCCTCAATGTGTCTTTGTCGGTTTTGGTGTCAGCATGATACTAGCTTTATAGAATGAGTGTGGAAGGGTTCCCTCCTTTTCTATTTCATGAAATTCTTTGAGGAGTATTGGAATGAATTCTTCTTTGAAGGTCTTGTAGAACTCTGCTGAGAATCCACCTGGTTCTCAACTTTTTTTGGTTGGTAGACTTTTGATGACTTCTTTTATTTCATTGCTTGAAATTGTTGTATTTAAATTGTGTATGTCCTCCAGATTCAGTTTGGGTGAATCATATGCCTCTAGAAACCTGTCGATGTCTTCGAGATTTTCTATTTTGTTGGAGTATAGATTTTCAAAATAGCTTCTAATTATGTTTTGTATTTCAATAATGTCTGTGGTGATGTTTCCTTTTTCATCATGAAATTTAGTAATTTGAGTTTTTTCTCTCCTTTTTGTTAGTGTGGCTAAGGGTTTATCAGTTTTGTTTATCTTTTCAAAGAAACAACTTTTTGTTTTGTTAATTTTTTGAATTACTTCTTTTGTTTCAATTTCATGATTTCAACTCTGAATTTTAATTATTTCCTGTCTTCTACTACTTTTGTTGTTGATCTATTCTTTTTCTAGGGCTTAGAACAGTAATGTTAGATCATTTATTTGTTGACTTTTTTTTCTTTTATTGAGTGCACTCCCTACAATGAATTTTCCTTAGTATGACTTGCTTAGCATCCTAGAGATTTTGATATGTTATGTCATTTTTCTCATTTACCTCTAGGAATTTTTTTATCTCCCCCCAATGTCTTCTATTATTCATGTATCATTCAATAGTGTATTATTTAGTCTCCAGGTGTTGGAGTAGTTTCTGTTTTTATTTTATCATTGATTTCCAATTTTATTCCACTATGATCTGATAGAATATAAGGAAGTGTCTCTACTTTTTTGTATTTGCTAAGAGTAGCTTTGTGGTATAATATATTTTCTATTTTAGAGAAGGATCCATGTGCTCCCGAGAAGAAAGTGTATTCATTCATTGATGGATGGAATATTCTATACATGTCTGTTAAGTCTAAATTATCGATTATGTTATTGAGATCTATGTTTCATTCGTTTAATTTTTGTTTGGAAGATCTGTCCAGTGGTGAGAGAGGTGTGTTGAGATCACCCAGTATTATTATGTTGTGGTCTATTTGGTTCCTGAATTGGGAAGGATTTGTTTAATGTACATGAATGCATTATTGTTTGGGGCATAAATATTTATGATTGTTATATCTTGCTGGAATATGTTGTTCCAGACCCTTCTAGCTTTTAGGTTCTTGGCTGAGAAATCTGCTGATATTCCTATTGGTTTCCCCCTATATGTAATCTGATGCTTTTTTCTCAAAGCCTTCAAGTTTTTATCTTTATTTTGTATGTTAGGTATTTTCATTATAATGTGCCTTGATGTTAATCTGTTGTAATTTTGTACATTTGGTGTTCTGTAAGCCTCTTGTATTTGATTTTCTATTTCATTCTTCAGATTTGTGAAATTTTCTGATATTATTTAACTGAATAGATTATTCATTCATTTATTTGTATCTCTGTGACTTCTTCAGTCTCAATAGTTCTTAAATTTGTTTTTTTCATGATAGCCCATAATTCTTGGAGGTTCTGTTCATAATTTCTTACCATCTTCTGTTTGGTCAACTTTGATTTCAAGATTAAATACTTTGTCTTCATTGTCTGAGTTTCTGTCTTCCAAGTGATCTAGCCTGTTGGTTATGCTTTCTATTGAGTTCTATATTTGGTTTATTGTTTCCTTCGTTTAAAGAATTTCTGGGTTTTTTTTTTTTCAGAATCTCTATCTCTTTATTGAAATGATCTTTTGCTTCCTGCATTTGCTCTTTTAACTGTTTATTGGTGTGATCATTCATTGCGTGCATTTGCTCTCTTGTCTCATTGTTTGCTTCTCAGATCATTTTAATTATGAACATTCTGAACTCCCTTTCTGACATTCCTTCTGCCATGCTGCCATTGGATTCTATTGATATAGCTTCTAGGTTTGTTTGGGAAACTTTCTTCCCTTGTTTTCTCATGTTGTTTGTGTATCTTCCCCTCTAGCAGTGCAAATTGATGTATTGTAGTTTCCCCCGTACAGACTTATAGTGTCCCTGCAGAGTTCCAATACCTCACCTTAAAGTGAGAAATCAATATTAGCAGCACACAATAAAAACAATATGCATCCTTAATCCAAATAGTCCCTATTGAAATATTATTCTTATTGTCTTAATAAACACATATGATGAGTTTTATTATTATCTACATCATAACCAATAGGTTTACAATAAGAACCACAATTTCGAGTGGTAGACAAAGAGGATGGGGAGGTGTGTAGGATATAATGTTAATGAGATAAGAAGTGAGTCTATAGAGGCACTATGTCATAGGAATAGTGAAAGCAGAATTAAAAGAAATTGGTTGTTAGCATGAGAAAAGTTAGAAAGCGTATCCAAGGAACATATAGATAAGCAGATAATAGAGAGAGTGAGAAAAATATTAATAAAAGAAAGGAGAAGTAGGAATAATAGTAGGTATAATAGGAATAATTGAGTAATATACTAATACAAAATTCTACAATTAAAATGTACAGTACTGTTCAAACCTCCTATTCTTCAGTAGCTTGATGCCTGAGAGGAACTTGATAATGTGGTGTCCCAATAAGGGTGCTGTCTCACTAGGGATGGTGGCCTATAGGTCAGGAATAATCCATGCTAGCAGGCACAGGCATCCCCACATTTTGATAGATGGTCAGCTGCAGCATGGGCACTGGACTGTGGACTGGGGTGCAGGCACTGGAAACCTTGGACTGGGGCCGGGCCTTGGTGCTGGAGATGTGCGTGGGCACTAAGCCAGGTCTCCTTCTCTTCCTCTCTCTTTTGTTTTCTGGCCACTAGTGAACGATTTTGTTCTATCATACATTTACATCATGATAATCTACCTCATTACATGCCTAAATCAACAGGGTCAATGGGTCATGGACTAAAACCTCCAGAACAATGAGCCAAAATAAAGCTTTTTTTAAATAATAATCTATCTAAGGTATTTGTTACAGTAATAGAAAGCTGACTAACACTGGTCAGAGATTGTGGAATTCATCATTTCTGTTTTTTAAACAATTTGTTAATACATGTTTTAGATTACAGAGTATGATCTATTTTGATGAATGTTACATGTGAGTATGGGAAGACTGTGTATTCTGCTATTGTTGGATGAAATGTTCTATAAATGTCAATTAGAGCCTGTTGATTGATGGTGCTGTTCAGTTCAAGTATATCTTTACTGATTTTCTGCCTGCTGGATCTGTCAATTACAGATAGAGGGGTGTTGAAGTGTCCAACTATAATAGTAGATTTATCTCTTTTTCTTTGAAATTCTATCAGTTTTGCCTTTTGTATTTTGAAACTCTGATCTTCAATGCATACACATTAAATGTTATGCCTTTTTAGAGAATTGACTAATTTACTATTATGAAATGCTCATTTTTATCCTTGATAATTTTCCTTGCTCCAAAATCTACTTTATCTTAAATTAATATACCTGTGTAAGCTTTTTTTGTTATTCTTAGCATGTGCATATTTGTCTTCATTACTTTACTTTCAATATGTCTCTTTATATTTGAAATGGATTTCTAATAGATAATATTTTTGTCTTACCTTTTTTCATTCTCTCAGTTTCTGTCTTTTAACTGATACATGTTTCAAGTGATTATTGACTAGTTGGATAAATAACTAGCATGTTTGTAATTATTTTATATGCCTTGCTCTCATTCTTTGTTTCTTTTTTGCATATTTTGTTTACTTATTTGTTTACATGATTTTTTCTCTCCTCACTTAGCACATTAATCATATTTCTTTTGAAAAGATTTGTATTTGAGTACTCACATTTTATTTTAACACTTTTGTGTACAATTATCAAGTATCATCTACAAGTTTGAGAGAGGAGTAGATTGAGAAAGAAGTAAGCGAGCTCTGTTTCCCCTGTTGACTTTTCCTAAAAATGTAAAGGAGGGGGAGGGTATGTCTAATTTGTGGGAAAAAGGGCTAGGCACATAGTCAGTAGTACAGAAATATCCAAGCCCTGAATCATTTTAAGCACAATCATGGTCACTATTTTATAAAAAAAAAAGTTTTTTTGTCTTTGTCGTTGCTGTGGAATTTTCAATATAAGTACATTTACAAGGACTTCAAATTTATTTTCAGACAACATGTTATTGCTTTATAGATAATGCATGTGCCTTATAACAGTGTTTTTATTTTCCCCTACCCATCCTTTAGAGCAATGCTTTCCCTCATTCCACTTATCCATAAACTATAATCACTCAATACATGGTTGATAAAATTATTCTGAACAGTTATCTATTACATTAAAGAAGAAGATATTTCATTTTACTCTCATATATTACTTTTTGATGTTCTTCTTCTTTACATACTTGTAAGTTTCTGATATGTTTTCTCCTTTTATTTGTACTGTAGATTTAACCCAGGAATGTTGTACCACTGAGTTAAATCCTCAACAATTTTTATTTTTTATTTTGAGACAGAATCTCACTAATTTGCCTAGGGCCTCACTGAGTTGCTGAAGCTGGCCTCAAACTTTTGATCCTCCTGCCTCTGCCTGAGTAGCTGGGATTATAGGCATGCACCTGACAGTTTTGAAGACCTTATTTTAGTTTTTCTTTCAAGATAGGTGTACTGACAACAAATTTTTCTAACAGTTTGTTTGAGAAAGCCTTTCTTTCAGCTTTATTTCAGATTTTTATTAAGGTTAAATTCACATATACACCTAACATTTGGTATTTAGTACAATTATAATATTTTATAAACATCTTCTCTTTATACTTCCTAAACATTTTCATCACCCCAAAAGGAAGCCTCACAACTATTGAAACTCTTCTTTATTCCTATCTAGCTCTCAACCCCTGACAAGCACTTTTCTTACTTAGGACTCTATAAATATATGAATTCTAGATATTTCATATAAATGGAATCATTCAATAAAAAACCTTCATTGTCTTTCTTCTTCAATTTATCATAATTCTTCAAACTTCATTGACTGTATCACATATATATTTTATTTCCTTTTATGACTAAATAGCATTTCATTGTATGGGTGTTTTATAGTTTATCAATGAATCCATTCATTGATGAACTTTTGGGTTTTTTCCACCATTTGGCTACTGTTAATAGTGCTGCTATCAACATTTGTGCACATATATTTCTTTGAGTACTTGTTTGCAGTATATATCTATGGGTTGAAGAGATGGGTTATTTTCGTCAGTTTTTTTCTCTGCTGTGACTAAGTGATCTGACCAGCACAATTATAGAGGAGGAAAGGTTTATTTGAGGGGTCACAGTTTCAGAGGTCTTAGTCCATAGAAGGCCAGCTCCATTCCTCAGGGCTTGAGGTGAGGCAGAACATCATGGCAGAAGAGCATGGCAGAAAGAAGCAGCTTGCATCATCAGGAAGTAGAGAGAGAAAGAGAAACTCCACTCTCCAGATACAAAATATATACCCCAAATCCATGCCCCAATTCCAATCTCCTCCAACCGCACCCTACAACTTCAGTCAATCCCCTCAGAGATTAATTCAGTGATTGGGTTAAGACATGTTGACCTTGTGTTGAGACACTCTTTCAATAATTATCCAGGCCATTAATAACTCTGCTTTTCCTTTCAACTTCCTACCAACACCAAACCTAGAGAGTAGTCAGCATTGAAATGTAGGTTAATCTCAAGTCATTACTGAACATACATTCTTCTTTGGGGATGTATATCACCTTCTATATCCCTGAATTCACTTGTGCATTTCTGAAAGTTCAATTTTTTTTTTCCACATAAACTCCCCAGTGTTTCCTCTCTGACTTTAGTTACCTTATTGTATGCTTCAGTCATAATCCTTTGTGCCAGGGTTTTCCATTTACATTGCAGTGCTTTTGAAAAATGCCTCCCCCTTTACTTCTCTGTATAAGTCTTCACTTAAACAAAACAAAGAACTTTGTGTCAGTCCTTAAATAGACACCTGAATAGTTACTACAAACAAAATTACCTCCAGGATCAGGAACCAGAATCCAAAACTGGGATTTTGGATTGTCATTAATATCACTGCTAAGTCATGGAAAGGGTTGGGTGTAGGACAAATAAAAATGCCACCACAAAGTTTTCTACCAATTTTATATTTGTATATTTATTGTTTCAGTATTTGCTTGGTTACTATAAACCTTTGAATATTTTCCAGAATTTTGACAGGGTTGATTTGGTAGTCTCATTCTGTGTTTGATATTTCTGTGGAGGGTTAGACCCTTGGAGCTGTCTACTCAGTCATTTTCACTAAAATTCACATCTCCCTCACTTTTGAAGGAAAAATTCAGCAGAGACAGATTCTGTGTTCTTCTTTTCTTTTGACATTTCAAACATTTTATTCCACTCTCTTATTGTTGTAGATTTGGAAGATAATTATAATTCTTGCATTTGTTCCTATATAGGTAAGGTCCTTTTACTCTTCTGGCCTATTTAAAAATGTTCTCTTTGTGTTCGGTTTTCTACATTTGAAATATGATACATGTAGATGCAGCATTTTAATGTTTATACTTCTTTTTGTTATCTGGACCTTCTGGATTTGTGGTGTGTTATCTTTAATTTTGGAAAATGCCCAACCATTAATTGTTTTCCATATTTCTTATGTTCCTTTATTTCTTCTCATTTTGAAATTCCAATTACGTTCATGTTACACATCTTGTAATTGTCCCTGAACTCTTGCATTGTTTCATATTTTTAATTTTTCTATCTTTGATTTTAATATGAACAGTTTTTACAGACATATTTGTAAGAATACTGATTCTTTCCTCAACCTTGTCCATCCTATTGATAAGCTCATCAGACACTTTTTTTTTTTGTCATAGTGGGTTTTTATATTCCATCTGTTAATTTATTAGTATCCTCCTTTGTTTTTGTATTTTTAATGTATTCTTTCATGCAGTCCATTTTTTTCCCATTATAGTCCTTTCAAATTGTTATTCCAAATTTCCATCTGATATTTCAAAAATCACTGCTCGAGTATGGTCTAATGTTTGGTTTATCTCTTAAGATTGATTTTCTTGCCTTTTAGCATGCTGTGTAAATTTTTCACTGAAATCTGGACTTGATGTCTTAGGTGATAGGAACTGAGGCAATTAGGCTTTTAGTGTGACCATCAATTTGACAAGAAGTTAGACTATGTTTACTATTTGCAATAGCTATATGCCAGAAGCTTTAATTTCTTCTAGTGTTATTGTTTTTGTCTAAAATGGTATCTCTGGATTTCCCCAGAAAATCATTTTTAAAAAGAATATGTCTTGAATCTCTTACTGCTGTAATCTACTATTATTAGGCTTGAGATCTGTTGATGTCATGGCAAGGTATTGTGGACAGAAGGTTTTCCGTAATCGTATGACTAAATTTCAATGTTTAGTCTAGAGGGTATAATCATCACAAGAGTTTCTAAAACATTTTTCCCCCATTTTATGTGAGATAGAAATGTCCTTTCTCTTGGTCATATAAGGCTCTGGTAAATTAGTTTCATTTGAAGGCAAGACTTTGTTAATTAGAATAAAATTTTGTAAATACACTTCAAAATGGCTATTTTTCCCTTAGGGTTGTCTTAAAGTGGTTATTTTTCCTTTCCATTTCTAGATGCAGGAGGAATTCTTTTCTCAGATTTTTACTGTGAGAACTTGATGGGGCAACTTCAAGTAAACTCACAAAAGTGAACTCTTCACTTAAGATTGGGGTGTGAAAGATTTTAATTGTCTATGCTCACTCTTTACCAATAGATCAAATACTATTTAAGTGTTCCTACAAGTTCAAGGGTTTAGTGGTTTCTGTTCCCATCACACTGCTATTTTCTTTCTTTCTTTTTTTTCTCCTCTCACATTTTCAGGGAGGTAGTTATCATGTGACATAAATTATTTGAAAGATTTAGAAATAGTTGTTGATTTCTAGTTTATCATCCTTTTTCTATTTTGCAACAAATTTAGTTAGGGTGGTACCACCCTTTTCTACATCTTTCCTAGAAGGTTCAGTTTCTTTTTCTCAGAGAGAATGATTAATGGAAGTCTTATGTTACAAAACTACATACTTAATGTTGGTTTCTGCTCAATCTCAAGATTTATTTTAAATTCTTTTTTATATTATGCAAATACCATTCTGTCTTTATAGAGCTCAAGAAAGAGACAACTCAAGACAATGCCATGAATTTTTCTCACTTCTTTTATATGTCATTGTTTCATATATAGTCTGCATCACAGAATAGGAGAATATTTGAATATACGTTTTGCTTCATATATAAAAGTAACAAATTCACCAGGCACAGATAATTAGCTCATCATTCACCTCCAACTAAACACCTTTACTCATCTATATTCCACAATTTAGAAATCATTGCTTACATGACCCACTTTTCAGTAATCAAGCTATCAAGAGATGTTTGGCTAAAAACACCAAGTTTCACTAATAGTGGATTAAATAATTAAGACATTAAATTCTCTCAGACATAATCACAGAACTATAGTCCGTCATTAGAACACCCAAAATGTTTCCCCTCACTACTCATTGGTCAGCACTTGTCACAAGTTAATCTATAAAATAATCATCAACAAAGGAATATGAAATTAACATGTTTTATTTAACCCAATCATGAGTCATAATATGGGGGCTAGAGATACCTTCTCTATTCCCTGGCATATTGTTGACTAAACATAATTTATCTTCTATAACTTAAGTAAAAGGAGGGAATGACTATTAAGTGAGAAACTAACTCTGTCTATCAATCATATAATTTCTTTGTTTTCAGTATGTGTCATTCTTCTAAGTTTCCTCCCATTTCTCTCACTGTTTATATTGAGTTATTTTATGAGATATTCTTCTAATCTTAAGACCCAGTGTTGCTTAGAACTCTGGACTTTGTACTATTTTCATTCTCCTATTTCACAGACTCCCCTGTTATAGTCATGTAGTCCCATGGCTTCAATTATCCCACAAATTAGATGGTTGCCAGGGATATATATTCAATTAATATTTTCTGCTATTCAGAAATATATATCTAGTAGATTCCTGAATATAACTAAATCTGATTAGGTGCTTCAAACTCACATTAATAAATATTAGCTCTTACTTTCTTATAAAATTTTTTATGTGTTATCATTCTAAAAATAATTCATTAAACTTCCCAATCAAGACTCTTAGGTGTTATTTTACATTTTTATTTATATTACCTCAACATCCAGAGAAATATGTAAGTCAGAATAAATTTGGTTTTGAAAACATGAGCAAATGTGAGCTCAACAAAAGATTATATATAGAATAAAAAATATCTAGTATAAAATATCTAGTAAAAAATATCTAGTATAAATCTAAGAAATATTAATAATAATAATAATTAATAATAATAATAATAGACATGGAGAAGAGCTGCAAACATATACAAGTGAAATAAAAAGAGATATGAAGAGAAAATATGACTTCCCGAGAGACAAATGTAGAAAAACTTTCAAGAAGGTGGAAATAGTTACACTAATATAGCCCAAAACATAACACAATCCCAGAAAAATGTCCACTGGATTTAGCAAAAGAATTTGGGAACATAAGCCTATTTTTCGTTGGTTGTACACATGGAAAGGAACTCCAGGGATATGGTAAGATGAATACCGTTCTTGATTTGTGCTTTACGTCAACTCTTTTGTTGAAGGATCTCAACAATCAAAATGTACTTCATATTAATGTTTGTGAGAAACTGTAGATGTATCTAGAGGATTTTCTACAAAATAGCAGGTATTAGAGTTCATTTTTTTATAGCAAGTCATAATCATCCTCTGAAACATGAGGCCAAGAATACAAATTCCCATCCATTACAGGAAACAAGAGTTGCAAAGTAAAAGAATATCTAAGCATTGAAACTTGCTACATGTAATTTTTGAGGAAACTATCTCATCATGAAAATATAGGCAAACACAAAAATTTCTATTACTAATGAAATACATTAATCCTAGTCAGTATACTTAAGAGGTAACTGCCCCTTTCTTATAGTAATAAAGAAAAATG
Organism: Sciurus vulgaris; assembly: GCF_902686455.1. Taxonomy (NCBI): domain Eukaryota; kingdom Metazoa; phylum Chordata; class Mammalia; order Rodentia; family Sciuridae; genus Sciurus; species Sciurus vulgaris. The sequence continues at coordinate 108,661,595 of NC_136471.1, forward strand.
TTAGTTGGAATACTTAAATAAAATGAAGAAATTGAACAAAAATTATCTGTTATCACTATAAAGAATATTTTAACCCCCTATCAAATCTAGAGATTAACGTGAAAAAATACTTAAGCAAATATTTAGTCCAAAATATCATTTTATAAATACAATACAGTTGTTGAATAAAGGATGAGAGATGATTCACTAGATAGATATGAATAAAAGTCAATGAAAAGAGGCACATTCATATAAAAAAAAAGCTGTACTCAATATAAGAAACAATCATTAGTTGATACAAAAGGAGACACTGTGATAAACAGAAAGTCCCTAACCTCAAAATGTAACTGCCCTGGTCCCTATACCTTGATGTTCAGTTCCTAATTCACTAAAATGGAAAACAGACTTTGCACATGTTACTGACGTTAAGGACCTCAAAAGGAGATAATTCTGGATTATCCAATAGATAATCTAGAGGAGTTCTAAAATCCTGGCAATTTTTCCTATCTGAAGTCACAGGGAGATGTGATAACAGAAGGATCAAAGAGAGTCACATTACTGGATTTGAGGATATTGGAAGACAGTGTTGAGTCAAGAAATATGGGTGGCTTCTAGAATCTGAAAAAGTAAAGTAAAAAACCTGATTTTTCCTTAATGCCTATAAGAAGGAACAGATTTGATTTAAGTCTACCAGGACTTCTGCAAGTATTCTAACATATAGAACTAAATAATAATGAATGTATTATTTTAAGCCAATAATTTGATGGTGTACCAACAGCAATAGAAAACAAATACAGATTTCTATAGTATCACATGGAATAGTCAATAGATAATACACAACTCATTTTTTTGGTACTGGGATTAAACCCAGGGTTGCTTTACCACCTTATGATCCTCCTGCCTTAGCCTGCAGATTAGGTAGAATTGCAGATATTGGCCACCGTGCCCAACAAAACTCTTAATGCTTATGCAAAAAGCAAAAAAGAATGAAGCCAGGCATGGTGATGCATGCCTATAATTCCAACAACTCAGGAGGCTGAGTCAGGACGATCACAAGTTTGAACTTACTTGGGCAATTTAGTGAAACTCTGTCTTAAAAATAAAGGGTTGGGAATATAACTTAATGGTAAACTGCCCCTGAGTTCAATCCCCTATATCACCTCCCCATCAAAAAAAAAAAAAAAGAAAAAAAGGAAAGAATGAAAGAAAAACACAAAGCACAAATTCTCAATAATGCTAAAAAACCAGAATAATCATAGAGAAATATTTTAATATTCTTTCACAATATGGCTTACAAGTAGCCATGGATTATTCTAGGATAAGTCAAAATGAATGTTTGGAGTTTAAATGGTACACTGAAATTTTTCTATGGTGAGGAAGAAATAAAGGGAATTCTCTGTAAGAATTTCTCTTAAATCTATACTAGAGTATACATTAATCTATTTAATTTGTATAGAACTTATATATGTCTATTTTGAGCTTGGCTTAAAAAAATAAATACATTCTCCTAAATGGAGATTTTTTATAAGTCATATTTTCAGACTATATAAAGCCAAATGTCAAAAACAAAGGACCTAACATGGCATGATCCCCTGATCATAATTGTTCTCTACTAGAAAATAATAAACATTCATCAAAGTTGATTATGGATTAAAGAACAAATATATAATTTTTGAAATAAAATAAAAATCTACTGTGTTAAAATGGAGTCTCTTTTGTAATTTCTAAGGCTGTATATTTCAACTATGTGATTGTACAGTTCATGTGTGATTAAATCTGTCCTTTCTGGGTGATTACTATTCCTATTTCATTGAGTTGCCCTTGCTTCTCTAAGATGAGTATTAATAATTTTCTCACATGGCACAAGAAATTTCTGCCTGGTCTATTTCTGATAACCTTATTTGTATGAGGTAGGCACTACGTAAAATACTCCTTGGGAGATACACCTTAAAGTTATCACATCAGGGAATATGATTTCACTTTTTCCTAACTCAAAATTGGCTTAAAATTTTAAATGTAAAGTTTAAATATTTAAATATATTTGGCATTTCCTACACTTTGGAAGTTGTCTTTTTCTGTCAAAATTTAATTAAATATTATTCAGAAATCAACAATACTTTAGTCTTAAATTTCAAGGAGACTGAAATAATAAGACTAATAAAACAGCTCCTTCTCCCATTTCCCAAGTATCCAATATCTGGTGGAAAAGGTGTGATAACCTATACAAGAATACATTTTTGCACAATAGGTTTATAAATGATTCTGTAAAATTTCCTCAATTCACTCACAATTCACTCATCTTATAGAATAAAATGAAAGTGTCAAAGCAGGCTTGCTTCTCCTATGTCCTTTTAGAAGGATTCACTTCCTGCATGAAAACATTCTTGTGTAAACAACAGGAAAAATCATCAATTAGATGTTTGAGATCATTCACCATGATACAATTTTCAGCAAAGATACTAGAAACAATAACCTTGACACTTCTTAGAAATCTGAATGTCTTAAAGTCTACATGCTTGGCCTTTTGAGACTTCCAAATACAGTTTTCTTATTCTAGCAATAAAGAATAAAATAACTGTCAAGTTACATCTTACCATCTAGAGAAAGTTGAAAGCAGAGTTTGATGGTATAAATAAGTAGGGATTCATTAACTTTTAAAATTAAAACATCACTTTATATAAAATGTATTAAATACACAGCTTATAAGCAATGCATCAAATTAATGTATATTAATCATTTACACTTAAGGAATTTAATTTTCCTGAAAAATATTGCAAATATAAATGCTGAAATTTTCTTGTTCAAGAATGTGCTGCTTTTTTCAAGCAATCAATTTGGGAAAGTTTAGAATAATTTTCTACTTACATAAGCAAGTATACAAACGGTTAAATATTGAAAAATTTGTTCTTGAAATTTCCCTTCCTTTCTTTCCCCCTTGCCATTGTCCTTGTTCTGAACTACATTCATCCATAGAAAGGTTGCCACAACAGGTTATTAACTGAATACTTTTGACTGATCTTCATTATCTTAAAGGTCATCTCACAGGCACTGATTAATCATCCTTACAATATAAAACAACTTCAATACAAATGGATCTCATAGAAGAAAATTCTAGGAATATTTCAAATTATCAGTTATTGGACATCTTCACCTTGCCCCTAGTCTTAAGTGGCTTAGCATCATTTTCTGGGGTATCAGTAGTAGGAATCATCTTCAATTTACTAAAATGCATAGAGTTACTACTCACATCAAATTTCATATGAAATGGTGTCCTTGGCTTCCTAAGCTTACATGACCATTCATATTTTCTGGCCAACATCTTTGAAGTATCTCATTCAATTATATCTTTTCACATACATGTGTGTTTATAGCTACAAATACCTAATTTTACCTAAAACGTGTGTTTGTGTATGCATGTATGTACTCACATATATATTTAAGCTTTTCATGTACATCTACTACTAGAACTACAATGATTTAATTAATTATATTGGCATATAAAACACAAACTTAGTTGCCAGTTATACACGTGGAAATTCGAAAGTCTTTCAAACAATTTCATGAATCTTTCTCTGGTAAGAGGTGTGATGGCTGGGGTTCCTACTGGCATCTTATGATCGACTATTTCAGTGCCATTCAGAAAAGGATAATGAATGAAATACAGATGTCTCCTCAGAAAACAATTTTAGCACCAGACTGACCACAACATAGTTCTGTTATTGTGTTTAAGTCTATTCTATTTGAGTTTCTGGTGAGACACACCATGAGCTATTCCAACCAATCATGCACTGTAATCTAACTTGCAAAAAAATTAGAATTCATTAATTGGCATACAAAATAGCAAATTTTGTCATAAACATCAACATATTTTAATAGATTAAAAAAATTATTTTGCATGAATTAGCTCCCCATTCTTGAGTGAGACCCATATCTCATCTCCTACCTAATCCTTTGTTTATGTGCAGACTTTAAAAAAATAATTATGAAGTATATAGGTACAAAAACATATATGTTGTATACATGCTTTTACTGAAGTTATGCCACATTATGCCAAGTATCCATTAATATAGAAAATGACTTAAAATTCTAGGCAAAAATGGAAACAGTTATGTTTAACTAGTAAGATTGTGACTGATTTTTAATTTTTCCAAATTATCTAGTATTATCAAAGCCTTCAAATTAAACATTCCATTGGGGAAATGGAAATAATCAGATGTTTGACAATTATTGTACACTGACTCTGAACTGTGGTGTGAGAGATTTTGTGGCAGCAAAGAATGAATGGAACCCATTAGTACTGCCTTATCCTATGAAAATAATAAATGAAAAGCAATAACCCAATTTTTTACACTTTTAATTGGTGTATTATAATTACACCTAATAGTTGGATTCATTGTGATATATTTGTACATGTACATAACCTATTTGATCAATCTCATTCTTCAGTACCTCCCTTTTCCCTCCCCTCCTCTCTCGCCCATGTTCTTCCTTCCTCCGCTCCACTCTCTTCTATTGCTGTATAAAAATCAGTACATTACAATTAATCACAAAAATAGGATTCACTTATGGCTATTGCATAATTTGGTTCCCAAGTAATTTTCCTTTTCCCTTCCCTCTTCCTTACCCTAGGTCTGCTTCCTTCACTCTATTCAGCTCTTTTCTATTTTTGTGAGACCTTTTTTTGTTCCTTTCTGTAGAGCTTTCATATTTGAGGGAAAATATGATCCTTAAGGAATTCCTAATGATCTCATGACCTTGTAAGAAAGAAATCATTACCCACTTAAGGGTAATAAGGGCAATGTAAATACATATAGTATACTAAAATACTTTATTATCTTAGGAATGAGTTATTGCTTTTCTTTTACTACTTTCCTGGGAGAAGATGTTCTAGTGGCTTCCATGGCTTCCACTTGGCCTCACACCACAGTTTAGGAAACTTAGGTTTGTGTTCTACCAGTTTCCGGGTATAAGTATTTAAATTATGAGTGTGCATTCCAGAAGCATGTGAATAACTACAAGATGGTTTTGGAGACCTCCTGGACCCACTGAACTAAAATTCCATTTATTACCTAACCTCCATAAGTTCTAGTCCAATTGGTAGACCAAAGTGATATTTTGGGTCTCCTGCAATTAGGAACAGTTCAGAATTGTATCAAGCAATTGTCAACATGTGGTTACTTATATTTCACCAGTGTATAGTCACTCCAGTAAAAGATAGCAGGGACCTCTCTCAAAGGGATATGGAATCACCTTTATTAAAAGAGGTGAACTGCTGAGAAAATGAGTTGATGTTTCAAGAAAAAGTTTGGAGTAAATAGTTTTAAAAATTCTGCTCCTGCTGTTGCCTCTCATTGCCTTGGGACAATTTTAATACTTCTTCTTAGAAATGACCCACATAAGTAGGTCCACCAGTGTTACTGCCTGAAGTATAATATGGGTAACAAAAAAGCCCTGCAGGGTTATGAAGTTCATGAACACAAGTGAAGTCTTTCTAGTAATCTTCAGGCATTCTTTCTTTCACTACTTCCCTAGAAAAATTGGACTTCGCCTGCTACAAATATTGATTCCTCCTTAGACTTTAAAGGTAAGTGTAATGACTATGCTTGTTGCCTGGTGGTATAGCAGCCAAAATATTAATCAAAGGTGGCTTGAAGGGACTTCAGTTTCTGACTATGATTAAGTCATTTGTGAAAAAAAAATGTTACTGCCTAGAAGATCTAAAACAGAGATATTTTGAAAAATAAATTCTATTCAAACATGCCTTCAAAGGTATTTAATCAGATTACAATTGAACCTCACAGAGCTTGTGGAGTCAAATTCCTTGACAGAAGTGAGGTGAAATACAAAGCAGTGAGTGGATATTCTCTAAGTTGAATTTTCCTATGAACATTTGCCAATTCTTGGCAGGGAGGAAGATGCTGCAAATCTAGTCAAGTGGTGTTGCTTAGAGGTAGAAATTCCAACAGAGCTTTTAGAAATCCTACAAAGCAGGAAAGACAAAAATTGAAGTATGTAGCTGCCAAATCAGCCAGGACTTGATAGACTAACATCTCTAATGAAAAGAAGGGGCAGAATGTAAAGTCAAATTTCAACTGAATGTATTTACTATATTATTAAAATGTATCAGGGAAAAAAAAAAACAGATAAACTGAGCTGAAATCTGCTAAAAGCTGAGAGTAGAAATTTCAACAATCTGAAGGTTAGGAGACTTAATAGTGTTCTGAATGCACCAAGGAGAAAGGAGGCCTAGTAATCTCCCTAGGCTCTCATTTGAACTGCAAAATGTCTACTCTTGAGATCAGTAAGAATCTATATTAAAATGAGTCAATCATAAAGTTCACACCTGCATTAGTCTGCTGAGCCCTTGATTTATGGCTATCCAACCTTTATTTTACCAGGGTATGTAGAATAAGGGGTCTCTACAGAAAAATATCATGTAAGACTGAATAGACTTAGTATACTTTTTTGGATTGAATAGGACATTTTCTTAGTATACAACAAATCATGACCAAAAGAAAAATATGACAGACAATAGAATCAATTTGACAGAGATCACATTTATTTAAATTGTCTTGTCAATATATAAGGCTGAAAAAGAGAGCAAAAATAGTGAAGAATACAGAAAAGGGCATGAGAGACAAGAGGTGCACTGCATGTGACTAGCAAAATGCAATGGGAGCCATGAAGGAGAGAGGACAGAAAAGTTCAGATAACATGGCAAAAAGATAATGGCTGAGATTTTTCCAAAATAGATTAATGATATAAAAGAACAAGTTCAAGAAATTCTATGTCCCATATAGGGTAAATATAAAGAAATCTACATTTAGGAAACTCATTGTAGAATTACTTAAAGTCAAAGAGAACAATCAGAAAAAATTGATAAATCGTCTATAAATTTTTTTTCTGAAAAACAACAATGTAGAATGTACAAATAACCCAAATCAGTAATAAAAATGAGGTATAAATAAAGATTCTGCAGATTTTGAAAATAAATAATAAATTTTACAGAATAATTTATGTCAATAAATATAAATACTAGTATAAGGCAGTGTTCCCAGAAACAAAAAACTTAATAAAACTGGTACAATATAAATGAAAAATACAAATATTCTCATATCTATTAAATAATCTGTAATTAAAGACTTTTGCACAAGGAAACCTCTCAATCCATTAGTATTGCTGGTTAATTTTCTCAAACATTTATGAAAGAAATATACCCACATTATCCATAGTTATCTGTAGAATCAAAAAGTGAGAGGAGTACATATCTCAATGTCTTTTGTGAGGGCTACATAGCTCAAATAACAAAACAGCACAAAGACATTGCAAGAAAAGAAAGTAGAAGAGTAATTCCTCTCATGAATCAAAATGCAAAATTGTAAATATCTACAAATTGAAAATTAACCAATATAATTCATATTTAAAAAGAAGTGATATCATGAATTTCACAATAGGTTCAGAAAAAGAGCATTTCATAATATTAAGTATCATTAATGAATATTCTCATGATAATAATTATTAGCAAACCAATAACATAACAAAATTTTCTTATTTTGAAATAAGTAAAAATTTAAAGCTTATATCATTCTTAAGTTGAAGATTTTTTTAAGAACAAAAACAAGTACATGACATATACTTACTACTATTTAATATATAGTTCAGGTAGTTTGATTTAGTATATTTAGGGGGAAACTTTAACAATTAAAAAGTAAGCAACAACTGTATAGAGGGATAAGCGGGGTTGGAGGGGTAAGGGGGAAGAAAAAAATAACAGAATGAATCAAACACTATTCCCTAGGTAAATGTATGATTACAAAAATGGTATGCTTCTACCTCATGTACCAACAGAGAAACAAGATGTATCCCATTTGTCTACAATAAATATGAATTTTAAAAAAAGTAAGCAACAAAACATTGCCTGCAGATGACACAATAGTAAATGAAGACAACTAAAAATAGTCTGCAATATATTTGAAATTACTTAGTGAGGTTAGAATGTTCATAAAACACAATATCAGTATACAACAGTTAATTATATTTTTACATAGCAACAACATAAAAGTTAAAAGGAATTAAAGAAATATCATATGCAACATAAATACCAATATCTGCTTATAAATCAAACAAGATTCATGCAATATCACTATGATGAAACATAAAACAAATACTGCTTAGAATAGTTAAAGAAGACCTAAATAAATGTAGGTGTAGTTCAGGTTCATAAATTTGAAGACTTATAATGGCATAGATATAATTCTTCCCAAAGGTTGGCCTGTAGATTGAATGTAATCCTAGCTAAATGCAAAGAATAAAACTTGCTAAAACAATTGCTTTATTTTTTCTTTCTTGATATACATGACAGTAGAGTGTATTTTGACATATTACACATACAAAGAATAAGTATAACTTGACCCGATTATGATCCCATTCTTGTGCTTGTACATGATGTGGATTTACACTGGTGGTGTATTCATATATAAGGATAGAAAAGTTATGTCCAATTCATTCTACTGTCTTTTCTCATCCCCACTCCTTTCCCTTTGTTCCCCTTTGTGTAACCCAATGAACTATTTTCCCACTGCTTTGTTGTGGTTTAGCATCCACATATTAGAGAGAACATTAGGCCTTTGGGTTTTTGGGACTGGCTTATTTCACTTAGCAAGATATTCTCCAGTTCCATTCTTTGACTGGCAAATGCCATGATTTCATTCTTCTTTGTGGCTGAGTAATATTCCATTGTGTATATATTCCAAATTTTCTTTATCCATTCATCTTTTGAAGGGCACCTAGGTTGGTTCCATAGCTTGCCTATTGTGAATTGAACTGCTGTAAACATTGATATGGCTGATCGCTGTAGTATGCCGACTTTAAGTCCTTTGGATATAACTCGGTCAAATGGTGGTTCCAGTCCAAGTTTTCTAAGGAACCTCCATACTGTTTTCCTAAGGGGTTGCACCAATTTGCAGTCCCACCAGCAATGTATGAGTGAACCTTTTCCCCCACATCCTCCCTAGCATTTGTTGTTACTTGTATTTTCCATAATTACCATTCTGACTGGAGTGAGATTGAATCTCAGTGTAGTTTTGATTTTTGTATTTCTCTAATTGCTAGAGATATTGAACATGTTTTCACATAAATTTGAAAATTTGTATTTCTTATTCTGTGAAGTGCCTATTCAATTCCTTAGCCCATTTATTGATTGGGTTATTTGATTTTATGGTTTTAAGCTTTTTGAATTCTTTGTATACCCTGGAGATTAATGCTCTGAGGTGCAGGTGGCAGATTTTCTCCCAGTCTGTAGTCTTACTTTTCACATTCTTGATTGTTTCCTTTGCTGAGAAGAAGCCTTTCAGTTTGATGCCATCCAATTTATTGATCATGTCACATGGAAATAGGGACAGTTAGTGAATGAACTCAATGCAATGAATTTTTCTCTTAGCATCACCTTCATAGTGTCCCAGAGATTTTGGTACGTTGTATAGGTATTCTCATTTACCCTAAGTATTTTTTTATTTCATCTCTGATTTCTTCAGCCATCCATTGTTCATTTAACAAGGTATTATTTGGTATCCAGGTGTTCGAGTAGCTTCTATTTTTATTTTATTGTTGAATTCTAATTTCACTCCATAAATGATCTAATAGAATGCAAGCTTTTATCTCTAGTTTTTTTTGTATTTAAGAACTGCTTTGTGGCCTACAATATAATCTACTTTAGAGAAGGATCCATGTGCTACTGAAAAGAAAGTGTATTCAGTCATCGATGGATAAAATACTCTTTATATGTCTGTTAAGTCTAAATTATTAATTGCATTTTTTTTTTTTGTTCTGTAGCTTCTTTATTTAGATTTTGGTTTGAAGATCTATGGAGTGGTGAGAGAGGTGTGTGAAAATCACCCAGTATTATTTTGCTGTGGTCTATTTGCTCTTGAATTTGTGAAAACCTTGTTTTTTGTATGTAGATGTTGCATTGTTTGGGGCAAAAATATTTAAGATGCTTATGTCTTGTTGATGTATAGATCCCCTTAAGCACTATGAAATGACCTTCTTTGTCCCTTCAGATTAATTTCGACTTGAAGTCCACTTTATGAAAGTAGAAACTCCTGCTTGTTTACAAGATTCACGTGGTTGGGTTTAGGCTTAGTTAACCTCCAAGCTCTTCCTTGGATTAGTCTGAAAATTTTAAACCAGTGTACCTCCAAGATTCCACAGTTGCTGGGCCAAGCTGGGAGACTGTCTCCTAGGGAAAAATCCCTGGGTTTCATTCACAGGGTGAGAGGCCAGTTCTTGTTTCCCTCAGACTTGCCTGAACTTCATGTTTTTAGGACTCTTGAGTTCAGTTTCCGAACTCAATCAATTCCTCCCCTGCCCTTTCATGTTCTTGGCCTGTCTTGAATTTCCCAGCTGAACTTTCAACTAGCAGATCTTATAAGCAACTGTTCTGGAGGGGAACGGGATGGGGAAGTCGTGTATGGTTTCCTGACTGGTTTTCCCCTATATAGACCCTGCTCCATTTTTTTATTTTATTCTGGACTCTCAGGTTCACACTATGTGGTATGCTGTGGGTTTGCCAAACCTGTTTTTTGGGTTAGCACAGTTGTTAGGACTTGGATCCCTTAGCTGCTGTTCCCATGTGCTAGAGCTGCAAAATGGTCCCTTTATCTGATTACCCTCATAGAGAGACGTTGTTACTTTTTCCCCCTCCTAACAATATTGTTGTGCAAGACACCTTTCAGATTAGTCATGCAGTGCCTTTGATCTCTGAACTCCTCATATCCATACACACCTCAGACCTCCTAAAATTGAGGGTTCCTTTAATTGATGTATTGTTCCACTAGTTTAGCACAGGGGAGATTGCACCTGTCAAAGATTTTGCCAGCAGCAACGCTAAGGATTTCTTCATTTTGTTATATCCAACCACCTGTTTTCCTGATCTGCTTTGAATGTCCAGAATTAATTCCCACACAAGTTCCCCTCTCTCACCTTGCTGAGAAGTTGTGTGTCTGAATTCTTGGCTTCATGCCATGGAGTGACCAGAAAAGTGACCTTCTTTAATCCACCATTTTGAGTCTCCTCTTGCTAAAGCAATTTTAAAAACTAAGAGTCAGGTATGGTAGTGCATACCTATAATCTCAGCAGTTTCAGAGGCTGAGGCAAGAGGATAGCAAGTTTAAAGCCAGCCTCAGCAACTTAGTGAGAACCTGTCTCTAAAGAAGAAAAATAAAATAAAAAGTGCCAGGGATGTGACTCAGTTGTTAAGCACCCCAGGGTTCAATCTCCAGTATCATAAGTAAATAAAAGAATAAGAACAATGCTAGCACACTAACATTATCAAGATTTATTCTACAGCCATAGTGATTAAAACAATTTATTATTCATACAGGAATGGAAAAACAGAAAAATATAAAGTCTAGGAGGAGACCTATCAATATGTGGTTCCTTGAATTATGACAGTTCTAATGTAGCCGGAAGAAGATGCTAATCCCCAAAACTACATTGCAGATTTCATGCACCCGTTTTTTACTTTAAGTGGAAGAACAGTTATTGAAATAAAGTACATTATTTTGTGTCTAGTTTATCTGCTGCTGTGTAGTACTCATCCTTGTTCTTACACCTGGAAATAGTTCAGTCAGTATTACTTTATATTATTGCATTGTTGAAATTATCATGTTTAGTTATGGTATTGACAAATCAGAATAACTAATAATGTGAGGCTGTGTGGTAATGTTCATTTTCTTAATCTGAGTGTTAATTACATCAGTTTATTCATTTGTTTAAGAAAAATTAAGTTATTACATAATCTACATAATTTTAATTATGGTGTTTTACTTGAACAAATTTTTTTAAAAATGAGTTTATCATTGATTAGTGTCTCTACCTGTAAAACAAGAACACTCCTTTTATTAGATACACTTTAATGTATAAAAAATAATTTTGAATCTTTGACATCTCCCAGGCCACATTCCCATATCTCATTCTGGAACATGTATCTAATAACCCAGGAGAACAAAAACTCGATGACAAAATGCTTCAACATAGCTTATATATAGTTTGAAAGAAAAACAAAAACAAACAGCACATAATAGCATTGATACCAGAATTACTACAAATAAACATTAAATAATTTTAAACAACCATGATGATTAATGCCAAATTTATATGATAATAAACAAACAAAAGAATAAGCAAATATTAAAAACAACCAACTATATGCATCGGGTAAGAAAACTGTAGTAGTTAAATAACAATAACCATAACTGGAGAGTGACATCAGCAAGATGGCTGACTAGAGGTGCTGGCTATACTTCCCTCCAATGCACTGAAACACAAGAAGAAAAAAAAAAAACAGTTTTCCACTGGAGTTTTTGAAGCAGAGTGCTGGAGTGAAGTGGGTATATGGCAAAAATGTCAAAGAGCATGGAAATATGCAATGGTCTTATAAATAAGAGTAGTGTAGAGGTTGGCAAGGGCTTGGGAGAAGAAAGAATGTGGAAATGCAGTTAAAAGGGTCTAAAGCTTCAGTTATAAAAGATGAGTAAGTTCTAAAGATCTGCTGTACAGCACTCTGCATCTAGTCTATTGTCCACTTTAAAAATGTGTTAAGAGGATAGATTCATGTTAAGTGTTTTACAATAATGAAAAGGAAATTCGTTCTTGAATATATGAAAGGAGAATGTCTGTATTCTTGGCTAAAAACAAGAGAAAGTTGTGGCGGGCGAAACCCAGGGCCCAGGGTTACGCCACATGCATCTAAAGATGGCGACTGACAGAGAATGAATGGCATCCTGATAATGCTTGAAGAATGGCAGGAAGCGTTTACAATTGGCTGCATGATAATTAGTTCAGAGGCCTAGCCGTGGACAGATATACTTTACGTGTATGCTTGAGCGAGTGATCGCTTGACCTTTAACAGGATTGGATGGACATATTGGGTTACAATTGCTTATGCATGAGACTGCTTATATATTGAGGGTGTTATTTGAATAAAGTGGGAGCTGCTTCATGAACCTCTGAAGTGTACGTGTCTTTCGTCCCGCTGGTCGGGCCTTAAGAGAAGTGGCTGCGGAGCCACTTGGAGCAACCCAGGCTACAAGCGGCGGATTTCCGTAAGAGCAGTGTGAGCCACTTGCAGCAAGTCGGGCAAAGAAGTGGTGGTTTTCCGTAAGTGGTGGCCCTGACCGCAATCAAACGAGGATCGGACTGGGAATTGGTGAGCACTCAGGTATATAAAAGACAGTTTCCAGGTGTTCTATCCTATTGGATATGCTTTCTATGGAGTTCTTAATTTGGTTTATTGTTTCCTTCATGTCAAGGATTTCTTTTTGGTTTTTTTTCAATATCTCTAACTCTTTATTGAAATGATCTTTTGCTTCCTGTATTTGCTCTTTTAATTGTCGACTGGTGCGATCATTCAATGCTTGCATTTGCTCTTTCATCTCATCGTTTGCTTCTCTGATCATTTTAATTATGTACATTCTGAACTCCTTTTCTGTCATTTCTTCTGCCATGCTGCCATTGGGTTTTATTGATGTAACATCTAGATTTGTTTGCAGCATTTTCTTTCCTTGTTTTCTCATATTTTTCAGGTTTCAGTGGACCGCTGAAATATTGCAGATTTCCTCTATTGACTAACAATGTCCCTGAAGATTTCTATATATATCCCCCCTTAGCCTTCAGTAGGCTGAAGTCTTGGAGGAAGTTGATAATGCGGTGCTCCACAAGGAAGCTGCCTCTCTAGGAGTGGTGGCCTTCAGGTGGGGTATAATCCCTGGTAGTGGGCAGAGGTGCCTCCACTTGTTGACCAATGGTCATCCAAAGGGGACCTAGGCTGCGGGCTGAGGCAAGGCCTATTTGGGCCTGAGTCTCTGGTTTTACCGTCCTTGTGGGGAAACCTCACCCGGCAGGGAAGACTCACCCGGTGGGGAGGTCTCGCTGGTCAGTTCCCTCCTAGAGGTTCCCCTCAATTTATAGCTACTGCCTGGGCTGGGCTGCCTTCCTCTGCAAAGTTCCCAGGGGCCCGGGCCTACCTCCTGGGCCTGGGAACCTCACCCTTCGCAGATGAATCTCCTTAGGCTGCCCCTCCTCAGAGAATCTGCCCGCAGGCCTGGAACCTTCGCTCCGCCCTAAGCCTGTCTCTGTGCGGCTCTTCCACCAAGAAGCCTCCTAGATCCTGGGACCCTGTTCTGCACCTAATCGCCTGGCTATGCAGCCCCTCCTCTGAGCAGCCACCTGGGGCCCCGTACAATCGCTCTGAGTCCCAGAGACCCGCCACACGCCTCTTCCTCCAGACAGCCGCCCAGTATTCCGGTGCGGTCACTAGGAGTCCAAGAAACTCACTGCGTGCCTCCTCCTCCCACCAACCACCCGTAGCCCGGGGCAATCAATCACTCGGAGTCGAAGTGACCCTCCCCGTTCTTCCTCCTTCTCCAGATAACCCCCCGGGTGTTCAGGAGCGGTCGCTCTGAGTGGCTCTGAATCCACGTGACCTGCTGCACGGGTCCTCTGGGCAACCGCCCGGAGCTCTGGTGCGGCCACTCAAGACCAAGTGACCCACCACACTTCTCCTCCAGGCAGCCCCCCTGTGTTCAGGAGCTGTCACTTTAAGTCCAAACAACTCACCACTCGCCTTCTCCTCTGAGCAGCTGCCTGGAGCGCTAATGCAGTCACTGTGAGTCCAAACGACCCGCCGCGCTCCTCCTCCTCCTCCTCCTCCTACTCCTCTGGGCAGGCCCCGGTGTTCAGAAGTGGTCTGAGTCCAAACAGCTCGCCATGCAGCCCCTCCTCTGGCAACCGCCTGTAGCTCTGGTGTAGTCACTCTGAATCCAAGCGGCCACGTTCCTCTTCCTCCTCCTCATCCTCAGGGCAGGCCCCGGGGTTCAGAAGCGGTTGCTTAGAGTCCAAACAGCTCGCCGAGGAGCTTCTCCTCTGGCAACCGCCCGTAGCTCTGGTGTAGTCACTCCGAACCCAAGCGGCCACGTTCCTCTTCCTCCTCCTCAGGGCAGGCCCCGGTGTTCTGAGTCCACACAGCTCTCCTTGCCACTCCTCCCCTGGGCAGCTGCCGGAACCCCAGTGGTGGCTCCGAGTCCCAGCGCTGTGCCGAGCGGCCTCCTTTACAGCACTCCCAGTTGTCCGAGTTCACTGCTCCAGCGGGGGGAGGGGCGTCTCGCTGGCAGCTCTACTTCACAAAGTTTCCTGCGTTCCGGGACCACCGTCCCATCCGGGACGCCTTCCCAACGGGTGAGAGTCACCCGGCTGCTTTGAGTTGGTCCCAAGTGTCTCAATATCTCTTCTTTTGAATCCTGAGTCCTGGAGCAACATGAAATGCAGCCACCCTCTAGGACGCCATGTTGAAACCTCTAATAATCCAGTCGACAAATGGGCTAAGGAAATGAATAGACACTTCACAGAAGAAGATCTACAAGCAATCAACAAACATATGGAAAAATGTTCAACATCTCTAGTAATAAGAGAAATGCAAATCAAAACCACCCTAAGATTCCATCTCACCCCAATTAGAATGGCGATTATCAAGAATATGAGCAACAACAGGTGTTGGCGAGGATGTGGGGAGAAAGGTACACTCATACATTGCTGGTGGGGCTGCAAATTAGTGCAGCCACTCTGGAAAGCAGTGTGGAGATTCTTTAGAAAACTTGGAATGGACCCTCCATTTGACCCAGCTATCCCACTCCTTGGCCTATACCCAAAGGACTTAAAATCAGCATACTACAGAGATACAGCCACATCAATGTTCATAGCTGCTCAATTCACAATAGCCAGACTGTGGAACCAACCTAGATGCCCTTCAATTGATGAGTGGATAAAGAAACTGTGGTATATATATACAATGGAATATTACTCAGCCATAAAGAATGATAAAATTATGGCACTTGCAGGCAAATGGATGAAATTGGAGAATATCATGCTAAGTGAGATAAGCCAATCTCAAAAAGCCAAAGGATGAATGATATCGCTAATAAGTAGAGGATGACACATAATGGGGGGGAGGGAAGGGTTAGTGTTAGGGTTAGAGTTAGGGTTAGGGAGGGGGGCAAGTATGGAGGAAGGAAGTACTGTATAGAGGGTAAAGAGGGGTGGGGGGAAGGGAAAAAATAACAGAATGAAACAAACAACATTACTCTATGTAAATTTATGATTACACAAATGGAATGCCTCTACGCCATGTACAAACAGAGAAACAACATGTATCCCATTTGTTTACAATAAAAAAAAAGACAGTTTCGCTAGTGTAATTAACGAGGTTTCCCTATTTGAAGAAACAGTGGCCTTAAGGTTTTAACAGAAGGTTCTCCTAGAGAGGGAATATTAACTGAAGATTCTCCTACAGAGAGAATATATTGAAAGTCTGTCCCAAGAGACAGCAAAGGACATCCCATAACAAATATGTGTAAGTTGCTGTTTGTGTTACCTTTCCTTGTTTGGTTTCTGTTTGTTGTTGTTATACCGATGTGTACATTAGTTCATTTTTGTCTGACTTCCAAAAAACCAAAATCTCAAAAAGAGTTAAGAGAAGGGGAAAAGATATTAGAAATTGTAGAAAAAGAACAATCAAATCAAGCTTCTGAAAGAGAAAGTAGATGTTCAGACTCTGAGGAACAGGAACTATCTGAGACAGAGCCGGAAAAGAAGTTACCTCAGTGGCATTTAACCCCTACCGTGCCACGCCCTCCAGGGTATAATCCAGATCATCACTCTTTTTCAAACTGTAAGGGCACATGTAATTGCTGCACAGGGGAGGCCCCCAGACAGTGGGCTGATGTAGAATCTCGATCAGTGTTCCCAATACTCCCAGTATTTGAAGATCAAAACAATCAGAGATATCATCAAATATTAGATATAAAATTAGTGAAATAATTAAAAGAGGCAGTTATGACCTTTGGAGTACAAGCTGCATTTACCATTTCTTTATTAGAGAATGTTGCAAGTCAAAATCTTACTCCGACTGATTGGGGTAATTTAGCAAAGGCATGTTTATCTGGGGGACAATATGTCATGTGGAAGGTGGCTAACCAGGAGTTATGCTCTGATACTGCCCGACATAATGCAGTTGTGGGCAATCCTCAATGGAATCTAGACATGCTGACAGGCCAAGGACCATATGAAGGGCAAGGTAACCAGATTAATTTCCACCCTGGTGTGTATCAACAAATTAGTGCTGCTGCCACTAAAGCTTGGAGAATGCTTTCAGGTGCTGGCGATCTTCAAATCTTCATATCTTCATATCTTTCAGTTATCTAAAGTTATTCAAGGTCATAATGAGCCCTATGCTGATTTTGTAGATTCAAACAGCAGGACGTATATTTGGAGATGTGGACCAGGCGATGTCCTTAGTCAAACAGCTTGCCTATGAACAGGCAAATAGATGGTGTAAAGAGGCAATAAGACCTTGGAAAAGCAAAGACCTTGGAGCCTACTTAAAGGCTTGTAGGGATATGAATGAGACTTTTATTCAAGGTCAGATGATGGCTGCACTGATTGCACAGGGTGTTAGAGGTAATACCAGTTTCCGCCCAGGCCAACAGTGTTATCAATGTAAACAATTTGGACACATGAAAAAGGACTGCCCCAAGGTTCTGTGCCAAAACTATGTCCCCGATGTAAAAAGGGGAAACACTGGGCAAGTGACTGCAAATCAACTAGAGACAAAGATGGTAACACTTTACCTCCAAAAAATGGGAATCAGGGCCCCTGGCCTCGGGGCCCACAAATATACGGGGCTATCCAGTCTGTGCCTTGGACCCATTACCCCTTGACTCCCCAATTAGACAAACAAGAGGAAGCGCAGGATTGGACCTCTGTGCCTCCGCCAGAGCAGTATTAACTCCAGAGATGGTAGTACAGCCAATACCTACTTCGGCTGTCAGCCCATTTCCTAAAGGAACAATGGGACTAGTTCTGGGGAAGAGTTCTTCTGCTTTAAAAGGATTAAATATTGTCCCTGGAGTTATAGACCCTGATTTTACAGGAGAAATAAAAATCTTTGCTTCTTCACCAACAGGTGTAACAATAATAGTTCAGGGTGATTGCATAGCACAATTGTTGGTCTTACCCAGTTGCTATGATCAATATCCATCAAAAAATATTATTAGGGGAAATAAAGGGTTAGGTTCTACTGGCCAAAATATGATCATGTTAACATGGGGTTTAAAAGATAGGCCTATGACAAAGTTAGTGATAGAAGGCAAAAGTTTTGAGGGCTTATTAGATATTGGGGCTGACAAAAGTATTATCAAAATTACAGAATGGCCAAAAGCCTGGCCACTTCAACAGGCAGATCAGACTTTAAGAGGATTGGGTATAATTTCCAATCCTAACAAGAGTGCAGCCATATTAAAATGGAAGGATAAAGAAGGTCATAGTGGTATCGTCCAACCTTATGTCCTTGAACATCTCCCGGTAAACTTATGGGGGAGAGATATCATGGAACAGATGGATTTACATCTCACATCTGAGATCCCATACGGTAATCCAAAAGCTAATCAAATGATGTTAACCCAAAGACACATATGGGGAAAAGGTCTTGAGAAAAATAGTCAAGGACCTACTTCACCCATTTTAGTTACTCCAAAACAAGATAGAAAGGGATTGAATTTTCACTAGGGGCCACTGGAGCAATTAAAATAACATGGAAATCTGATAAACCTGTCTGGGTCCCTCAGTGGCCCCTCTCAAAAGACAAATTAGAAGCGGCCCAGCATTTGGTTAACGAACAACTAGAGGCCGGACACGTGAAACCATCCACCTCTCCTTTCAACACACCAATATTTATAATAAAAAAGAAATCAGGAAAATGGAGGCTCTTACATGACCTAAGAGCAGTAAATTCTATAATGGAGCCCATGGGACCTATTCAATTAGGATTACCTACTTTATCGACTACCCCAGTTAATTGGCCCTCCATTGTAATTGACATAAAAAATTGTTTCTTTTCCATTCCGTTACATCCTTCAGACACCAAAAGGTTCACATTTACTGTGCCCTCACTTAATAATAGCTCTCCTAATAAAAGATATGAATGGATAGTCCTCCTGCAAGGCATGGCCAATAGCCCTACCATGTGTCAAATATATGTAGGCAAGGATATTGAACCTATATGCCTAGCAAACCCTCAACTTTTAATCTATCATTATATGGATGATATTCTGCTAGCTCATAAGGAAAAACCTGTCTTAGAGCAATGTTATAATTCCTTACTAAATTCACTTGAACGAAGGGGCTTACATATTGCCATTAATAAAGTACAAATGACAGACACCAAAAACTTCCTCGGATCTATCATAAATCAAACTATGGTTAAACCCGCAAAAATTACCGTTCAGGTGGACGAGCTTAGAACTTTAAATGATATTCAAAAACTTTTGGGTGATATTAATTGGATTAGACCTTACCTTCATTTACCCACCTTAAGTTTGGGCCCCCTGTTTGATATTCTTAAAGGTGATTCTGACCCTCTTTCTAAGCAAGTGCTTACTCCTAAGGCTCGAGCAGCTCTCAAGCTTGTTGAAACAGCTATGGAAAAGGCTCACCTTGATCGTATTGACCTAACTAAGCCTTTATCATTCATTGTCTTGGCCACAAATAAGTTACCCACAGGAGTGTTTTGGCAAAAGGGTCCTATTCTATGGGTTCACATGAATTATGCCCCTAGCAAGGTCTTATCCTTGTTTACTGAATCTGTGGCAGAATTAATCCTTAAGGCGTTAAAAGTATCCCTTTCCACCTTTGGATCACGTCCCTCAACTATCACTACTCCATATGCTACTGATCAGGTACAATATCTTATTAATAATTCAAATTCATGGGCTATAGTCTTTACTAGTACTCCTGCTGTGTTTGACAATCATTTGCCATCTGATCCTCTTCTCCAATTTTGGAGTCAACATCCTATAATTTTTCCTAAATTCACCCAAAAAGAACCTATCACAGGAGCTACCCTTATATTTACTGATGGATCAAAAAATGGTACAGGTGCTATTACCATAGATAATGTTACAGAAACATTGTTGTTTAATACTCTATCTGCACAACAAATGGAACTATTAGTAGCTATAGAAGTATTCAAAACCCACCATGAGCCTTTTAACCTATTCTCTGATAGCAAATACGTTGTTAATGCTGTTCAAAATTTAGAATTAACTGGTCTGATTTCCCTCACCTCCACTATTACTAAATATTTGCAAAGTTTTCAAAAACTTATTTGGGACAGAAAAAATCCTTTTTTTATTAAGCATGTTCGGGCTCATACTGGCCTTCCAGTTCCTCTAAGTTTACACAATGATTTAACAGACATGGCCACCAGAGACCCACACATCTTTAATACGCTTGAAAATGCAAAAGCTTTTCATTCCAAATTTCATGTAAATGCTTCCACTCTACGCACACGCTATAAAATTACTAAGGCAACAGCTGGGGACGTAGTCAAGTCTTGTGCTAAATGTGTTACATTTATTCCTAACCCCTCGTTAGGAGTAAATCCAAAAGGGCTTCAGCCCAATCATATTTGGCAAATGGATGTAACTCATTATTCAGAATTTGGAAAACTACAATTCATTCATTTGTCTATTGATACCTTTTCAGGATTTATTATGGCCTCTGCTCTTACTGGAGAAAAAAAACAAAGATGTAATAACACACTGTTTACACTCTTTCTCCATCCTAGGAGTTCCCAAACAAATTAAAACAGATAATGGTCCTGGATATACGTCCCAGGCCTTTAAACAATTTTGTTCCACCTTTGGTATTCAACATGTCACAGGAATTCCCTATAATCCTACTGGACAAAGCATTGTTGAGCGTGCCCATTTAATGCTTAAAAACATGCTTTATAAACAAAAAGGGGGAATAGGGGCATCATTCAGATCCCCAAAAGACAAATTGTCTGTTGTCTTGTTCATTTTAAATTTTTTAAATCTTGATTCTGAGGGTCAATCGGCTGCTGACCGTCATTCAGAGCCTAATAAAAAGCATCTACCTCAAGTGCTCTGGAAGGACATTCAATCAGGACAATGGAAAGGCCCAGATCCGGTATTAATCTGGACCCGAGGGTCTGTTTGTGTTTTCCCACAGGACGCACAATTGCTAATTTGGGTGCCAGAGAGATTGGTCAAGGCCTCATCAGAGACCCCAAAACAGGAAGAAGATGAGGAGGCTTCTCCCGCTGATGGTGCTGGCGAATTCTCACCAAATTAATGGAGGAGACTCGCGTGAACTATGGGGGATAGTGAAGATGTGGCCCTATCCTGTACCCCTTACCAACTCCTCTATTCTATATCCTCCTATTTTTACAACATTTGGCCACATTTCTGCAGTCTGCTGTTCTATGGGTAAAAGAATGGTTTGGGTTTTTGTCCAGGGGAGGTCTCTTGCGTGTTGTATCTGTCCTATGCATATACAAAATGCATATACATCCACACAGAGAAACAGCCATTATTCGCCAAGCTCTCGTTGCAATTGATGCTGGCCCATCCCCCCAAGTCTGGTTAAATATGCTGGACCAGTGGCCAATGACGGGTAAGATTCATGGGGAGCTCATACCAACCTAAGACAGGAAATGAGGGCTAGAGCCTCGTTGTCCAATGACGGGTAAGGATGTTGCTCTGCCGTGGACAACCTAAGACAGGCACAGTCCCTTTTATAAACAGAAAGGGGGAGTTGTGGCAGGCTAACCCCAGGGCCCAGGGTTACGCCACATGCATCTAAAGATGGCGACTGGCAGAGAGCGAATGGCATCCTGATTATGCTTGGAGAACGGCAGGAAGTGTTTACAATTGGGTGCATGATAATCAGTTCAGCCGCCTAGCGTGTGGATGGATATACTTTACATGTATGCTCGAGCGAGTGACTGCTTGACCTTTAACAGGATTGGATGGACATATCTGGTTACAATTGCTTATGCATGAGACTGCATATATATTGAGGGTGTTATTTGAATAAAGCGGCAGCCACTTCATGAACCTCTGAAGTGTACGTGTCTTTCGTCCCGCTGGTCGGGCCGTAAGAGAAACAGCTACAGAGCCACTTGGAGCAACCCAGGCTAGAAGCGGCAGTTTCCCGTAAGAGTGGCGCGAGCCGCTTGCAGCAAGCTGGTCAAAGAAGTGGAGGTTTTCCGTAGAAAGTACTATCATGTCAGACAACTTTAGTGAGAATGTAATACATTTAACCAAGGTTAAGAGGAATGTTCTAGATTTATAAATGAGAGCAGTTGTTAAAATTTGCTAATGGGAAGCGAATAAAAGATAAAATGAACACTCCCATTTCCCTAGATAACTATGTAATGGGATTGAAGAAATTATTGACACATTGGAAGATAATATGAGGGAGTTCAGTAAATAATATTTCAGGCACTAATTAGTAAGATTTAAAATGTTGGAATACTTTTAGATGATAGTTGTTCATGCCATGAGGAAAATGCTAGGGAAGTAATGAGGTAATGACTCTATAGCTAGTCATAGTGAAGACAAGGTTTATTAAAGCATTAATGAGCAGTAGCATAATTAATCATTTTATTATGTGGTTGGAATTTGGAGCAGGAATGACATGAAACATTGTTAGTGCAATTATTCTACTGAGCCAGTTGACAGTAGGCAAGCAAATGATCTGTGAGATATCTAAAACAAACCAAATATCCAGGTCTCCTTATTTCCCAATGTGAGAAACCACATAGTGTAAACTGTAGATAGATGCTAAAATGGAAAACTCATTAAAATAAAGCAGAAAAGGAAAATGTTGACTGCCTGGCTGTGCTTTGAAGAGGACATAATAAGATTTTTAAAAAATCTGATACAAAGTAGAAGTCAGTATTTACAGATTCAAGAAAGTTTAGGTCAGGAAGTAGAATCACTGTTCACCCTGTCTTCACTGGTACCATGGTATAAATAAGCCTCATTCCTCATTAATTGTGAGCTTTATTGTTAGGCAATGATTGAATTTGTGAAATAAACAACAAGAATATACTGTATATATTTATAGGAATAAGGCTCTTAAGATTTGAACTCCTCCTGACACAGAGTTTTTGCCTTCTGGTTTAGGTTCCAGGAAAAACCAACAATGAGTGGCAAAGTGTTTTCCCTTGCCATTTTCTTTGCTATTGTGGGGAATACTGGAGGAGGAGTGCTATGTGTAAAGTTATGCAATAACATTGCTATTTCACTGATTTTTTTTAGCAAAAAAAAGTCAAATAATTTTTTTTTCAATTTTAAACACAATTAGCCTATTAAATGTACTTACACTGGTGTCACTGATCAAAATATTAACAAAGTACATTAATAGTTCCTTTCCATTCATTCAGGCTGATTTTAAAGATATTGTTGCTCTGAACCTCTAGGCACTTACAAATGCATAGCAGTGAATTTTCTTCTAAGAGTTATGATGTTATAATGCACATAAATCAAATTTCTGTTTCACCTTATGTGAGAAATTGCAGGTTTCTTCTCATTCATGAGGTTAAAAAATTTACATCACAAAATGAAGAATTTGGCCCACTCTGCCTCTCTTTTAGTTCTTTGAACTCAAGGAACCATGGTAGTAACTCTTAACCAAGAGTGTATCTACAAATACACAATTTGTAATTATTTTACCTGCTAAAAGATTATCATTCTGGATTTTTACATTATAAATTGAAAATACATTTTATTACATGACTCAAAACTCCCAATAAAGGACAATACAGTTAAAAAGTTGTGGAGAAATACGTTATAACTTTGCTTTTCAGGTTGAATAATTAGAGTTTGTTTTAGAGGCTAAGGGAAGAATTAAAGTAAATAAGTATATATCACTAAGAACAAAAAGACTGAGACAGACAGCTTTATCCTATGTACATGTGTGATTACATGAATGGTGTGAATCTACATTGTGTACAACCATAGAAATGAAAAGTTGCACCCCATTTGTGTACAATGAATCAAAATGCAGTCTGTAAAAATAAAAAATAAAGAAAGACTCTAAATGGTAAAATTTAATATGAGAATCATGAAGAAAATTGTTTAATGCAAAATAGACTCATTATATTTTAATTCATTAAAATATCATTTATAATCTACAAGATGAAGTTTTTGGTGTTTATTTTTCATAACCTTATTTCCATTTTGCTTAACAAGTGTCTACAGAACAGCTCAAGACCACTCAGTGGTTGTTCCTACCCACTCAGTAGCCTGAGCAGTGGGAGCTGCAGACCAGTCTTCAATGGCTGGCTGGGCACTCCAGTCTTCAGTAGGGAACTGCTGGATAGGCACAGAGGGCACCTTCACACCTGCAGACCAGTGTGCAACCTCAGGTTGAGTAGCAGTGAACTCAGGAGCTGGGGCAGTCCATTCACCCTGAAATTCCTCCTTGGTCACAGCTTTTTCAGCAGCAGCCTGCTCTTCCTTTTCAATCTCTTCAGGATCTCTGTAGAAGCAGAGATCAGGCATGACCTCCCATGGGTGTTTATGGGAAATGGTACCTTGCACAGAACTTCTTGGGCCAGCATTCACATCAGACCCATAGAATGAGCTCCCTCATTGTTGCACAGAATAGCAATGTCCACATAGCACAGAGGAGAGTCTGTGTTACACAGAGCAATGGTAGGCAGATTGACATAAGATGCTTCTGTAAGAGGCTGGTGGTCAGCCCTGGGATCAGTAACCACCAGAAGACGTAGCTACCAGAAGGCTGCCTGGATTTGGTTAGTGAAGGTTCCAGGAGTGAAGCAGCCAGCAATAGGAGTGACTCTGGTGACAGCAGCAAACTTCAGCACAGCCCACTGGCCAGTATTCCTAGAGGATATGACACTGATATCAACAGGGTGTTCGATGGCAACAATGGCACAAGTTGCCAGCAGAAGTTTCTCCTAGGTCCTCTTCAG
The DNA here is from genome assembly GCF_902686455.1 of Sciurus vulgaris. Lineage (NCBI taxonomy): Eukaryota > Metazoa > Chordata > Mammalia > Rodentia > Sciuridae > Sciurus > Sciurus vulgaris. The sequence goes on from NC_136471.1 coordinate 108,686,433, forward strand.
ATCTATGATGTATATGCCATTCCTTTTGTAAATATATTGTTCCATCTGGAAATCAAGATTGGTGCCACCTAAGTGGATTCCTATTGCAAGGAATTTGAGGACATCCTCCTCCTTCATTTGCAGGACATCAAGGGCTCTGGACATTGTGACAGTTTCCCTTTAAGTTACAATGGGAATCCAGAACAACACCATATGGACCCCTCCCTGGGTAGTGTGGAAAAGCAAAATGAAGTTTAAAATCAGGTATGTTCCCAAGAAGACCATAAATATAATAAAGGGGGGTAAATAAATATATAATTGAGCTAAGTACTATAATAGAAATGAATAAAGACACAAAATGTATTAAAATGCAGAAAGCATTATAGTTCATAAAATCTTTTGATTTTTGTAGGCTATGAGTTAAAAATTAGTTTATCAATTTTTGTTTCTTATAAAATAATCCCAAATCATGAGAAACAGGCATTTTCATAATCATAAGAAAATATAAAGAAAAATTCAGGCAAAAAAGCAATAATTAAAGCCTTGTGGAAATGTCAGTAAAGAAACAAAATATCATCTGTTCCATTGTTCTTTTAAAAACAATTTCTATTTTCAAAGAGTCAGGTGAATAGTCTAAATGTTAATGTGTATAGATATTCAAAGGAATGAATTATCAAAATGAATATGTAAACACAGAAATAGAGAAAATAATTGCAAATGGTCAAGTAGGAGTAGGATTGTCATTACAACAGTAATTTTAAGAAGGAACAAATGAAATCTTCCAGAACCAATGGTCTGATGCTGCAATGATGTTATGGATTAACAATTTTAATGTTTCTAAACACTGAAACCCGGAAACATTTGAATTGTTTTATGAAAGACAAGCAATTATATCCTGCCCACTCCTATCATCCTGTCTTTATATCAAGAACTAAAATGTACAAAATACAATCATATTCTAATGATAAAAGAAAAATTTCAGGGGAAAATGACAATATCTTAGTATGTTAATTTACTAGGTTTAGCCAATCTTTGTCTACGCATTATAGCAACACTCTATTTGGAGGATTATAAATGAGCACCTCTGAATAATGAAGACACTAATAAAACATCTACAGGTTGTAACTCCATCTGTTCTTTTGTTCAATTTGCCATGTGAATTAGATGGAAGACTAAGTAAGAATCAAGGTGTGATGATGGAAAATTGCTTCAAACCATCTCAGACAGCTCTATAAAATTCTTAACAGCTTCAATTTGTACAATTTTGTATAATATGAAAAAGAAACTTCCAAACAGGAAAGAAAATTAATAATGCATCTTCGCAAAGTTTACTTTTCTAAAGAAATTGGTGGCAGGAATTTTGTTTCTGATGAATAAAGCATCTATTACAAACTAAAGCTAGATTCACTCAATAGTAAATATGAATGAAAGGAAATAAAACATGATACATTAATCCCTCATTTTCAAATAATTCTGGTGGATGCTTTTCTAAGGTTTTTCACAGCAATCAGGACAGTGGCACATATGAAAATGCTTTTCAAAGTTGATTTCATTAATTTAATTCAGCAATAGATTTATTTGGGCAACAAATACGTGTCAGGCAATTAAAGTGGAGGGTTACCACAATCAACAAAACAAGCAAAAATACATGAGGATCTTACAGTCCTGTTGAGACAGGATAAACATAAATTAAGCATATAGGTAAAATGTAGAATGTCCTTTAATTAATGCTACAATGGAAAATAAAACAGGAAGAAATGGAACAGGTATTAAATTTAGAATAAGGTGATCAGAGGAGTTTTCCTGAAAGGCCATATTTCAGCAAAACACAAAGGAAGTAAGGAAGTCAACCATTTTAGAACTAAGCAAAAAGAGTTCCAGACAGAGGAAGTCAAAAGTACTAAAACCCAGAGTTATTAACATCCCTGATTTGATAGAGTTCAAGGAGACCAGTGCAGTTGGAGAAAGATAAGTAAGGGGGAGAATGATAGAAAATGACATGAAAGACATAGGATCTAAACTCTGAGAGACTTGTAAAACCCTGGCAAGGTTTTGGTCTTTTAATCTGAGTGAGATGACAAGTTATAAGTAGTTTATTTATTTATTTATTTTGCAGAGAAGCCAATTATTTTTAAGGTTTCAACAGGATAACTCTGTACTGAGAGTAAACTTCAGAAGAAAAAGAGTGTAAGCAGAAGTTATTACATTTTTATTCTGGAATTTTATGTAGCATAATACACTTGAATATTGTATGAAATACAATCTGGAATCTTTCTATGTCATTACATTAAATTTAAATATGCAATGAAATAAATCATCTTCTAAAAGTAGTTTCTTATGATTTAAATATGTGAAATAGAAGACAACTAGTGATTTAGGCTGCTTCACAATATGGAAAATATATGTTATCACAAGCATTGGATAAAGGGTTGGGTGTATAGCTCATTGATAGAGAATATGCTTAGCATGCACAAGGTGCTGGGTTCAATCTCTACCATCACCCCTCAGATGCACTTATTAAATAATTTGAATGCACACAGATGTATGCATACTATTGGAGGCAACTGGAATAATCCAAGAGAATGATGATGTTGGTTCAGTACAATAATACCGACAGAGTGTTCTGAAACACTGAAAATAATGGTATAAGAGAAAGAGAAGGATCAAGGATGACTTCAATTTTGGGGCTAAAGAAATATTGTGAAGTTATATGAAGTCGCTATTAACTGATATGGGAGGACTGTATGAGAAACAGTTTAGAAGGGGAAAGATCAAGAGTTTTCTACTTTGTACTTGACTTCAATATGCTTGTTGGTTATCTAAGTTCAGGTGATGAAGATTCAGTTGAATATGTAAGACTGGTACTTTTGGAAGAGATTAAATGTCCAAGATGAAAGTATACATATGTGATCAGTGTAAAGATTGTTTTTAAAACCATGAAAGTGGAAACTATCAAAGCTCATGGAGGGTCAGATAATGGTGGGTAGGAAAAAAGGTCCTAAGGAACTTAATCCTCAGATTTATTGCAATTAACCAAGCACATTTAATTTTGGAAAATTCTGAAATCTATCTCACTATAGTTACTTCAGGTAATAACAAATACTTTACTCTGATAGAATTATTACATGTGGACATATGTAAATCATACTGAATATTACTTTAGTCACTAATTACTTGAGGATTGGCAATGTTTCACTACATGTAAAATATGTTCAATGAAAATTATTTAAGAGTAGCATTTTAAATGCCTGTTCACTAAACTTGCTAAATAAAACAATTATTTAAGAAAAACCTGTAACATCATTCAGGTTTTCAGAGTTCTGATATTATTTTTTCATTCCAAATTCCTATCACATGATTGATTTAAACTTGTTCTACCAATTCTTATGGACTATACCTTCCCTCACCCACACATACTCTAAAAAGTCTATAAATAGAAATCTTTGTCTGTTTGACTCACCTATATATTCTAAGCTCCCCTATAATATCGCCCAGTACAGAAAAGGCAGAAATAAATATTTCAAAGGAAAGAAGGATACAAGGAGGCTGAATTTTTTATCACATTAATTTGGCTAGCTAGGTAATTTTCTTTTCTGTACTAAGAATTCATTTTTGTGTCTTTCTGGAAGCTATTTCTTTGAGAAAGCATCTCACTCAAAGGAAAAGTATTTTCTTCCAATGATATATGGGGAAGGCCGATATCAAAATTACAACAGAGGTAGAGAAAAGTACCCACATGCTTTGGAAATAGAACTAAATAAGTGGTCGAACTAAAGTCTGTTATTGCCATACTTTTGCAATTAGCATTGATCTGCATTGGCACCACCCTATCTTTGAATAACTGGAGTTGTGTCAACAATGGCCAGGCTGAGAGTATTGTGTGATATCTATGCAGTAATCTCAAATACAACAAATCATTTCCCAAAGTTTCAAGTTTGTTTTTCATGGGATGGATGAGATCCTGAACTGAAGTTGTGACATTTTACTTCTACATTCCAACATAATGCATCTTCCTACTCACTGATTAGCATTAATTAACTCATGCCATTATAATTATAACAAATCCTAAAATTCATATGGAAGAATAAAAGTCCAAGAATAGTTAAAGCAATTTTGAACAATAAAACTGATGCTGGAGACATCACAATATATAATCTTAAACTATACTACAAAGTTACTGTAACAAAAACAGTATGGTATTGGTATAAAAACATACATGAAGAACAGTGGAATAGAAGCACTAGTGACAAATTAACATAAAAGCAGTTATCTGGTCCTTGACAAGTGTGCCAAAAACTTAATTTGGAGAAAAGATAGCCTTTTAAACAATGGTTCTGGGGAAGCCAGATATCCATACATAAAAAACTGAAACTAGATGCCGATCTCTCACTTTGCACAAAACAACTCAAAGTGGATCAAAGACCTAGGAATTAGATCAGAAACACCACAACTGCTAGCATAAAATGTAGGTTCATCAGGCAAACATGTCTAAACAGGCACCAAATTCCTTAACAAGATTCTCAAAGCTCAAGAAATAAAACCAAAAATCAATAAATGTGACAGTTTCAAATTAAAAAGCTTCTGCATAGTGAATAATTCAAGAGCATGAAGAGACAGACTACAGAATGGGAGAAAGTCTTTACCAGTTCCTCTTTTAAAAGGGGATTAATATTCAGAATATATAAAGAACTCTAAAAAATACAACAACAAAAACCAAATAACTCAATCAATAATTGGGCAATGGGACTAAATAGGCATTTATCAAAAGAAGAAATACAAATGGCAAAGTAATATATAAAAAAGTTCAACATCCTTAGCCATCAGAGAAATGCAAATCAAAATTACACTGAGATTTCATTTCACTCCAGTTAGAATAGCAATCATCAAGAATACAAATAATGAAGAGGAATAGGGGAGGAAAGAGGAGAAGGAAAGAGAAAGTACTGGGGACTGAAGTGGAACAAATTATATTCCATGCATATATGATTATATAAAAATGAACCCCAATACTATGTATAAATATAATGCTAGCAACAATGTGGGGAAAATGTTCAATGATTAATTGTTTGTCATACTGCAAATCAGTACAACTATTTTGGAAAGCAATATGGAAATTCCTCAAAAGACAAGGAATGAAATCATCGTATGACCCAGTTATCCCACTCCTTGGTATTCATCCTAAAGCAATAAAATAATACTAGAGTACTACTGCATCCCAATTACAATAATGGAGCAATTCACAATAGTCAAGTTATTGAACCATAACTTGATGAATGGATAAAGAAAATATGACAATAGCCAGACTATGGAACCAAACTAGATGCCCTTCAATTGATGAATGGATAAAGAAACTGTGGCATATATATACAATGGAATATTACTCAGCTATAAAGAATAATAAAACTACAGCATTTGCAGGCAAATGGATGAAATTGGAGAATATCATGTTAAGTGAGATAAGCCAATCTCAAAAATCCAAAAGAGGAATGATCTCACTGATAAGCGGATGATGACACTTAATGGGGGGTGGGAGTGGGACAAGAATGGAGGAAGGAGGGACTGTATAGAGGGAAAAGAGAGGAGGGAGGAGTGGGGGGGAAGGAAAAAAATAATGGAATGAATCAAACATCATTACTCTATGTAAATTTATGATTATGCAAATGGTATGCTGTTATTCCATGTACAAACAGAAACAATATGTATCCCATTTGTTTACAATAAAAATAAATTTAAAAAAAGAAAATATGAGATATATACATGAATGATGGAGTTTTAATCAGTCATAAAGATGAATGAAATTAAGGGATCTGCCAGTAAATAGATGGAACTAGAGAACATTGTGTTATGGTGAAACAAGTCAGACTCAGAAAGTCAGGAGCCAAATATTTTCTCTCAGATGCAGAAGCTACAGAGAGATAAGGAATTAACATAAGGGAGAAACCCATGGAAACAGAGGGAGAACAATAGAGGAGAGGAAATGTTGCTCCCTGTTGGGCAACAAGGTCCAATATACCTCCTCAGGGCCCACCTGAGGAGAATACAGGGCCGAGCAGGATGATGAGTGTCAGTGGCAACGGAAACACACCAGAACCAGGAGGTCTGTCAGGGAAGGAGGCACAGCAGGAATCTTGTTTATTGAGGAAGTCACACAGCTTTTATGTAGGGTGGAGGCTAGGTGGGAACCAATCAGCTTAAAGGTCAGCAAGGCATGTGGGTGTTCACGCAGGTGAGAGTCCCACAGGACTATATGGCAAGCACGAGCTGATCACGGTCGCGGAACTGTTGTTAACCAATCCCTGACTGTGGTCCGATTTATCATCATTAACTATTGAAAACACCTTTGAGGACTTGATCTTGCTCACTTGCCAGGGAGTAAGGAGTCAGCCTGAGTTAGTTAACGTGTCATTAGTCCCAACAAAGAAAGGGCAAAGGGAGAGGGAGGAGGGATGGAAAATGATGGCAACTGCAGAACGAAATTGACCAGACTATGCTATGTGCCTGTATAAATATGTCACAATTAATTCTACTTTTATGTATAACTATAATGTGACAATTCAGAACAAAAAGTGATTAGAATCAAGATCTGGAGAGGAGAGGAAGGAGATCTGGGCAGGGAGGGGAAGGAAAAGGGGAAATACTGGGGATTAAAATGGAGCAAATTATAGTATATGCGTGTATGGTTAAAATGAACATTACTATGATGTATAACTATATTGAACTAATAAAATCATTTAAAAAATAAAATAAATGTTATGTAGATTCACAGGGTAGTATGAGTCCTCATGACACTTACTTTGGAATTCCAGGTTTTTACCAGATTTGCTTTGTAATATTTTTCAAGGAATGTCAAAATTATTGCATATTCTGCAAAAAAGGTCAAAACAATTTTGGATTGTCACTTCAGCTAGTTTTTTTCAGCTCTATTTCTCTATTTTTCAGACCATTTCTTGTCTTTCCTGGTATTCATTCCTCTCCTATTGATTTTCCCAGTCCAGATTTTTATTCCACACAGGAGATCTAAAAAATATAGCAATCTCTAAAATCTTAGTGAAGTTGTAGGACTATCAACACCATCACTATCATCACGACAAACAACAGCAAAAAGTAAAAACTGTACATGAGGTATGACTCCTTCCTATGTATATAGGGCAAGAAACTCCACATATACTTCTCTCTAACCTTAATGTTAGGTTTGACACAAAACTGTAGAAGACATTTTCTTCCTCCACATGATACAAAAGGCTTCAGTCCCAAATTTTAGAGTGACAAAGGGAGAAAAAAATGTAATTTATTTTTCAGAAAGGAAACAACCTTCAAGGCTTTAGGAAAATTTCATTTTAAATAAAGATGAAATTTTACCTAGATTTTTCTTAAATTTTGACATGAATTTTAATCACTAAGTCTGGGTCTGTTGTTTAGTGTTTCTCTCTCTCTCTCTCTCTCTCTCTCTCTCTCTCTCTCTCTCTTTCTGTCTCTCTCTCTTAATTCAGATATCTGGTCTAAATCTCCATGTAATGTTTCAGAGTGTCAGGATGTCAGTGTTTTTGAAGCAATTATTCATGTAATTCCATCTACATGAAATTTGAGAATCACTAGAGATTATTGTGCAGAATAGTAGATTCTGTTGCCTGGATTTTCAGAATCATTTTATATGACATACATTTATATAAATGAAACGTTATTCCCCATCAAAGTATCCTTCAAGTATTTCTCAAAGTAAATTCTTATTGCTGGTATTTTTCTACCTTAAAACTGATTCCTTCAAATGCAAGAATCCCTGTCCCCATAATATAAAAGACTTGTAGTATTTGTGGGATAAACAAAAGGGTGCAACTGAGCAGACAGGAGGTCTAAATCACTTGCTTCTATTATTGAACCTATTTTCCTCAGGCTGCACTAAACTTAGATTCCTGAATTCCATGTAGTGCAATGAAAGTAACTGCTATTGTTCTCAAGGAACATTCCTTCCGATGAATTCTGCTCCTAGCTAGAAGATATAGTGTATGGTCATTCACATTCGTATGACTTTCTTTCCTGAGTGCCCTTTACCAGGTCCTTAGACCTGTGCCAGCTCCATTCCAGGGATCTTCTATAGGTTCCTCATCCTCTTCTTTCTAAAGTCTTCAAACATTTGAGAGAGAGTTAACTGTGTTGTTATTCCACCAGCCAAGAATTAGGATGGTTTATTTCTTTGTATTTGTTGTTTTTAGATATACATGAGAGTAGAGTGTATTTTGACACATTATACATGCATGGAATACAGCCCATTTCAATTAGGATCCTATTCTTGGGGTTGTACATGATGTAGAGTTACACTGGTTGTGTATTCACATATGTATATAGGAGAGCTATGCCTGATTCATTGTACTGTCTTTCCTATTCCCATCCACCTTCTCTTCCCTGCATTCTCCTTTGTCTAATCCAATGAACTTCTATTCTTCCCCTTCCTACCCTCCCTTGTTGTGGGTTACCATCCACATATCAGAGAGAACATATGGCTTTTGTTTTTTTGGGACTGGCTTATTTCACTTAGCATGACAATGGAGCATTACTCAGTCATAAAGAAGAATGGTTTAACTCTACTGTTACTTCCTTTGATTCTTGGTGCAGCCTCCCTATTTTGTTTCATGAACACACAGTATGGTTCTAAAGGAGAATCTTTAATATAATCATTAAGATTTATCTAACAGTTCATTTTCATGACATATAATAGCATTGCTGATTTACCTATAGATAAAGGATATGTTTTTATGAGTGCTTTAACAAAATAAAAGATTAGTTGAAATTCAACTTCAAGACACTTAAAAATGATAGCTTTTAAATCAATATGTAATTTTAAACATTTCCCCCAATTGCTACCATCTCAGTTAAATACATATTTTATACAATATGTATGCATATACATTAAATAAATATATATTTTTACTTTTTGAATCTACAGTGATCCTTTACATAGACATTCATGGTGCTACTTTTTTTTTCTCTCTGTAAAATGTTCTACATCTTTATCTTCTCTGACGTTAAGACTGTTTTCATCCAACAAGGCATAAGTCTATCTCAAGCATCCCTGAAATTAAAAGTGCTCTTTCCATAACTTGTGATTTACAAAATTATTGGAAATTTTGAACTAGATAAACTTCATTGGCCTTACTTCTTCATTATAATTTGAAACCTGCAATAAAATACAAGAATTGCTGTCCTAGCAAGAGGTTTGACTCAAGCACAGACTCAGACACCTGGAGTGTGGAAGTGAATACTCTTCCTCCACAATAATTCAGCATATGACAGAAAAATTATCAAATCTTTTACAATAATCCCAATGTGTATGTATATCATTTGGGTTTGATCTTAACAACTATTTTTCTTCAGTGAGTGTCCATTTATCTTCATGTTCTAACATGTATTTTAAATGTTCTGAAATGTATTGACCAATATGAACTTAGTTATTCTAAACACAACTCAAATGACATTCTAGATCAAATCAAATCATTCTCAGATTAGCTTTTTAGAATAGCTTTTTTTGCTTTTTCTCATTAGGAAAACTCCTCTATTTCATTTACAATTTTAATTGCCTTTTCTGAAAAATGTCAAAGTGACGTGGCACACTAGGCCACCATGTATAATTATGCAAGACATGTGCTACAAAATTCCAGAAGATGTCATTTTAATGGACTATGGAGTAAATGGCAACACCTAGACTTGTGTAACATACAAGTTACTCAACCATAATAGTTGCTCTGAAGGTTTTTCACTAGAACGATGTGCTACTCTATTGCAGTTTATCAATAAAACTACTATATGTTAAAATGTATCTGAGTCTCTGCTAAGTTTATCATTTTTCACAGATTAGGTTACTGAATTAAATATTTAACTTTAATCCTAATAAATGTACTTCTAATCACATTAAACTTATCTGTTCATTGAGTCATTTACTAGTTGTAACCAAGAAGCTGAATTTAATACTCAGAAGAGTTTGAGGGAGGGAAAACTATCCAAACATAAATTTTCTATTAAGACATAATGTCCATTTTGGTTCAGATTTGAATTTCCCTGATGATTAGTGATGCTTAGCACTTTTTCTTTTCCTGTTGACCATTTGCATGCCTTCTTTGAAAAAATGCCTATTCTGGTCCATTGACCATTTTAAAATCATGTTATTTGTATATTTTGCTATTAATTTGGAAGTTACTTTATTTTTTATATTAATGTCTTATTATTTATAAGTTCTACAAATATTTTCCCATTCTATATGTTGAAATTATTAAATTCAAAATATTTCCCAATTTCCATTTTCAGTTCATTCAATTCAATCATAATCTAGTTGTTGCTCTTGAAGGGATTATATAGACATGAATTGATTCTCTTTATCTTATTTTTTAAAATTACTTTATGTATTTACTATGGGGAATTCCTTTACCTTCTTCACTGCTTTGAATATGCTCAAATCTGTTTTGTCAGGTGTTCTGTAAAATACATTATAGCCCTAATTTACAAAACAATGTTTTTCCATTACTTTCTGAATCCTTGATATATGTAAAGAACAAGAATTAATTTAGAAAGGGAACAATTTATTTAATTCCAAATAAACATATCATTTTAAAAAATTATCTCTATAGATCATCAGTATAGCACAGTAATCGAAACCTATAAATTATTTATTGTATGATAATTCAGAGCATATGTTTGGTAAACAACATTGCTTAATTAGCATAATTCCAGCACTCAGAGATGCAACATGGCTAAGGGGAAATGATTTCTAATATTTACAAGTTAAGATTTCTAGCAGTTGTCTATTTTTTATTTTTTGCCTTATAGATCATTTGATGAAACATTCAATGGGCAATCTCTCTTACAATTGTGAAGCAAAATAACACTATAGCCTAGGCATCTTCTTTCTTTGAAGAAAAGCTACATGTCTTACTACTTGGGGCCTAATCTTGAGTGAGAAAACAACTGACTGAATTTACATTGTTCTATAATTCAATGATCTGAAGAAGTCAATATACTCGTTATTGAAAGAGAGTCCCTGACAAATAATAAACTAATGAATGTCCACGTGGCAAGAACTGCGTAGTTTGGAGGACTGGTTTTTTAAAATTAATTTATATATAGATCATATGAGAAGCATTGTTCAAAAAATAATATGGGCAGAATGATTATGGGTTATAAGATATTTATATGGACTTAGTTAAATAGTATATCATATAAGTTTTTTTCTGCAAAATAAAGTGGTCTATTTGGATGAAGTTTAAGGTCCCTGCAAGCTCTAAAATGATTCTGAAAGGAAAGTTAACAGAAAACTAAGGGGAAAAAATCCAAAACATTAAGGAAATGTAAATTTTACATCTGATTCTTTAAACCTAATAAAGTGATCAAACATTCATGAAATTTATTGCTTTATTATAAATTATTTAAAATGATTTTGGTTATTCTGACTAATGATTAATATTTATAAAGCAATCATAGTGCCTCAAGTCCACTATTCAAGAATAAAACATGTATGCCCTTACTCCACACTAATTAAATAGAAGTTTATTTCTTAGAGTCTCACAAATTTGCCATTTCTATTCTTTCCATGACTCTTTAAATAAGATTAAAAAATCTTTACACTTTTCCTGAGGATATTACCTAATTAACTTGTTCCAACTTGCATTTTTCTAGCGCTTAAAAGAAATACTCCCCATTTGCATTCACTGCTTCCCTTTATACTTTAAAAAAAATAGTGGTTTGTCAAATTTGTACACTTATTCATTCATGGGTTTTGCCAAAACAGACAAAGAAGCAGATCAAAAAACAAGAATACTGAATGTTTACCATATATCAGGGGCTTAATTTTTGTTCCTCAGAAGCATCAGTTGATGCAGAGATTCAGGGGTATGTTTTACTGAGGACACACTCTTGAGGAAAGACTTGTAAAAAAAGTTCAGGAAGCAGCATAATAAAAAGGAAAGCGTACATCAAGAATGGAGCATCACCTAAGGTTAGCCAGATCTGCTGAAGTAGATGAGGTACAAATGGGACTTAAGTCATACCAACGGACTGTCCTTTGAGACAAGGTAGGCCAGTTTTATATATCCTTATATCAGTTTGTTATCAGCTTTTTACAAAGGAGAATGAGTACTAGAGAGGCATAAACTTTCCAATAAATGGTAAGCTATCATCAACCCAGGAGAATGCTCTGACAAAAGGTACATATAGATATAAGATTCAATTAGCAGCCAACTCTCATAGCAGCTGAGATGTACTAGTCTAGTTCAGCTTTTTTTGAGGAAAAGCACCAAATGGCATCCACTATAGCCTACCCTTTGCGCCTGACACTACACAATTTTTGTTTTTCAATTTTAATTTGCTCTATCTCGGTATAGCTATTAGAATTACAATTATTGGATAAATTTATAAAAGAACGATTAGTGGGCTGATATATATCCATTATTATTATAAATATTACTGAGCCCATAGCTAATACATATTTTCCCCTTCTACCACTCATTCTCAGTGGGTGATTTCCTCACCCTCAGTAGGTGATCCTCCTGGTTTGGTGACCTTACACCCTATGGGAGAGAGAAAGGCAAGCCACTGGTTATTACGCCATTCTTTATTATTATTATATTATTATTATTATTATTTGTTCTTTTTAGATGTACATGACATTCTTAGACCATGGCTGCTACACTTTTCTACTGTGCATGAAAATATTAGAGACCTCCAGCAAATCCCCCAACTGTCTATTATCATTCCCTGCAAACACTGTTTTAGCAACAACCCTGTCTCCTGAATTAAGTCAGGATAATTATACTTGCTAGCATGGTGACTACTTTCCTTGACAGATTTTTTGCTACAGTAGCCAGAAGTGATCAAGCAAGAATGATAGCTAAAAGTTAAATGAGACTTAGTATTGCCAGAAATACTTGCAGTCTGGGAACCAGGACCTTCAAACTAAGAATGGCTTTACTTTTTTACCTGCAAAGACTATAGTTAGCCCAACAGCTTACAAATGGGTTTTCTTCTTACTTAAATTCATGATTAGTCCAGTGTTGTAGGGACTCCCTGAGAAAGTTGTTTTATAGTATGCAACTAATGTTTGCCATTTCCCCAGGATGAGTTATTACATTTGATTGATCATATTGACTAATGAGGTTGATCATATCAGAGCCACCCATTTGATTGTTTTCACTACTGTAGGTTTTGCCTCACATATCAAAGAATCAACATGAGTGTTCTCCCATTTACCATGTAAGTTTAGTTTAGTTATGCATTTTTAGTTATACATTTTTCAGACAGAGGAAATGACTGACCACTGAGTACATAGACTTCACATAGCAGAAATGACCACTAAGTGAGTACATAGACTCCACATAGCTACCATAGCATCCTATTCTAAGAGAACTATGGCAGTTTAAAAATATGTGCCTATATTACTTGACATCCCTTTTCAAAAGTTTCCCTCCTTAAAATGTGGCCTCCGTTTATGAAATTGCTGGTCGCAAATAGAATGTGGTAGAAATGTTAGTGTGTAGCTTCTGAGATTACATCACAAAAGACACTACCCCTTCCACCTTTCTCATTTAGATTACTCTCCCTGAGTAAAGTCAGTCAAGATGTAACAAGAACACTGGCAGTCCTGGGTTAGGTCCACCTTGGGAATATTTGAGCCCTCCTCCTGCCTGAACATCTAGTACCAGTGTGCTAGAGATGTGCATTAGTAACTATCACGGACTGTATGTTTAGTGTGGCCCCCATGCATATATTGAAGACACAACACCTAATGTTATATATAATATTAGGAAGTGGGTTCTTTAGGAAATAAGTAGACGATGAAGGTGGAGTCCTCAGGATAGAATTAGTGCCCATGTAAGAAGAGTATATGAGAGTCCCCCTTCCCTGCTAACACCTCATGTGCAGTTATCTACAAACCAGAAAACTGGCCCTCATCAGACTCTGGATGTGCCAGTAACTTGATCTTAGATTTCCTAGTCTCCAAAACTGGGAGAAATAAATATTTCTTGTTTGACTTACCTAGTATATGCCATTGTTGTTATAGAATATCAAATGAACTAAGACATTCACCTTAGAATTAGATCCTCTAGATTGAGTTATAACTTGAAATAACATAAACCTCATAAGAAAATTCAAAAACACCTACCAAAGCTATGTGAAAATACTTCTCTAGCAGAAATCCTGAAATAATAAATTATAATTATGGATTTAAATCATTGAGTTTTGGGGTGATTTGATAGGCAAACATAGATAATACAGGGTTATCCAGTGGTAGCACTTTGAGTCATCATTATTATCCATACTATCATAATATATTCAACCATCCTTGAAGGATCTCGGTATACTTTTTTTTTATTGTAAACAATTGGGATACATGTTGTTTCTCTGTTTGTACATGGAGTCAAGGCATACCATTTGTGTAATCATAAATTTACATAAGGTAATGTTGTTTGATTCATTCTGTTATTTTTTTCCTTCCCCCCCCACCCCTCTTTTCCCTCTATACAGTCCTTCCTTCCTCCATTCTTGCCACCCTCCTTAAACCCAACCCTAAACCTAACCCTAACCCTAACGCTAACCCCTCCATCCCCCATTATATGTCCTCATTCGCTTATGAGCGAGATCATTCGTCCTTTAGTTTTTTTGAGATAGGCTTATCTCACTTAGCATGATATTCTCCAATTTCACCATTTGCCGGCAAATGCCATAATTTTATCATTCTTCATGGTGGAGTGATATTCCATTGTATATATATGCCACAGTTTCTTTATCCATTCATCAATTGAAGGACATCTAGGTTGATTCCACAATCTGGCTATTCTGAATTGAGCAGCAATGAACATTGATGAGGCTATATCTCTGTAGTATGCTGATTTTAAGTCCTCTGGGTATAGGCCAAGGAGTGGGATAGCTGGGTCAAATGGTGGTTCCATTCCAAGATTTCTGAGGAATCTCCATAGTGCTTGCCAGAGTGGCTGCACTAATTTGCAGCCCCACCAGCAATGTATCAGGGTACCTTTTTTCCCACATCCTCGCCAGCAACTATTGTTGCTTGTGTTCTTGATAATCACTATTCTAATTGGGGTGAGATGGAATCCTAGGGTAGTTTCGATTTGCATTTCTCATATTACTACAGTAGTTGAACATTTTTTCATATGTCTGTTGATTGCTTGTACATCTTCTTCTGTGAAGTGTCTGTTCATTTCCTTAGCCCATTTGTTGATTGGATTATTTGTATTCTTGGTGTAGAGTTTTTTGAGTTCTTTATAGCTTCTGGAAATTAGCGCTCTATCTGAAGTATGAGTGGCAAAGATATTCTCCCACTCTGTAGGCTCTCTCTTCACATTACTGATAGTTTCCTTTGCTGAGAGAAAGCTTTTTAGTTTGAATTATCCCAGTTGTTGATTCTTGCTTTTATTTCTTGTGCTATGGGAGTCCTGTTAAGGAAGTCTGATCCTAAGACAACAAGATGAAGATTTGGACCTACTTTTTCTTCTATAAGATGCAGGGTCTCTGGTCTGATTCTGAGGTCCTTGATCCATTTTGAGTTGAGTTTGGTGCAGGGTGAGAGAAAGGGGTTTAATTTCATTCTGTTGCATATGGTTTTCCAGTTTTCCCAGCACCATTTGTTGAAGAGGCTATCTTTTCTCCATTGCATATTTTTGGCCCCTTTGTCTAGTATGAGAAAATTGTATTTATTTGGGTTTGTGTCCATGTCCTCTATTCCTTATCATCGATCTACCTGTCTATTTTGGTACAAATACCATGCCATTTTTGTTACTATTCCTTTGTAATAGAGTTGAAGATCTGGTATTGCGATATCCCCTGCTTCACTCTTTCTCCTGAGGATTGCTTTAGCTATTCTGGGTTTTTTATCTTCCAGATGAATTTCATAATTGCTTGCCCTATTTCTGTAAGGTACATCATTGGGATTTTAATTGGAATTGCATTGAATCTGTATAGCACTTTAGGTAGTATGGCCATTTTGACAATATTAATTCTGCCTATCCAAGAACATGGGAGATCTTTCCATCTTCTAAGGTTTTCTTCAATTTCTTTCTTTAGCGTTGTGTACTTCTCATTGTAGAGGTCTTTCATCTCTTTTGTGAGATTGATTCCCAAGTATTTTATTTTTTTCAATGTTGTTATGAATGGGGTAGTTTTTCTAACTTCTTTTTCTGAAGATTCTTCACTTATGTATTAAAATGCATTGAATTTATGAGCATTGATCTTGTAACCTGCTACTTTACTGAATTCACTTATGAGTTCTAAGAGTTTTCTGGTGGAATTTCCAGGTTCCTCTATATATATATAATCATGTCATCAGCGAATAGGCATATTTTGAGTTCTTCTTTTCCAATTCGTATCCCTTTAATTTCTTTGGTTTGTCTAATTGCTCTGGCTAGAGCCTCAAGGACGATGTTGAATAGAAGTGGTGAAAGATGGCATCCCTGCCTTGTTCCAGTTTTTAGGGGGAATGCTTTCAGTTTTTCACCATTTAGAATGATATTGGCCATGGGCTTAGTGTAGATGGCCTTCACAATGTTAAGCAATGTTCCCACTACCCCAATTTTTTCTAGTGTTTTGAGCATGAAGGGATGCTCTATTTTATCAAATCGTTTTTCTGCATCTATCAAAATCATCAAGTGATTCTTAACTTTAAGTCTGTTGATATGGTGAGTGACATTTACTGATTTCCGGATGTTGAACCAACCTTGCATCCCTGGGATAAAACCCACTTGATCATGGAGCACTGTCTTTTAAATATATTTTTGTGTGCAATTTGCTAAAATTTTCTTGAGAATTTTTGCGTCGATGTTCATTAAGGATATCGGTCTGAAATTTTCTTTCCTCGATGTTTCTCTGTCTGGTTTGGGTATCAGGGTGATATTGGCTTCATAGAATGAGTTTGGAAGGGTTCGCTCCTCTTCTATTTTATGGAGTACTTTGAGGAGTATTGGAATGAGCTCTTCTTTAAAGGTTTTCTAGAACTCGGCTGAGAACCCATCTGGTCCCGGACTTTTCTTTGTTGGTAGGCTTTTGATGACCCCTTCTATTTCATTGCTTGAAATTGATTTATTTAAGTTGTGTATGTCCTCCTCGTTCAGTTTAGCTAATTCATATGTCTCTAGAAACTTGTTGATGTCTTCAAGGTTTACTGTTTTGTTGGAATATAGATTTTCAAAATAGCTTCTAATTATCTTTTGTATTTCACTCATCTCTGTTCAAATATTTCCTTGTTCATTCCGAATTTTAGTTATTTGAGTTTTCTCCCTCTTTCTCTTTGTGAGTGTGGCTAAGGGTTTATCAATTTTGTTTATTTTTTTCAAAGAACCAACTCTTTATTTTGTTAGTTTTTCCGATTGTTTCTTTTGTTTCAATTTCATTGATTTTGGCTCTGATTTTAACTATTTCCTGTCTTCTACTACTTTTGGTGTTGGTCTGCTCTTCTTTTTCTAGGGCTTTGAGCTGCAGTGGTAAATTGTTTATTTGTTGATTTCTACTTCTTTTGTTGAATGCGCCCCATGATATAAATTTTCCTCTAAGTACTGCTTTCATAGTGTCCCAGAGATTTTGATATGATGTGCTTTGTTCTCCTTTACTTCTAAGAATTTTTTAATTTCCCTCCTGATGTCTTCTGTTATCCATTCATCATATAATAGTGTATTATTTATTCTCCAGGTGTTAGAGAAGTTTCTGTTTTTTATTCTGTCATTTATTTCTAATTTCAATCCATTATGATCTGATAGAGTACAAGGTAGTATCTCTATCTTCTTGTGTTTGCTAACAGTAGCTTTGTGGCATAAAACATGGTCTATTTTAGAGAAGGATCCATGTGCTGCTGAGAAGAAAGTGTATTCGTTCTTTGTTGGATGGTATATTCTATTTATATCCGTTAAGTCTAAATTTTTGATTGTGTTATTGAGATCTATGATATCGTTATTCAGTTTTTATTTGGAAAATCTATCTCGTGATGAGATAAGTGTGTTAAAATCGCCTAGTATTATTGTGTTGTGGTCTATTTGATTTCTGGAATTGAGAAGGATTTGTTTGACGTACATGGATGAGCCAGTGTTCAGCAGAGATATTTATGATTGTTTTGTCTTACTGATTTATGCTTCCCTTAAGTAGTGTGTAATGTCCTCCTTTATCCCTTCTGACTAGTTTTCGCTTGAAGTCCACATTATCTGAAATGAGGATGGATACTCCAGCTTTATTGCTGTGTCTGTGTGCATGGTATGTTTTTTCCCATCCTTTCACCTTTAGTCTATGGGTATCTCTTTCTATGAGATGAGTCTCTTGCAGGCACCATATTGTTGGATTTTTCTTTTGAATCCAATCTGCCAGTCTGTGTCTTTTGTTTGAGGAGTTCAGGCCATTAACATTCAGGGTTATTATTGTGATATGATTTGTATTCCCAGTCATTTGACTCATTTTTGTTTTTTGACATGATTTGGTTTCTCCTTTATTTGGCTATTCCTTTAGGCTAGTTCCTCCCATTGCTGATTTGCATCACTGTTTTTCATGTCTTTCTCATGGAATATTTTGCTGAGAATGTTCTGTAATGCCGGCTTTCTTTTTGTAAATTCCTTTAGCTTTTGTTTATCATGGAAGGATCTTATTTCATCGTCAAATCTGAAAGTAAGTTTTGCTGGGTATAAGATTCTTGGTTGGCATCCATTTTCTTTCAGGGCTTGGTAAATGTTGTTCCAGGCCCTTCTAGCTTTTAGGGTATGGATTGAATAATCTGCTGATATCTGTATTGGTTTCCCCCTGAATGTAATTTGATTCTTTTCTCTCCTGGCCTTTAAAATTCTGTCTTTATTTTGTATGTTAGGTATTTTCATAATAATGTGCCCTGGTGTGTGTCTGTTGTAATTTTGTATATTTGGAGTCCTATAAGCCTCTTGTACTTGGTTTTCCATTTCATTCTTCAGATTTGGGAAATTTTCTGATATTATTTCATTGAATAGATTGTTCATTCCTTTGGTTTGTTTCTCTAAGCCTTCCTCAATCCCAATAATTCTTAAATTTGGCCTTTTCATGATATCCCATAAGTCTTGTAGATTCTGTTCATGATGTCTTACCATCTTCTATGTTTGGTCAACTTTGTTTTCAAGGTTAAATATTTTGTCTTCAATGTCTGAGGTTCTGTCTTCCAGGTGTTCTATCCTATTGGTTATGCTTTCTATGGAGTTTTTAAATTCGTTTATTGTTTCCTTCATTTCAAAGATTTCTGTTTGTTTTTTTTCAGTATCTCTAACTCTTTATTGAAATGATGTCTTGCTTCCCATATTTGCTCTTTTAACTGTTGATTGGTGTGATCATTTAATGCCTGCATTTGCTCTTTCATCTCCTCCTTCAATGCCTGCATTTGCTCTTTCATCTCATCATTTGTTTCCCTGATTGTTTTAATTATGTTCATTCTGAACTCCCTTTCTGACATTTCTTCTGCTGTGCTGTCATTGGGTTTTATTGATATAGTTTCCAGGTTTGTTTGGGACATTTTCTTCCCTTGTTTTCTCATATTGGTCAGATGTCAGTGGGACTCTGAGATATTACAGATTTCCTCTATTGACTTATAGTGTCCCTGTAGATTTCCAGTGTATCACCTACCAGCCTTCAGTAGCCTGAAGTCTTGGAGGAACTTGATAATGCAGTGCTTCTGAAGAACGCTGCCCCTATCCCGCTACTGGTTCTAGGGCTTGGAGCTGACTCTGTGTGGAAAGGCTCTCACTGGGGGGCCTGCTCTGAGAAGCTGGCCATGGAAGGAGCCTGCCACCAGAGGGAGCAGGGCTTCTTGGAGAAGTTTCTGGCTGCCCTGCCCTGGTCCCATAGACTGCTTCCGGCCGGAGCTTGCCACTGGCTCTGGGACCTGGAGCTGACTCTGTGCAGAAAGGCTCTCACTGGGGGGCCTGCTCCAAGAAGCTGGCCATGGAAGGAGCCCTCTGCCAGAGGGAGCAGGGCTGCCTGGGAATGACTCTAGCTGTCCTACCCTGCTCTGAGAAGCCACCCCTGTCTGGGCCTGCCACCCAGGCCGAGCTTCACCCAGTGGGGGAGACTCACCCTGTGGCTCTATGTTATTCTGAGTCTCTCAATGCCGCCCCTTCTTGAATTCTGGGTTCTGGAGTGACAGGAGATGCAGTCACCCTCTAGTCTGCCACCGTGGATCCCTTTCCTAGTCTAAGTATTTTTAATTCTTTAAAAATTCAGTCTGAGAACCAAGGTCTCTCTGACCTCTCACCCTCTGTCTCTGGCCCCTCTTTGCCTTCTGCCTATACTTCTTTTCTGAAGTATAATTGCTTTATTACATATTCATAGAAAGCATTAGAGAAAGACTGGAGAAATTGTTAATCAATATACTTATTACGGTAATGCAGAACCATTTTACATAAAGATGCAGTATCTCTCTCAGCAGTGTATATCAAACTTGATAATTGGTTTAGTTCTCTAGAAGTAAATTTGTACAAAAGACTATGATTTGGGGGGAAGACAACTGCCCTCAACTCCCTAAAAATTTATTCTGAATTTTCTTTTATTGTATATATTAACCATTAATTTCATCATCCATCTATACACTTCATTCTAGGACTATCATTTTCTATTAAATATCTCTTTAGTTACCTTTGATACTGCTGTAACTTTGATATTGTCATTCTTTGCAATAACTGTGTCCACTGATGACAGTTGAGGACATCAAACTGACTTGTGATGCTTTAGATTCCCATCTTCATTGCTATCAGATAGCTGAATTCTTTGGTGTTATTTTTTTTCCCTTTTTGGTACCAGGGATTGAGCCCAATGATACTTAACCACTGAGCCACATCCCCAGCCCATTTTTGTATGTTATTTAGAGACAGGGTCTGTTTTAGTCTGCTATTTTGCTGCGGTAACTGAATGTTCTGACCAGCACAATTTTAGAGGATGAAAGGTTTATTTGCGGGCTTACAGTTTCAGCAGTCTTATTTCATAAAAGTCCAGCTCCATTCCTCAGGGGTCAAGGTGAGGATGAACATCACGGTGGAAGAACATGTCAGAGGGAATAGGCTTGTTCCATCAGGAAGCAGAGAGAGTGAGTCTGCACTCTCCAGATACAAATATATACCCCAAAGTTGCAACCATTTCCAATCTCCTCCAGCCACATCCTACCACTTCAATTAATCCCATCAGGGGGTTAATTTAGTGATTGCGTTAAGACTCTTACAACTCAATCATTTCTCCTCTGAAACTTCCTGCATTGTCTCACATGTGAGCTTTTGGGGGTCATCTCACATCCAAACCATAACAGGATCCTACTGAGTTGCTTAGGGCCTCACTAAGTTGCTAAGGTTAGCTTTAAACTCGAGATTCTTCTTCCTCAGCCTCCCAAGCCACTGGGATTATAAACGTGCTCCACCCAGGTACCTGAATTCTGTAATATAATCTCCCTTTAGCCTTGCCCTATAGAAGATGACCAGTAATGAACTTCTTAGCAATGTTCTTCCTCCTACTACTAGTATATTCTTTATTATTTTGGTCAATGAAGTATACTCTAGGCTTTCCTTAGAAAAATAGTCATTTGATGAATTTTTCAGCATTAAGGATATCTGGCTGTCATACCCACTTATCTGAGTCTTTTTATCCTTTAAGCCACTGTCTGTAAGAGCACTTTAGTTATGTCTACTTCATTAATTGCTGTTCTTACTTTTTTCCAGGGTTCCAAAAGCTAACTCTGTATCATGTTAGTACCTTCACTTGGAATTCTTGATAGCGGGTTTAAAACCCATAGAGTGACAGGTTACATATGTACAAATTATCTATTAATTAACATTATACTCTGCCTCTTTAATCTAGAAACTTCAGCATCTAGTGACACACAATCTTCTTTGTTCATTTCAGTATATAGTAGCTATTACTTCCCACATGTGGTTCATTTATTCTCTTAGCAAGCCTAGCACATTCTCAAATAAGTTATATTTGAATTTGACTCTTGTTACTATGCATTTTCAGTAGGTAATGATAACTGAGCTTGAGGGAGGCATATGTTTAAATTCTCTGCACGGTCTGAAACTAAACAGATTAAGTATATGATAATTTCTAACATGAGGAAGTAGAACAATTTCCAGGCTCACCTAGTATCTACATATTTTCTATTAGGGCCCCACACATTAAACCTGATGATGCTAAGAATGCAACATTCTCTGAAGTTACATGACTCATAAAAATATGTTCACAACTTGGTTCTTTGCTCTGTTTTGGGGAAAACAAATGAAGATCTCCTTAAATACTGTCAACGATATCCTCTGACTTTCACATCTTCCCCTTGACTTAGTGATTAATATTTCTAAGACAGTTATTATGTCTCTCCCAGAAATCATTGGTACACAGTAGCAGCCTCTCAATTCTATATTTATGGTATTTTTTCCTTATACCTGTTAAATATCAGAGATATTTCATCTGCCAGAGTGTTCTTTTCCATATGTGTGTATATGTATATAATCAAAATTTAAACAATTGTATACAATCATACCATCCTAGTATGTAAAGAGATAACTATGTTCTACCTACAACTAGTGTTAGAGTGTATTTTACCGGCTGGACAGCAAATAATATATCCCACAAATCCTTGTCTAGTTTGCTTCCAAGGACCACACCTGGTATGATTTGTCTTTGAAATAGCTCCTAGGAAATAGAATCCCATAAGGATAATTATGGACAGAAGATTTATTAAGGCATTATAAGGCATTTAAGATTATAAGGCATTTCTTAGGAGAATGTTTCTATGAGAAAATGGAGAAGAAAAGACTGGGACAAAGTAACACATATTACCACTGCAACTAAAACGCCTCAATCCTATACAGAGCTCTGGAGCTAGATGATCCTTCAGTATTGTCATAAATTGAAGAACGGATGCCAGGACATTTTTACTACCACATTAACTGGTCATTGGGCAAGGGATGTTTCCTGAGAGGGTGCATAATCTTGAACACAACATGGCATTTCCCTGCAGCTGAGTACAATTCCCAGTGAATTACACACCTCTATGAATTGTCACCTGTTATTCCTAACAGCTAGGAGAAAGATGTCTTGACTCAGAAAAAACTACCTATGTGAAGCACCACAGTTATCTATTGCATATGCTATTTTTGCTGTACTATATAGTTAAAAACAATAACAGTAGTAACAATAATGATAAAATTATTATTGCTAATCATTTGAGAATAAATTTTAAGTATTCTGATTCTTATTCCTAAACAGTCCAGTGTGCACCTCCAAAGACATAGGCTATTCTAACAATAACCACAATGACTGATGTCAGGAAATTTTAAATTGATACAATATTATTATCAAATATACAGTCCTTGTTCAAATTATGCAAATTTCCCCTATATTATAAGGTAGCAATCATTTGGCAAACAAAGATTGAATTCAGGATCATGCTTTACATTCAATAATCATGTTGTATCTACTTTAGTTTGCTAAAATATCTGGTTCTAAACTATCCTGAAATTAAATGCTGAAATTGTCTGGATTGAGGTATGATGATTCTCCTTGTAAATTTGGTATGGGCTCTAAGAAGGAAACATATTACATGATCTAGCATGAAAGTTCTAAATTGGAAACCCTAGAATATTTCAAGATTTGTACATATCCCTTGTGCTACTTTAATACTGATATAAGAACACACTTAACAATGACTAAAGAAGTATTAAGGCTAAGATAACAAATTTGTGTGTATGTGCATGCACTTCCTGTGTATTGACAATATTTATTATTTGAACTACATTATACATCTCTCACTATTGAAAAACAGCAGACTTACGGTCCAGTAAATGTTAACATAAATGCTAACTGCACACTATTACTGCCATATGAAATCATTGAAGATTCAAAGTAAATTTAGTGTGCATCTTGGGAACTATTATACTATGTTCATTTGCGATTAGCAGAGAGTGCTTATATGTCTGAGAAGCTAAAGTGAAAGAAGTTCTAAGAAAGTAATTTTCTTCTCATAAGAGTATCTAAGCAATTTCCCAACTTATACTTTGCTGTCCTCTTTTTAATTTTTAACTTGGGCAACTTTGTTTTCTTTTATAACTGAGCAGCATAGGAATATTTTCATAACTCCAATAAATGTCTTCTCTATTTTTCTTTCTTTATATCTCCCCTCTTCAATAGACTTGTATGATGGTATTCTCCCTCCACCCTCTCCTGCCAAAAAAAAAAAAAAAAAAAAAATCTTTAAACAAAAATTTGGTCTTGTTTGGCACCAAGGATGAGATTTTAGCCTGGATATTTAAAATATGGGAAAATGCATTATTTTACACATTATTTTGATAGCTAATCATCATTTAATTTTAATCAAAAAATGCTAAACTTTCATTTAACTTTTTAGCATTGTTTTCCTTAATAGAAAATGTGAAAATGTGGCATTTAAAAAAATCTTCCCAATTCTTGATTAGAAATTTAAACAATTTTTCTTCCTCAGTATCTTCTAAATTTTATTTCTTGATTTCTATCACTTCCCATACCTTATTTTTTCTTTTCTGGTTTAGTATAAACTCCTTTTTTTTTTACTAACTTTCTTATAGTTCTAGCACTAACTACAAACATTAGAAAAAAAATAATTACTTATTTCTCCTGAAAATAAAATAAATATGATCAAAGGAATAATTGGAAACATTACAACTGTACAACATCTTTCATCTTCTGTTCTTATTTAGCCTTCTCAGGTCTAGTTACTTTAAATACTTTGAAGGAATAAGTTTTAGTTGAAACAATATCCAACTAAATCAGGTGTAACCTCATGTCAAATTTATTTCAGGCCTGCATTAAAGGAAGAATTCTCAGAGTAGATAATACCAAAAATTCTCTTTTTGGGGGGTGACTGGGTATACAGCTCAGTGGTTAAGCACCCCTGGGTTCAATCCCTGGTACAAAAAAAAAATCCCTTTTGGGTGAACATTTTAAAGAAAAAGAGGAGTGTTAAAGGAAAGCAGTTAAGTTTTGACATTTTGACATTTGGATCTGGGTAATTCTTACTTGTTGTGGGATATTCTGTACCTTGTGCTAAGGTTATGAGCAGGTCTAATGTCTATTAAGTGCCAGTAGCACTTCCAAATGTGACATCAAAAGTATTTCTATATATTGTCAGATTTATCTTGGGGGACAAAATTGCCCTTTGTTGAGGTGATCTAACTACTGTGTAATAGATAAGAAAAACAAATATTTAGTCAGTCAGTTAGTTAATCTGAGATGCCAGAAATTCTCAATCTCATTTTGAGGCAACAGAAAAGTGCTCAAACCTTTTATTGAGAATTCAAATTCCTCCATAAAAGAAAATTGTAAAATTCAACTTGCAAAACAGTTCTGGTCTCAACTGGTCTGAGATAATTCTTTCTCAATGTTTCTCAGCATTAAAAGAATGTAATACAATCTTTTCTGGGGTGGGGGAAGTGTTTTGTAATGTGACCATTTCTATCTGAAATTCAATGTTAGAATTGTAAAAAAATCAATTGTCATAGTGAATAAAAGTAATTTAAGTATTAAATTATATATGTTTGCATATGTTGATGCTCGTTTGATTATACCAGAAGATATAATGAACCAGTTATATTCTTTCACCTATATATGAAATTACCATAAATGCAACATTTACAAATATAGACTTAAAGCAGAATGTGGTATTGGCAACAGAAATATGTAGGTAGTGTTACTATGACTGATTGAATTTTCTGAAATATCAGACAGCATGATAAAACTTAAAATAATGTACGGCCTTCTTTCAACTTATATGGTGGAGATTCTAAGAAAATCAGGTATATTAAAACCATTCAAGAAAGTTGTTTATATGAAAAAAGAAATGGGCTCTCTGATCATATTATCATACAGTTTTCACCTTTCATGTTTGGTAAATTCAGTACTTTAAAGTTGTGCAGGATGTGGAACAGTTCTGCATAGTGAAGGGCTGTTCTGCAAAAAGCAGGGCATCTAGCATTTCTGGACTCAATGCCAGTAGTAGCATGCCTTGGTCAATCTTATAACCACAACTTTACTTTTCAACTCTCTTCAGATTATAGAACCCTGTTCCAGATAAATCTCATTCTAGTTCTAATCCTGTTATGGGATAAAAATCCAAGACTTCTATTCACAAATTTAATTCCTGGAGTTTGTAATAATTATAGATTCTTTGTCCTCACCTGCTCATTCCGACTTAGTAGGATTGAAATGGGGTTTAAGAATCTTAGTCTCTAACCAGTGTTGCAAGTGAATCTGATGCGAATGGCTTTTGGACAACACTTTGAGAAGCCCTTGAAAATATTTAAACCTCCTTTGTGAAAAGTTTACTTTTTATGGGAAAACAAGCTGAACATATTCCAGATTAGTCAAATAACAGTATTTTTTTCCTCCTCCCTTACCTTACAACCTTACAGTCTTGAAGTTATGATTAAGTTGCCCATCAATTTCTTAAAAATACCTTCTAATGAGTTCTTTCAATGTTTTTCAAGTCAAAAGAAAGAAATAAGGTGATGCCATTTTTTAAATACAGAAAACAGTAGATTTGGCCTGGGGCTGTAGTTCAGTAGTAGAGCACTTGCCTGGCATGCGTGAAGCCCTGGGTTTGATCCTCAGCACCACATAAAGATAAATAAATAAAATCAAGGTATTGTGTCCATCTACTACTTAAAAAAATTAAAAAAAAGAAAACAGTAGATTTAGTTGCTGCCTTATGTGAGAATATTTTTCCTTCAACTCTGTTATGACACTGAAAACTTGAAAAGATTAAAGTTTTGCATATGGTACAGGATACACTGTTTTAAAATGAATATTGAATTCATAATTTATAAATTTATTTTATATTATCTCTTTCCTCTTGTATACCATGCAAAAAACAGGGTATTTCCTGAAAAAAAAATGATATGGAATATGGCATGTTTAAAAATTTGAGGAAAACTGTTAAGAACCTATGACTATATGCTTAAACGTTTACAGAACAAAAAATTGAAATGATCAAATACTTAAAACTGTGTAAATAACCTTATTGTCTTAATATTTGTGATTCTGAAGTTATAATTTTTATTCTGCTTGAGGAACATGAAAGTTTTGAATATCTCCTTATGTTTTTGCTCATGCTAGAGAAATTGGTATTAATTCCTATTTTAATACATATTTGTCTAAATGTAAAATGTGTCATTAAATATCAATTTCTGAGTCCACTGTGGTTTCTTATTACTATAAATCAGTTTAGGAATGAAAAGATTTATTTTTTCACTTTTGATATGTGCCTTTGAATTTGAGTAAGATAAATACAGACAATTTAACATACATCTCAAAATTACTTATCACCAATAATTTTTGATAAAGGATTAACCATATATAATTGTATGACAAATTATATGTTAAATTTAATTATAATGTTAAATTATATTACTTATAATTATATTAAGTTATAATATTTTTAAAATATTTTATATTAGTTCTATGAATTCAAAATGAAAATGCAGTTATACATCAAGATTTAGGGGAGAGGGGAAGGATAGCTATTCAGTGGATTAGACTAAGGGGAATGAAGGGAAGGGAGTGGGGATAGAAATAGGAAAGACGGTAGAAGAATTGGATATAACGTTCCCGTGTTTGTATATGAAGACACTACCAGTGAAACTCTACAACCACAGGAATGGGATCCTAATTGGGTCAAGTTATACTTATTCTTTGGATGTGTAATATGTCAAAATACACTCTACTGCCATGTATAATTAGGAAGAAAAAATTTAAAAAGGAAAGATGGTGAACTGTATCTGGAATAATTTTTCTATGTACATATATGAATACACCACAGTGAACCTCAACATTGTTTATATCCACAAGATTGGGATCCTAATTAGAATAAGATATATTCAAGGAATGTATAATTATATCAAAATGAATTCTACTGTCATGTATAACTAAAAAGTACCAATAAAATTAAATTAAATTTCAAAAGATTTGCTACTCTCATTAAAATTTCATTTGTAATATTTGCCTGTAATATATAAAATAAAGATATTTTTGAAAAGATCACATGGAATTTAAAAGTCAAGATATTCTGGGAATTATCTAGACTAGTTTAGAAGCAGAAGATTATAATGAAAATTTTAGATATAGGCAAAATTTCTCAATAAATTGAAATAATATTATCAGAAAGTTTTAGTCTGATCAAGGAAATGAATAAAGATTTGCTAAAATAACAATCATATGCAGAATATTGATTTTCTTTTCTTTCTTAAGTATATGAGTGCCAAAATTATTCTCATAGTTAAATCATGTTAACTTTATACTTGAACTCAAATTATATTTGTACTTTTCTTATCTAAATATTATCTACATTTACATGGTATCTTACAATTTTTTTTAATGTGGTGCTGGGGATTGAATCCAGTGCCTCAAGTATGCTAGGCAAATGCTCTACCACTGAGCCACAATCCCAGCCAGTATCTAAACATTTTCATATCATTTATACCTTTCAGAAAAAATTATTGTTACATATTAATTAAGCAGGATGGTAGGTTTTATTGGGGCATATTCATATATATGTAAAAATGTAATTTGATTCATTTTCTTAATTATGTCCTCCATTTAAATAGACAACTTTGGTTTCCATCTTGAATCCATCAAATTTTAATTTTAGCACTGAAGAATTATATAATTCATGTAAAATGTGTGTATTTTCTACTCTTGTGAGGATTACGTAATTATTCTACAAAACTGCTTGACATGGGAGGCACATGTATTGTTTACTAATATTTTTATTTTATACAGAGGATATCTAAATCTCTAAGAGGGAAAATGAATAGTTCAAATCATTATTTTTTCAGGTTTTCAACATTTTAATTGTGATGCAGAGTGTAAAATACATGTGATAACTATCCAATGGGAACACACATCCATATGAAACAGAAGTTCTAAAATGTCAATAAACTTTTGTTATATGCAATGAAATCTGATATTTTCTGTTATCTTTTTCTACCTGCTTTTGTCCTTTTATTTTCTATAAGTTTATTTTTAATGTTTATTTTGAATAATTATATTGATTTCCCCAAGTATGAGTCATAATCAATTGTTTGAAAAAAACAACTGTAGTCACAGTTAGACAATTGCAGAATTTGAACCTGTAGCTGCTGTAAACTATAAGCACTATAAGGGGAACAGCTATGTCTTGTTGGGACCTGATCTTTATGGTACTAATAGCAGTGCTTTAAAAAGAGTAGAAGTTTAACATATTTGCTGAGAAATTTATGATTCCAAAATTTCCTGACACTTTAGGAATTTTCTGTGGATGAAGAGTATCCTTTTTAGTACATTAATAATTCCATATTAGTCATAGAGAACAGATATGTTTGATGAAAAGAAGTAAAAAAGACTAGATTTGGAGAACATGAAAAATGTAAAAATTTTGGTTACTAGGATATAGGAAATAATTCTGCAGGAAAACGAGGACTATGAATCACAGATTAGACATGATTTGGAAATATAATATAGCAAAAGATCAATGTTCTTTGTGCTTCAACATTTCACAAATCATTGATGTTCCAGTTGCTTTCTGACACTTGAAATCTGATTTAATGGTAAACAGTTGATGATCATGACCAACAGTGAAGAACATGATGATAAGTAATATATTAGTGATAATCTGTAGTTGAGTTTATTAGGATAAGTATGTGGATTAGTAAATTATCCAGAAGAATTAAAATGACATTTACATCTATGTTTTACCACATCAAACTTTAATTGAAATTTCTGTAAAGAATTTATACTGACCCACTCTAAATTTTACTATACTTCTTCTTTCCTATCCCTCAATATTTTTTCCTTTGTTTTATTTGATAAGTTCTTTTTTTTTCTTTTTTTATTATTTAGACAAATGGGATACACGTTGTTTCTCTATTTGTACATGGAGTCAAGGCATACCATTTGTGTAATCATAAATTTACATAGGGTAATGTTGTTTGATTCATTCTGTTATTTTTTCCCTTCCCCCCCACCCCCCCCCCCCTCTTTTCCCTCTATACAGTCCTTCCTTACTCCATTCTTACCACTCTCCATATCCCTAACCCTAAACCTAACCCTAACCTCTCCTACCCCCCATTATATGTCCTCATCTGCTTATCAGCGAGATTTGAACTCAGGGCCTTGTGCTTGAGAGGCAAGCACTCAACCAACTGAGCTATATCCCCAGCCCACATTATTTTTTCCTTCTTAAAACAAAAGGGATTGATAAAAGGCATAACAATCTCTAAATGAATTGAAATGGTTTGGGATTTTAGAAATGAGTACTGTAGATTCTTTTTATTTTGTATAACAAACAAAAAGCCAAAATCAAATACACATTATAATCACATGCACACAATCAAAACTTCTGAATAAATTAGAGATTATGCAGATTTCCTATCAGTATTTGTTTATAATCTCTAACAATTTGACATACTTGAAATGTGTCTTTATATATATATATATATATATATATAGAGAGAGAGAGAGAGAGAGAGATGTACACACACACACACACTCACACACACACATATATATATATATATATATATATATATACATATTAGAAGATTTCCTTCTTTGTTGTAAAAGAAAACTGGGATTAACTGATAATACATAAACAGATATGTATACAGTGCAGTGATCCATAGGCATTGTACATACAGAGGAATCTTAAGGACTCGTAAGAATTTTACTCCACTTATGGAGTAAATATTGAAATATTGAATATAACTTTCTGATGATTTTCCACCTAGCCACTGACTCAGTGATTTATTCCTGGACATGGAGTCCCATGGTCTTACATAAAGCTACAGAAAATAGCCAAATATTTTACATCCTCATCAAATCAAATTGTTCTATCAATTTTCCTATCAATGACATTGAATAAGTATACATACTTGTAACAGAACTCTTTTTTAAAAATTTATTTTTATTGTAAACAAATGGGATACATGCTGTTTCTCTGTACATGAAGTAGAGGCATACCATTTGTGTAATCATACATTTACATAGGGTAATACTGTTAGATTCATTCTGTTATTTTTTCCTTCCCTCCCACCCCTCCCACCCCTCTTTTCCCTCTATACAGTCCCTCCTTCCTCCATTCTTGCCACTCTCCCAGAACTATTTAAAATCTACTTGCTTCATTTTCAATACTAAGAAATTTAGTGCATTTCAATGAAAGTATGCTTTGACCATATTCCACAACAGTTGATGAATCAATGAATAAAGGGAGTGGATTTTTATTAGTTATTTAATTAGTGAGAGTATATGGAATTTCCTTTAATGAAGTGAAACATTTGTCTATATAAATATCTTTCCCTAGTTCATTGTGTTCATCTGTTTTATTTTCAATAGAATTCTTTAAAAGAGATTTTCAACTACAGGACTGGTTAATATGTTCTGACAACTAGTTTAGTGAGTCATAGTAAGCATACTTTAAGTTAAAATGAAGTGAAAATAATGAAATAAGAGTAGACTAGAAAGCAATATCCAAGTTCTTAACCAAATTAAGGGAATTCATAAGATATATTTTTCATTTAGAGAAATGTATGTATACATATATGCATGTGGAAATCATGATACATTTCTTACTGTTAGTCAAGCACAAATTCTGTAGCATAATATTTTGTATGACTATAATAAAATTAATTGAGAGTGACATGTTCATATTTGAAAATTTAAATATGTTAATATTAAAAATACAAGATAATTAAATTTTAGAATATATATGCCATGGACTTTAACATTTCATAGTATCCACTTCACAAAATCAACTACACAAAGTACATACTAGGTTTCGAAGTGAATATCCTAATTTAAACCAATAATTTTATTTGAAAAGAATAAGAATAAAGTTAAAAGTTCCAAGTTAGATCTCATACTGGTTCACATTTAAAGATCTGTGCTGTGAAACAGGCTAATGAATGAGGAGGATTTGCTACCACTTGTATTAATACATGATGACGTACAAAGATGATTTAATGAATGACCAATAATATTCAACTGATAAAGTATAAAGAAGAGGGTAATTGGTACATAAAATATAGAAGAATGAATAAAATTCAACTATCCAATACTTTCCACTAACACAAAGATGATGTGCTTCAATGTATTACTAGAGTTGAGATACCAATGTCATAATACAATTGTAAAACCCTCAGTACCATAGCATTCTTATGTTTATTCAACCCATGTCTTCCTTACTTTTATTTGTTCTTATTTGTTATACATAATAGTAGAATGTGTTTTGACATATTTCATATATATAGAATATAACTTCTCATTCTTCTGGTTGTACATGATGTAGAATTACATTGGTCATGTAATCATATATGCACATAGGATAGTAATGTCCAATTCATTCTACTATCTTTTCTATTCCTATTTCCTTCCCTTGCCTTTATTCCCCTTTGTCTAATATAAAGTATTTCTTTTCTTCCCTAACCCCCCTTATTGTGAGTTAGCATCAGCATATTAGAGAAAATTTTGGCCTTTGGGTTTTGGGGACTGGCTTATTCTATTCAGCATGATATTCTCTAGTTCCATCCATTTACAGGAAATGCCATAGTTTAGTTCTTGTTTATGGGTGAGTAATATTCATATATATACACACACACACACACACACACACACACACACACACACATATATATATATATATACCAAAATTTCTTTATCCATTCATTTGTTGAAGGGCATCTAGGTTGGTTCCATATCTTAGCTATTGTGAATTGAGCTGCTATAAACTTTGATGTGACCATGTCACTGTAGAATGCTGATTTTAAGTCCTTTGCATATAAACCAAGGAGTGGGATAACTGGGTCAAATGGTGGTTCCATTTCAAGTTTTTTTAGGAGTCTCCATACTGTTGTCCAGAATGGTTGCACAAATTTGCAGTCCCTCTAGCAATATATGAGTGAAACTTTTCCCCACGTCCTCGCCAACATTTATTGTTGCTTGTATTCTTCAGAATTGCCATTCTGACCAGAGTGAGATGAAATCTCAGTGTAGTTTTGATATGCATTTCTCTAATTCCTAGAGATATTGACGATTTTTTCATATATTTGTTGACTG
Source organism: Sciurus vulgaris (assembly GCF_902686455.1). Taxonomy (NCBI): domain Eukaryota; kingdom Metazoa; phylum Chordata; class Mammalia; order Rodentia; family Sciuridae; genus Sciurus; species Sciurus vulgaris. Next base: position 108,719,496 of record NC_136471.1, read on the forward strand.
ATCATATATCTTCTGTGAAGCGTCTGTTCAGTTCCTTTGCCAATTTATTGATTAGGATATTTTGTTTTGTTGGTGTTAAGTTTTTTGATTCCTTTATATATGCTGGAGATCAATGACAAAATACAGCACTTCTTCATGTTCAAAACAGTAGAGCAACTAGGGATAGTAGGAACATACCTCACCATTGTAAAAGCTGCCTATGCTAAACCCAAGGCAACATCATTCTAAATGGAGAAAAATTGAAAGCATTCCCTCTAAAAACTGAAACAAAACAAGGATGCCCTCTTTCACCACTTTTATTCAATTTTGCCCTTGAAGCTATAGCCAGAGAAATTAGAAAGAAGAAATTAAAGCAATACAAATAGAAGAACTCAAATTATCACTAATTGCTTATGATGAGATTCTAGATTTAAAAGACCAAAAAATTTCCACTGAAAACTTCTAGAACTCATAAATTAATTCATCAAAGTATCAGGATATAAAATCAACATCTACAAATCAATGTTTCTATATATCAGTGATGAGTCTACTGAAAGAGAAATTAGGAAAACTACCCCATTCACAATAGCCTCAAAAAAATTAAATACTTGGAACCAATCTAATAAAGGAGGTGAAAGACCTCTACAATGAAAACTACAGAACACATAAGAAAGAAATCCAAGAAGACCTTAGAAGATGGAAAGATCTCCCATGCTCTTGGATAGGCAGAATTAATATTGTCAAAATGGCCATACCACCAAAAGTGTTTTACAGATTTAATGCAATTCCTATTAAAATTCCAATTACACTCTTCATAGAAATAGAAAAAGCAGTCTAAAATTCATTAGGAAAAATAAGAGATGCAGAATAACCAAAGAAATGCTTAACAAGAAAAGCTAAGCAGGAGGCATGACAATACCAGAATTTAAATTATACTACAGAACTACAGTAACAAAAACAGCATGGCATTTGCACAAAAACAGACATGAAAACCAATGGAACAGAATAGAAGACACAAAGACATACACACATAAATACAGTTATTTCATACTGGACAAAGGGACCATACACACACATTGGAGAGAAGACAGCCTCTTCAACAAATGGTGCTGGGAAAACTGGAAATCCATATGCAGCAAAATGAAACTGTACCCCTATCTCTTACCCCGCACAAAACTCAACTCAAAATGATTCAAGGACCTAGGAATTAGAACAGAGACCCTGCATATACTATAAGTAAAAATAGGTGCAACTCTCCATCACATCAGCTCAGGAACTGACTTCCTTAACAAGACACCTAAAGCGCAAGAAGTAAAATACAAAATAAACAAATGGGATGGAATCAAACTAGAATGTTTCTTCACAACAAAGAAAACAATCAAGAACATGAAGGGACAGCCTACAGACTGTGAGAAAAATCTTTGCCACCTGCACCTCAACCCATGTCTTAAATGTCAATTCCTACACAATCTAAGCTTAGAACCATATATTTAATTTGTTAGCAGATATTAATATTTCTTGATTTTACCCTGCCTATAATTGTCATTTAGAAGCAGTTAAAGTCATTTCATGTTTTCAATTTCATCAGCTTTCATAGTAACTGTAGTACAATTTATCTATAAGATATTTCCTGGGCTGAAAACTCTGGCTAACTCTATAAACAGCTATTTAATGTAGATATACTTCTCTATTATTAGGAGAAAACAAAAGCTTTTATAGTCAAGCACATAGAAAAAAATAAAGGTTCTCTGGAAAGCAATCATTTGTCCCATCCTTAAAACTGTCAAGGTCGAGTTAGAAACCAGAATCAATAGACGCTATTAATCTTTTCAGAATAACAATTATGTACAGACATTTAAGCATATATCTAGTGACTCTGTCTCATTAATTTTGCAGCTAAGCTGTAGTCCAATAGGGAAGGTTTGCCAAATGGAGAAATGAACAAACAAAAAAAAGTTCAGAAATAAATTAGAGGACACAAGCAAAATGTGGAATTTCAATTTGACATACCAATTTATATATATATATATGTATATATATACATATATATATGTATGTATATATATACACACACACACATCCACACATTTATATATATGTGTGTGTGTGTATATATATATATATATGTATGTATATGTATGTGTACATATGTGCTTTTTAAAATTAAAACTCATTGTTGTGCTTTCAGGTCTATAAAGGAAAACGTACATAGTACTGTAAAGTGAGGATATACTGAAAATAATGTTTTTGAATTTCTTGTTCTGCATCTCCAGTGTCAGTAACATTCAGCATGTGCTATAAAAATGGGAGATTAGAAGACAAGTATGAATAACCTGGTTTTAACAAAAAGCATACTAGCTGTCTACTTTCTCCTGGTATCACCCAACCATTCTGGTACTAAAGAATTGGTCCTTTGAATAAAAGGCAAAAACTCCCTGAGGTACATCACATGTCATTATACTGGACAAAATGGGTTATGACATTTTCTCTTTTCCTTCTTATACAGTGTAGACTAAATCTGGTCTTTGTGGGGAATATATTTACCTGCATAGCTTTATTAGTCTTAGACAATGAGAAATAGTTGTTTAGAGCCTGGCCCAACATTAAGATAGAGAAGACACAAACAGCCAGGCGTGGTGGTGCACACCTGTAATCCCAGTGGTTTAGGAGGCTGAGACAGGGGAATCACGAGTTCAAACCCAACCTCAGCAAAGACTAGATGCTAAGCAACTCAGTGAGACCCTATCTCTAATTAAAACACAGAATAGGGTTGGGGATGTGGCTCAGTGGTTGAATGACCCTGAATTCAATGAACTGCATTCCTCCCAAAAAAAAAGATGGAAACTCTATTATTGAGATCTAGACAGATATTTTAAAACCAAAATAATTACTCTTCCCAATGTTCATTCTTTAATTTTTGTATTATTTTACCTCTGCCTAAAGGACAACCTTTAAAATTTCTTTTAGTGTGTATTTGCTCGTGATGATTTTGTATGCCTGGAAGAGTTCATTTCACCTTCATTATTATTATTATTTTCTTTTAGTCTTTGAACTTTTATTTATTTTTTTTTCTTAATTATTATTTAAACAAGTGGGATACATGTTGTTTCTCTATTTGTACACGGAGTCAAGGCATACCATTTGTGTAATCATAAATTTACACAGGGCAATGTTGTTTGATTCATTCTGTTATTTTTTCCCTTCCCCCCCACCCCTCCCACCCCTCTTTTCCCTCTATATAGTCCTTCCTTCCTCCATTCCTACCACCCTCCTTATCCCTAACCCTAACCCTAACCCTAACCCTAACCCTAACGCTAACACCTCCTACCCGCCATTATATGTCCTCATCCGCTTATCAGCGAGATCATTCGTCCTTTAGTTTTTTGAGATTGGCTTATCTCACTTAGCATGATATTCTCCAGTTTCATCCATTTGCCTGCAAATGCCATAACTTTATCATTCTTCATGGTGGAGTAATATTCCATTGTACATATATGCCACAGTTTCTTTACCCATTCATCAACTGAAGGGCATCTAGGTTGGTTCCACAATCTGGCTATGTTGAATTGAGAAGCTATGAACATAGATGTGGCTGTATCTCTGTACTATGCTGATTTTAAGTCATTTGTGTATAGGCCAAGGAGTGGGATAGCTGGGTCAAATGGTGGTTCCATTCTAAGCTTTCTGAGGAATCTCCATACTGCTTTCCAGAGTGGCTGCACTAGTTTGCAACCCCACCAGCAATGTATCAGTGTACCTTTTTCCCCACTTCCTTGCCAACACCTATTGTTGCTTGTGTTCTTGATAATTGCCATTCTAATTGGGGTGAGATGGAATCCTAGGGTAGTTTCGATTTGCATTTCTCATATTACTACAGTAGTTGAACATTTTTTCATATGTCTGTTGATTGCTTGTACATCTTCTTCTGTGAAGTGTCTGTTCATTTCCTTAGCCCATTTGTTGATTGGATTATTTGTATTCTTGGTGTAGAGTTTTTTGAGTTCTTTATAGCTTCTGGAAATTAGCGCTCTATCTGAAGTATGATTGGCAAAGATATTCTCCCACTCTGTAGGCTCTTTCTTCACATTGCTGATAGTTTCCTTTGCTGAGAGAAAGCTTTTTAGTTTGAATCTATCCCAGTTGTTGATTCTTGATTTTATTTCTTGTGCTATGGGAGTCCTGTTAAGGAAGTCTGATCCTAAGACAACAAGTTGAAGGTTTGGACTTACTTTTTCTTCTATAAGATGCAGGGTCTCTGGTCTGATTCCGAGGTCCTTGATCCATTTTGAGTTGAGTTTGGTGCAGGGTGAGAGATAGGGGTTTAATTTCATTCCATTGCATATGGTTTTCCAGTTTTCCCAGCACCATTTGTTGAGGAGGTTATCTTTTCTCCATTGCATATTTTTGGCACCTTTGTCTAGTATGAGAAAATTGTATTGATTTGGGTTTGTGTCCGTGTCCTCTATTCTGTACCATTGATCTACCTGTCTATTTTGATACCAATACCATGCCGTTTTTGTTACTATTGCTTTGTAATACAGTTGAAGATCTGGTATTGTGATACCCCCTGCTTCGCTCTTTCTACTGAGGATTGCTTTAGCTATTCTGGGTTTTTTATCTTCCAGATGAATTTAAAATTGCTTGATCTATTTCTGTAAGGTACGTCATTGGGATTTTAATTGGAATTGCATTGAATCTGTATAGCACTTTAGGTAGTATGGCCATTTTGACCATATTAATTCTGCCTATCCAAGAACATGAGAGATCTTTCCATCTTCTAAGGTTTCCTTCAATTTCTTTCTTTAGTGTTCTGTAGTTCTCATTGTAGAGGTCTTTCACCTCTTTTGTGAGATTGATTCCCAAGTATTTTATTTTACTTCAAGGTTATTGTGAATGGGGTAGTTTTCCTAATTTTTCTTTCTGAAGATTCATCACTTATGTATAAAAATGCATTGGATTTATGAGCATTGAGCTTGTAACCTGCTACTTTACTGAATTCACTTATGAGCTCTAAGAATTTTCTGTTGGAATTTCCAGGTTCCTCTAAATATATAATCATGACATCAGTGAACAGGGTATTTTGAGTTCTTCTTTTCCAATTTGTATCCCTTTAATTTCTTTGGTTTGTCTCATTGCTCTGGCTAGAGCCTCAAGGACGATGTTGAATAGAAGTGGTGAAAGAGGGCATCCCTGCCTTGTTCCAGTTTTTAGGGGGAATGCTTTCAGTTTTTCACCATTTAGAATGATATTGGCCATGGGCTTAGTGTAGATGGCCTTCACAATGTTAAGCAATGTTCCCACTACCCCAATTTTTTCTAGTGTTTTGAGCATGAAGGGATGCTCTATTTTATCAAATCGTTTTTCTGCATCTATCAAAATCATCAAGTGATTCTTAACTTTAAGTCTGTTGATATGGTGAGTGACATTTACTGATTTCTGGATGTTGAACCAACCTTGCATCCCTGGGATAAAACCCACTTGATCATGGAGCACTGTCTTTTAAATATATTTTTGTATGCGATTTGCTAAAATTTTGTTGAGAATTTTTGCGTCGATGTTCATTAAGGATATCGGTCTGAAATTTTCTTTCCTCGATGTGTCTCTGTCTGGTTTGGGTATCGGGGTGATATTGGCTTCATAGAATGAGTTTGGGAGGGTTCCCTCCTCTTCTATTTTATGGAATACTTTGAGGAGTATTGGAATGAGCTCTTCGTTAAAGGTTTTGTAGAACTCGGCTGAGAACCCATCTGGTCCCGGACTTTTCTTTGTTGGTAGGCTTTTGATGACCTCTTCTATTTCATTGCTTGAAATTGATTTATTTAAGTTGTGTATGTCCTCCTCGTTCAGTTTAGCTAATTCATATGTCTCTAGAAACTTGTTGATGTCTTCGAGGTTTTCTGCTTTGTTGGAGTATAGATTTTCAAAATAGCTTCTAATTATGTTTTGTATTTTACTTGTGTCTGTTGTGATATTTCCTTGTTCATTCCGAATTTTAGTAATTTGAGTTTTCTCCCTCTTTCTCTTTGTTAGTGTTGCTAAGGGTTTATCAATTTTGTTGATTTTTTCAAAGAACCAGCTATTTATTTTGATAATTTTTCCGATTGTTTCTTTTGTTTCAATTTCATTGATTTTGGCTCTGATTTTAACTATTTCCTGTCTTCTACTACTTTTGGTGTTGGTCTGATCTTCTTTTTCTAGGGCTTTGAGCTGCAGTGGTAAATTGTTTATTTGTTGATTTCTACTTCTTTTGTTGAAGGCACCCCATGAAATAAATCTTCCTCTAAGTACTGCTTTCTTAGTGTCCCAGAGATTTTGATATGATGTTTCTTTGTTCTCGTTTATTTCTAAGAATTTTTTAATTTTCCTCCTGATGTCTTCTGTTATCCATTCATCATATAATAGTGTATTATTTAATCTCCAAGTATTGGAGAAGTTTCTGTTTTTTATTATGTCATTTATTTCTAATTTCAATCCATTATGATCTGATAGAGTACAAGGTAGTATCTCTATCTTCTTGTATTTGCTAACAGTAGCTTTGTGGCATAAAACATGGTCTATTTTAGAGAAGGATCCATGTGCTGCTGAGAAGAAAATGTATTTGTTCTTTGTTGAATGGTATATTCTATGTAAGTTGGTTAAGTCTAAATTGTTGATTGTGTTATTGAGATCTATGGTTTCTTTATTCAATTTTTGTTTGGAAGATCTATCCAGCTGTAAGAGAGGTGTGTTAAAATCGCCTAGTATTATTGTGTTGTGGTCTATTTGATTTCTGGAATTAAGAAGGATTTGTTTTACATACATGGATGAGCCAATGTTCAGCAGAGGTATTTATGATTGTTTTGTCTTGCTGATTTATGCTTCCCTTAAGCATTATGTAATGTCCTCCTTTATCCCTTCTGACTAGTTTTGGCTTGAAGTCCACATTATCTGAAATTAGGATAGATACTCCAGCTTTTTTGCTGTGTCCTTGTGCATGGTATGTTTTTCCCATCCTTTCACCTTTAGTCTGTGGACATCTCTTTCTATGAGATGAGTCTCTTGCAGGCAGCATATTGTTGGATTTTTCTTTTGAATCCAATCTGCCAGTCTATGTCTTTTGATTGATGAGTTCAGGCCATTAACATTCAGGGTTATTATTGTGATGTGATTTGTATTCTCAGTCATTTGATTCACTTTTGTTTTTTGACATGATTTGGTTTCTCCTTTATTTGGCTATTTCTTTAGGCTAGTTCCTCGCATTGCTGATTTGCATCGTTGTTTTTCATCTTTTCCTCTTGGAATATTTTGCTGAGAATGTTCTGTAATGCCAGCTTTCTTTTTGTAAATTCCTTTAGCTTTTGTTTATCATGAAAGGATCTTATTTCGCTGTCAAATCTGAAATTAAGTTTTGCTGGGTATAAGATTCTTGGTTGGCATCCATTTTCTTTCAGGGCTTGGTAAATGTTGTTCCAGGCCCTTCTAGCTTTTAGGGTCTGGATTGAAAAATCTGCTGATATCCGTATTGGTTTCCCCCGAATGTAATTTGATTCTTTTCTCCACGGCTTTTAAAATTCTGTCTTTATTTTGTATATTAGGTATTTTCATAGTAATGTGCCTTGGTGTGGGTCTGTTGTAATTTTGTATATTTGGAGTCCTATAAGCCTCTTATACTTGGTTTTTCATTTCATTCTTCAGATTTGGGAAATTTTCTGATATTATTTCATTGAATAGATTGTTCATTCCTTTGGTTTGTTTCTCTAAGCCTTCCTCAATCCCAATAATTCTTAACTTTGGCCTTTTCATGATGTCCCATAATTCTTGTACATTCTGTTCATGATTTCTTACCACCTTCTGTGTTCGGTCAACTTTGTTTCAAGTTTAAATATTTTGTCTTCAATGTCTGAGGTTCTCTCTTCCAGGTGTTCTATTCTATTGGTTATGCTTTCTATGGAGTTTTTAACTTGGTTTATTGTTTCCTTCATTTCAAGGATTTCTGTTTTTTTTTTTTCAGTATCTCTAACTCTTTATTGAAATGATCTCTTGCTTCCTGTAATTGCACTTTTATCTGTTGATTAGTGTGATCATTTAATGCGTGCATTTGCTCTTTCATCTCCTCCTTCAATACCTTCATTTGCTCTTTCATCTCCTCATTTGCTTCCCTGATTGTTTTAATTATGTACATTCTGAACTCCCTTTCTGACATTTCTTCTGCTGTGCTGTCATTGGTTTTTATTGATATGGTATCTAGGTTTGTTTCTGACATTTTCTTCCCTTGTTTTCTCATATTGGTCAGATGTCAGTGGGACTCTGTGATATTGCAGATTTCCTCTATTGGCTTATAGTGTCCCTGTAGACTTCCAGTGTATCACCTCCTAATCAGTAGCCTGAAGTCTTGGAGTAACTTGATAATGCCGTGCTTCTGAAGAAAGCTGCCCCTAGACTGCTACTGGTTTCAGGGTTGGAGCTGGCTCTGTGTGGAAAGGCTCTCACCGGGGGGCCTGCTCCGAGAAGCTGGCCATGTGGGAGGAGCCCACCACCAGAGTGTGCAGGGCTGCCTGGGGAAGAGTCTAGCTGCCCTGGCCTACTCTGATAAGCCACCCCATCCGTGCCTGCAGCCCGGGCGGAGCTTCACCCGGTGGGGGAGACTCATCCCGTGGGTCTATTTTAGTCCGAATCTCTCAGTGCCTCCCCTTCTTGAATCCTGGGTTCTGGAGTGACTGGAGATTCAGTCACCCTCTAGTCTGCCATCTTGGATTGCTCACCTTCATTTTTAAAGGAATTTTTAGACCAATAGTGTTTTATGTTTATAGATAGCTTCTTTTCTTTCAGTACTTTAAATATGGTGCTCCACTGTCTTCTAAAAGGAAATCAATCATCCATACTTTTATTCCTCTCTTTAGGATATACCTATTTTTTGCTTCTTTAAGATTTCTTATTTACTGGATTTGAATAATTTAATAATAATATGTCAATGTGTACTTTTTTGAATTTGGGGTTCCCAGCTTCTCAGATTAGTGAATTTTCACACATTATTTATTCAATTATTTTCAACATCCCTTCTCTCCTTCAGGGACTATGATCACACTTATAAAAAAATCATACTACTGCTCACTAATATCTCTGCTCATGTATTTTGATTGTCTTTTCTCTTTGTGTTTCATTTCAAAAGGTTTCTATTTCTAGACATTCCATTCACTAATATGTTCATATATAATATCTAATTTGTTTTTAATCACAGAGTATTTTGCATCTCAAACATCTTAGTTTCCATCTCTAAAATTCTTATTTGTACCATTTTTATATCTTTCAAACCTCTACTTAACTTTTCAAATACATGTATTGCTTTCATATCTTAACGCCACTATTTAATTCTAAAATCTATACTAATAATACATTTTATTTAGTGGAAATTTATATATCTTCAAATGAACTACTTTATAAAGCATTTAATACATTCACAATGTTGTGCAACTGTAACTTTTATCTGGTTCCAAAATATTTTCATCATGCCCCCAAAATCATGTACCTATTTAGTAGTCACTACATATTTCTTCTGCTTTCTCTTTTTATCGATTTACATCTGGAATATTTCATAAATGCAATCATATAATATGTGATGTTTCCTGTCTTGACTCTTTCACTTACCATAAGTATTTTTATGTTCCTCTATGTCATAGTATGTATGAGCATTTCATTCCTTGTTATGAGTAAATAATATTTCATTGTACAGATATACCATGTTTTTCTTATTCATTCATCTGATGGACATTTGGGTTGTTTCAGTCTTTTATCTATGGGGTTATTATGAATTTTTGTTTGCAAGTGTCTCTTTAAATATTTGTTTTCAATTATTTTTGAATTGAATTTCATCTATGTTGTGAGGTAGGAGAAGGGCCACCTTAAAACTTGGCATATGGATATTTATTGGTCCCAGCAATATTTATTAGAAAGACCATTTTTCCAAACTGAATGTTTTTGTCAGAATTATACTTTGAATATAGTGCCTCCCAAAGATACTGGTGTTAAAGACTTGGTCCAGGGGATTATACTATTGAGAGGTGATGGGCCTTTAGAGGGTAGGGCCTACTGAGAGGTTCTTAGGTCATTAGGGATGTGCCTTTCAAGGGGATTATGAGACTCCAGTCTCCTGGTCTCTCTTTGCTTCCTGGCTCATGATGAAAAGTTTGCCATGATGTGCTATAGTCACCAGAGGCCCCAAACCAGAGTGCCAACTGATTTTACACTGAAATCTCCAGAGGATATATCAAAATAAACATTTTGCATTCATAAGTGAATTGTCTCAGGTTTCTCATTGTAGTAATGCAAAACTAATTTAGTCATCCTTGCCCAATAAAAATTTCTTTCTGGATTTTCAGTCCTATTGCATTAATATACATGTCTATTATGTCTATAGTAAACTTTTTTTATTACTGTAACTTTGTAACAAGTTTTGAAATTTGAAATCATAAGTCCTCTAGTTTCATTCTTTTAATGATTAATTTGGCTACTTTCAGTCTCTTGGAATTCAATACAAATTTTAGGACAAGCTTGACAATTTCTTTAAAAACACATTTAATTTGGATAGAGGTTACACTGAATCCATAGATGGCCTTGTGGAGCACTGTCAATCTGAACAATGTTAAATTTTAGTCCATGAACATGGAATGTCTTTTTTTTTTTTTTTTAGATTTTATTTAATTACTTTTGGCTGTATATTGCAGTTGCCAGTGAACAAATTTTGTGCTTCCCTAGTTTATTCTAAGTATTTTATTTATTTTGATTCCACTGGATTTGAAGCCATTTTATTTCCTTTTCAGATTATTCATTGCTTATGTATAGAAATACAACTCGTTATTGCATATCAATCTTATATCTTGTTACTTGGCTGACTTTGCTTATCAACAGCTTTTTGAGGGGCTATTTAGGATTTTCTATTGGAAATTAGTTCTTACTCTGAGTGAGGATGCTTTATATTTGAAAAAAATCACTTTTACTGCTTTCAAGATTCCTTTTTGTCTTTCAAGAGTTTAATTATAGTGCTTCTTGGTGTGAACTTTCTTGTGTTTATCATATTTGGATATTATCTAATTGAGCACCTTGAATATGTTTCCAGAATTTCAACAAAGTTGGTTTCATTTTTACTTCCTTTTTGAGTGTTTCTGTGGAGCAATGTACCCTTGGAGTTCTTTATTCCACTGTTTGATTGATGTCACTCAGTAATAGATTGTTTTGATTGAGTAATCTCTCCATTATGAGTTGCATTTACCTTCATCTTTGCGTGCCTGTTGTGAATTCAGTGAGATAAAAATTTATCTTGTTGTGTCTTAGAATATTTTTTACCTGTAGGAATATTTTGAAATTTTATTCCTTTGCTCTGCTAAGTTACTTAAAAATAGTTTGATCCTATCAGATTTTACTTTTAAGAATTCTGGGAGAATTGAGAGCATTGCTCAGTTTGGGGGTTATCTATTTCCCACTGAGAAGGACTCAGTGACCCCTAAAATTTGTATCTCAAAGTTTTAGTTATTGAAGCTTCTGTAAAAGAAATACTATAAACTAGGTGACTTGTAAACATCAGAATTTTTTTTATCACACTTCTAAAAGCTGGCCAAGTATAAGGTCAAAGTGCCAGCATATTTTGTATCTAGGTGAAGGCCAATTACCTTATTCACAGATAGCTGTTTTCTCTTTTGTCTATCCATGGCAGAAGGGGTGAGGAAGCTCTCTGATACCTCTTTTACAAGGGTGATAATGCATTAATTTGAGCCCTGTCTTCATAAATAATTGATTCCCAAAGTCCCTACCTCCAAACATCATCACATTGATAATTAGGTTTTTTGTTTTGTTTTGTTTTTTGTGTGGTGCTGGGGACTGAACCCAGGGCCCTGTACATGTGAAGCAAGCAATCTACCAACTGAGCTCTATCTCCAGCCTGGGGATTAGGTATTGATATATGAATTTTCAGAGGACGTAAACCTTTGATCTATAGCAAAATCCTAACTACCAATGTAACTCTATTTGGGGATAGGGCCTTGAGGGAAATAATTAAGGTTAAATGAGGTCATAGGGTAGTGTTGTAACCTAGTAGAACTGGTGTCTCTATAAGAAGACTGTGAAGGTTTATATGTGGTGTCCCCCAAAAGCTCACACGTAAGACAATGCAAGCAAGTTCAGAGGAAAAATGATTGCATTATGAGGCTTAACCCAATCAGTGAATTAATGACCTGAAAGGGATTAACTGAGTGGTAATTGAAGTGGTAGTGTGTGGCTGGAGGAGGTGGGCATTAGGATGTAGCTTTGTGGTATATATTTTGTATCTGGAGAGTAGAGACTCTCTGCCTCTATGCTTCCTGTTCCTGATGTGAGCTATTTCCCTCTGCCACACTCTTCCACCATGATGTTCGGTCTCACTTTGAGCCCTGAGGAATGGAACTGGCCTTCTATGGACTAAGACCTCTGAAACCACGAGCTCTCAAATAAACTTTCCCTCCTCTATAATTGTGCAGGTCAGGTACTTTTAGTCACAGCAGTGAAAAGGCTGACTAAAACAAAGACAAACTACGTATTAGCTTTTTAATCATTGTGGCCAAAAGACCTGACAAGAACAGTCACAGAATGAAAAGTTTATCTTGGCTCATGGTTTCAGAAGTTGTCCATTCACAGCCAACTCCATTGATCTGGGCCAAAGGTAAGGCAGAACATTATGGTGGAAGGGCATGGTAGGGGAAAGTAGCTTTTGGACATAACCACTAGAAGGAAGGGAAAGAGTTCCACTCACAAGGGACAAAATATAAAACCAGTCAAAGGCATGCCCCCAGTGACCTACCCACTCCAGCCATACTCCACCCACCTAAAGTTACCACCCAGTTATTCCACATCAATAGCTTAATCCACCAATTAGGTTAAAACTCTCATAATCTAATCATTTCACCTCTAAACCTTCTTGCACTGTCTCACACATTAGCTTTTGGGGGACACCCCATATCTAAACCATAATAATCCACATGAAGGTCTATGTCTTCATACAAGCAAAGAGAAAAGACCATGTGAGGACCCAGCAAGAATGTGACCTTCTAATAGCCATGAATATTATCCTCACCCAAAACCAAGTATGGTAACAACTTGATTATGGATTTTTTTTGTCACGAAAACCATGAGAAAATGAATGTATTACTTAATCTGTAAGTCTGTGATTTTTTTATGGTAGCCCTAAGACAAGACCCTGCTGTACATTCTACAAAATGTTCCATGAATCATGGTGTTTTCTGGTGTTGCTTGTAGGAAAAAAATAAACACTATTCTCAGCCATGTGTGGGATTCAGGTATTGTTTTTGCCAATACTTTTGGCTATATTTTATCTAATTTCCAATTGTTTCCTCACACACATGTGCTAATCAGTACTCAGATGACTAATTGAGCATTGACTCATAAATTATTGTCTCAAAGGAATACTGCAAATGTGTGGAATTCTTTCTTTTTGTAGCTTTCTCTTCTTTCTTATTCTGTCCTGTGAACAATATCTGCTTTGGTTTTCAGTCATTTATCTCCATCTTCTCACCTCAGGAAGTCTGCTGAGCTCTGCTTGCATCCTACCTCACACACTGTGCCCAGGAAACTCTCTCAAGTTAATAATGGAGGACAATCAGGGCACACTGTGCTTATTCTCATCTCAGTAAAATCACTGTTTCCCCTTGCCTGATGAACAGTATTATGAAAATTGTTGATTCGTGTATTTTGCCTGTTTTGTTTAACTTTCAGCCAAAAAAATAAAGTTGATCTCTGATAATACTTCATGGTATACAGGGAAGTAGAAGTCCCTGTATTTATTATCAACTTGATCTGAACCAAATATTCTCTACATATTTTCCTACATATAATGAATGAAAGTAATAACTTTATGGATTTACTGTAATGTTAAGTAATATATCATGTTTATCACTGGAGTATCATGAATAAAAGTGTAAGATTTAACTGGAAAACATAGATCAAATAGCTAGGGGTACTAAAAATTAAAACAACCCAGAAACTGGAGATTAGCCTAATTATTATATCTGTGACTACCTGTGGTAGAGGAAAACATATATTGACAATAAAAACAGTTGTCAATGTACAACATATTTATATTTAGTTTATTATAATATAAAAGGAGTCTCAGCTTTATTATGGAATAAGTGTTATTTGTTAAGACATTTAGTGATACTGTGAACAGATTTGCTCCTAGGTCTCTTTAGGCAGGAAATGTTTGAGTGTAAGCCTGATTATCTAAGTGACATTGGTTGTTGCAAGTTTATTTCTCACAGTTATTTTTCAGGTCTATCCACACCTACGATTAGGGAGTGACAACTTATATAATGTTCATTTCAGGCAGTGGTGAAGTTCCTTCCTTGTTCATATCCTCAGGTGAAGTCCTTCTTTTTGACAAATGAGGACCAGGGACAAGAATTTGACAACTTCTAATGTTCAATCTGACTTTAAACTTTCGTTCTCTGTTTGAATTAATTTTTTGTATGAGATAGAAAGCACTATTCAGCCAGACCCAACTGAGTAATTCTTACATAGGGGAAAATCTCTACAGGTTTCACTGCCATTGTTCCTGTAATGCTTTTAGCTTCATTTCCCAGCACAACCTTGGAAATCTTGCTGCTGACAAAGGATATAAAAGTAATAGTCTTGGACAAGTTGTCTAATTTTTATTACCTACATGACAGTTGCATTTCTATCCTTGTCACACAAGTCTATTTTCTTTCATTTCCTGTATTTGAAACTCAGTCTAGGACTAACTTGATAAATCTCAGTACAAGCATCAGTCTACATTCCTATTTCCACATTTCACACATGGGTTTCAAACAACCATGTATCAACTTCTAGCACCTCACAGGGTACGCAATTAGAGAAACTAATTTATTTTTTCGCTTTATAGGAGTGACTTTTACAAATTCATGCAGTTAGTCATTAATTCTTTCATTATAAAATGTTGATCGTTTGTAAGAGCTAGGCAATTTTCAAGGTGATAAGGATAAAATAGTGAACAAAAAATGGTGAGAAATGCAAATCAAAACTACCCTAAGATTCCAACTCACCCCAATTAGAATGATGATTATCAAAAAAACAAGCAACAATAGGTGTTGGAGAGGATGTGGGGAAAAAGGTACACTCACACATTGCCAGTGGGGTTGCAAATTAGTGCAGCTACTCTGGAAAGCAGTGTAGAGATTCCTTAGAAAACTTGGAATGGAACTACCATTTGACCCAGCTATCCCACTCCTTGACCTATACCCAAAAATCAGCATACTACAGAGACACAGCCACATCAATGTTCATAGCTGCTCAATTCACAATAGCCAGACTGTGGAACCAACCTAGATGCCCCTCAGTTGATGAATGGATAAAGAAACTGTGGCATATATACACAATATACACAATGGAATATTACTCAGCCATATAGAAGAAAAAAATTATGGCATTTGCAGGTAAATGGATGTAATTGGAGAATATCATGCTAAGTGAGATAAGCCAATCTCAAAACACCAAAGGATGAATGATCTTGCTGATAAGTGGATGATGATACATAATGGGGGGTGGGAGGAAGGTAAGAATGGAGGAAGGAGGAACTGTATAGAGGGAAAAGAGGGGTGGGAGGGGTGGGGGCAAAAGAAAATCTAACAGAATGAATCAAACACCATTACCCTATGTAAATGTATGATTACACAAATGGTATCCCTCTACATCATGTACAAACAGAGAAACAAGTTGTACTCCATTTGTTTACAATAAAAAAATTTTTAAATGGTATACACCATTTGATCTGATTATCCTATTCCTCAGTATATACCCAAAGGACTTAAAATCAGCATACTATAGTGACATGGCCACATCAATATTTATAGCAGCTCAATTCACAATGGGTAAACTATGGTGCTAACCTAGGTGCCCTTTGACAGATGTATGGGTAAGGAAAATGTAATATATATATATATATATATATATATATATATATATATATAATGTAATATTACTCAGAAGAATAAAATTCTGGTATTTGCTGGTAAATGGATGGAGCTGGAAAATACCACACTAAGCCAATCCCTCAAAACCAAACCAAAGGCCGAAAGTACTCTCTGATATGTGGAAGATAACACATAATAAGGGGGATGGGGTTAGGGAAGAATAGATGTACTGTGGTTTAGACAAAGGGGAATGAAGGGAAGGAAGGGGAATGAGCATAGGAAAGAGAGTAGAATGAATCAGACATAACTTTCCTATGTTCATATGTAAATACAAAACCAGTGTAAGTCCACATCATGCACAACCACAAAAATGCGAAGTTATACTACATGTATTTATATCAAAATGTATTCTACTCTCATGTGTAACCTAAAAGAACAAACAAAAAATTAAAAAAGAAAAGGGTATGATCTAAATTCTTTTTGAAAAAGTTTTGATGGATATTCACCATATCAAATATTTCTACATTTCATTTGTAATTCAAATATTAAATGAATTTTACATAGCGGTAAAATCTCTCTATATAATTTCTGCTATCCTGTCTCCTACTACTGCCCCTAGTGCTAACCTCTGGAAAATAATTCTCTTTATTTTCCCAGTAGGCAATAATTATTTAGCTATAATTATACTTCTCTGTATCAGTATGACATGTGGCCTCTCTAAAAATGACCCAAGAGGCAGTTAGAATCATGTAGCTATACAATCAGAAATTCTTTTGAAAGAAAGAAATAAAATTGTAATAGCATTAATTCCCAATGCAGTAAGGAAAGACTTGTCAGTACAACTATTAAATAAAGTTAAGCGACTTAAGTTTAAAGTTATGCTACTCTATTTTTCTCCAGGAATTAGAGTTTCTACAAATCCCTATGCCTTTAGCCCTAAGCATACTACTTTTACAAATGTTTTATTTAGAAATAATTATCCAGTTTTATTTCTTTCAAAGAAGTATAGAGGGAGGGTCTGTGAATTCTTCCCCACCTGCCCAATGTTAACATCATGTAAAAATATAATACAACATCAAAACAGGAAATAGACTGCAAAGTTTATTCAGATATAATTAGTTAGACATGCACTTATAAACACTTTATATATGTTTACATTTGCCATAATTTTTTGAAGTACTTTTCTGTAATACTACTTTATATTAAGGAAACTTAAGGTCAGAAGTTTATTAACTTGTCTATGATTACACAATTAAGTATATATTTGTTTGAATCAAAATTATGTGTTCTTCCTTCTAGAGTTCTCTTACATTGAAAAATTGAAACTCCTTTTATCTCACCATTGTTTTTACAACCTATATCTATTTCCTGGTTCTAATGTATTTTTTTCCTTCATTTGTCTGTTTCTGACTCTCTCTCACATCGTTTTTTTCTCCTTCCTTGAAAATCTTGGGACCTCACTTCTTTCTCTTCCTTTACAAAACATCAATGGAAGCATGAACATCTCATTGTCTCTTACAGAGTCTTTGACATATCCCCTAAATCACTTACATTTCCTCTTTCCTTACCCTCCTTATTATTCATAGGACTTTCTCTCTATTTGTTTCTGAGCAAAAACTCCCTTTTCCATATTGCAAGATATAATCTTATAACATAAAACTCTTTCTTAACAATGTTAGAAAATTTTCCCATCTGATTTATCAAAAATTTAAAGGACCTTTTAAGCAGCCTTCAATATTGTGAATTTATTCACTTTTATGGTCTCTTAACCTAACATTTCATTTTAAAAAGGAATTTCATATTTAAAACACATGCCTTTGAGAGTATTCATTTTCATATAAAATTAAACTTAAGATTAAAAAGAAAATTGTGAACCCAGGCAGTAATTGCTTCAATTTTATCAATAGCGCCTTTTGTAAAATACCAGTTGGACATAATTACATTCTATTTTATGACTGAGTAAAAACCCATCTTATGTAAATTATATCATTTGCCATTAAATGAATGGAACTGGAGAACATCATGCTAAGTGAAATAAGCCAGATTTAGAAAGTCAAGGATCAAATATTTTCTGTCATACATGAAAGTGACAGAGGGAGGGAGGGGGAGAGAGAAAGAGAGGAGAAGAGAAAAGAGATTAAAAAAAAGATTTTACAAAAATAGAAAACAGACCAACAGAGTAGAGGAAGGGGATTGAAAAGGAGGGAGGAAGGGAGAGCATGTGGGAATATCAGGGAACAAAATCTTCCAAATTATGTCTATGTATAAACATTCCACAAAGAAGCCCATAAAATTTTAATTCATGAATTAAAATTATAATTGAAGGGAGATTATCAGAGTAGAGGGAACCAATCAGGGGAGAAAGGAAGGAAGGGAAAGGGTAGGTACTGGGGAATAAGATTGATCAAATTATGTGCATGTACAAATATGGCATGATGAATTACACTACTGCATATAAATATAGTGCACCAATAAAAAGTGATAAAAGTAAAATAAAATACCAGGTGGAGGACATAAAACTACCCTGTTGAGACTTATAATTTCCAATTTTAGAAATGGAATAGCTATTTTCCATTTAATTCTCCCATATCAGTGTTTGTGGCCAGGTTTCTTCAGAATGATGCAAAATTGAGATTACTTTAGGAAGTGACTTTGAACGACATCTTTACAGTGATTCATGAGCTCAGAAAACATTAAATCACAGTCAGTTGGCAGTCTATAAATACTGATTAAAAATTGAAATGTCAATATGTGTCCATGTTTGAAGACAGTAAGTATCCTAATAGATGATCAAACAGAATGTATAAGTCAGTCACTTCAGGCAATTGATGAAATTTTAAAATGTGCAAAAGACCATTTTTCATCATTCAGTGTTTACTGAATATATGGAGATTGAAATAAATGTACAGAAATTAGCACATCAGGGCATTCCTCCCTCTACAAATGTGGTATTTTTTTCCCTATCTCTGATGAAAATTTACCACAGAGTCACTCTGTTTTTTCTATCTGTTCTATCAGTATCTTTTAAAAAAAAATTGCTATACATTCAACCTCATTCTTGAATATTTTTTAAAAAATAAAGCTAAGAGTTTTTGGCATATTTCTGAAATCAATATTGTGATCGAAGGACTAGTTAAGCACAGAGGCATAATGTTTCATTCAGTTTCTTTAAAAAAGATAAAACACATTAGTGAAAAATAACAATTCAAAATTTAATATAGGGATATTATATACCCTGAATTAGGGATAATTTTATCACCCAACTTATGAGCTAATTATTTGAAATAGATCTAGTGGTTTTATTTACTTGAAAATAGAACAGCATGATATTTACCAATAAAATATAAACTGCATAAATATTAATAATATGAAAATAAAGTAGGCAAATATATAGTCTGTTAAGCCATACCTTCTATGAGATAATCATTTTTTGAGTTCTTGATGAATATTATTTTTTGTTAAATATGCCCACTTAGAGATTTATTCAGACTTTTGAGGTTACTGGATCATAATAGAACATGCCACCTATTTTACCTCTGCTCTTCTATTGCATTGACATGAGAATTCATATATTCATATTAACTTGAAAATAAAATTATTTTTAATCAGGACTAAATTTCTTCCTTACAATTTTTCAGCAATCACACACGTTGATTTTTCTTTTATAGTACCTATTATTTTTAAACCCACCAACCTCCATCTATGCATTTTATATGATATTGGAAAGAGCACTAAATTAGGAATCAGAAGACAATTTTGTCATGATACTTCATTTAAATGTATCTCCAAACCTCCCAGTATTTTTAAAAATATTATGAAGCTTACATTTTTCTATCATTTGAATGTTTAGTCCTTCCGAAAAGTGCATTGAAATTTGCCACTTTAATAATATTAAGAAGTTGGACCCTGGACAGGTGAATAGCCATGTAGTCTTCACTCACATGGATGAGTTTAATGTCCTAATGAAAGAGCTACTGGGAATGATTTCTTACTTCTCTAACTTCTACCATGGGAAGACTATCTTAAGGATATAGAAACATGTCTTCCTATGCCTTTATCCTCCATTTTTAAGAAATGTCTATTACATTTAAGTTTAATAAGCTCAAAATCCAATACTTCACCTTCCCAGAAAAAGAACATTTTCTTGGCTTGGAAATCTAATTCATCATGTACTTAATTTTTCAGGCTCAGGATCCTCCTGCCATATCCAAAAGGTAAGAACTGACATAAAATACCTTCTCTTATCCAATAATTAGTTGATTCTTTTTTAAGACAACTAAAAGCATATCTCTATTTCCTTACCTGTGATTCAATACCTCTAATTCATGCTTGCCATCTTGTGTGCAAAAACTTTGTTAGCATAACTCCAATATAATGTCAATGAAATCCAATTTTCACACATTTACTAGGATCATCATTTTAAACCATATATTTGATTAGTTTCTGCTTCCTGGTGCAAACATCATAGCAGGACTATACAATTCACATAAACCAAATAATCATAGATGAATTATTTTGTCAAAACATGATCTGAGAGTAATGGTGGAATAGGTTGTTATACATTAACCATAAATCTGAAAACTACTAGAAAGCTTAGATGCAATTATTCTAAAAATTTTGTACATAGCTGAGAGTTAATGAATTATAGTATTTTCAGGAACATGCTTAGATGACAAGAGAAACCAAGAGAAGTGAACATAGTATCTGTTCTCAAAGCATTTTCTGAATTCTGAATCAGTACCTAAGGAGTTCAGATACTCAACAGGGATTTGTGTTTTGACTCATGTTACTGAGAAAATAGAAATCAAAATGTATAACCACTGATATGAAGATACTTTAGTAAACATTCCTTTAGGGTGGTATCCTTAATAACTAAGACATATGAATAACAATGAACTATAAGTAGATGAGTTCTCACAGTGACTGAAATTCACCTTTGAATTATATCAATATCTGAGTGAATTAAAGTGATTTGACATTGCTAGTGCCCCTAGAGTTGTAGCTGCATGTTCAAATCAAAATTAAATCTTCCTTGGATGAAGGTAAGAACAGCAAGACCTTGTCTCAAACACTTTAATATACAATTCAATCATCAATCAAAAATAGTATAGATATATGAGAAGACAAGAATTTATTTAAAAATGGAAAAGGAAATGAAAAGATTAAGAGAATATCCAAATGATGGGAATATCCTATTGTACATTTCAGATAACTATTATTGATATGGTGAGTAATTTAAAATGTGAGATAGATAATGTCTTAATTATAAGATCAGAATTATAAACTTCAGAAGATAATCAAGGCCTCCATAATGAATTAATAGCACGATAAGAAAATGCACAATATAGAAATAATAAACTGGAAGATAGGATAGAAGAAAATATGTGTAGAAAACAGAAAGGAAGGGGTTAGAAACATTTTTAACAGTATTTAAAAAACAATGCAACTTCCTATTTTAAAATTAACTGGATTCCCAGAAAAGACAGCAGAAGAAATAGATATAAAGGAGCAATACTTTCTAAGAATATTTAAAAACTGGAAACGACATCACATCCATTGATTACAATGGTGATTTCAAGCTTAAGTAGGAAAAATGAAAAGGTCACACCAAGGCACATATGAGTAGAACTGCTGGAATATGAAGACAAAGAAAATATTAAGAATTTTCAGAGTAAAAAGGATACATGATGTTCAAAGGAACTTTAATTACTTATTTGAATAAAACTCATATTTTCTGATAATTTCTATTGTGGCTTCTGCTTCTTTCCAATAGTGTGTGGATATATGAGGAAAGTTGGGCTTCATGAGTCTTATGTACAGAGAGATGAGACAAGTAACCTTCCCATTCTCATGACATTCTTTGGCTTCTTTGGATTCATCAAGTGTCTTATGTTTCTGTAATTACTACTTACTGAAATTAGAGGATGAAAAAGTTATTATTGTATACTTTCAAATTATCCATAGCTCATTCCTACTATATGCCTATCAGTATCAGTTTAAACTTCTGACTTTCTCTTATCTATGCTCATATTAAACCCTGTTTGATAAACTTTCAGCTCTATTCACAGACTTCTTGGGGAGGTCAGTAATATTTTATGGATTTATTCATATCAAAATAATACCAAGAGTGGCTCAAGAATACCAAATCATAACTCCCACTTATCTGCCATGTGCTCGTTAAGTGATTGTCCCCTCCAATACATACAGGCTGTTTAAAAACACATGGTAAAAGTCATCTAGCCTGGAGTAGTGGTACATGCCTGTAATCCCAGAGGCTCAGGAGGCTGAGGCAAAAGGATGGAGAGTTCAAAGCCAGCCTCAGCAACTTAGTGAGGTGCTAAGCAACTTAGTGAGACCCTGTCTCTAAATAAAATACAAAATAGGCCTGGGGATGTGGTTCAGTGGCCAAGTGCCCCTCAGTTCAATCCCCAGTACCCCCCGCCCAAAGAAGGTCATCTATTCTCAAAATCTAAATCATGGAGATGGGAATCAGAACCCATGTTTTATTCTTATTTCCTACTTCACTTTTTCTTTCTACCATTCATTTAACAAAATATATTTTCACTTCTACATTGCATCCTTCTTACAAACTATAATAACAAGATTTGTCAATTTGCTATTTGAGGTAAAAGGAATATGTTTTTCCACTCAGGAAGAGAATCTGTAATAAGAACTTCCCATATAATTTTTTCAGGGCTGTTAACAAATGTTAGTTCTTTCATTCCAAGATCATAGCATGATTGTCATTCTTTAGTCTTTAAAAAATAGGTTGGACAACTTGACTTGCTTTGACTGAGAAAAATGAGAAAGGAGTGGCATGTGTCACTTCAGTGAAGAAGCTTTAAAACCTTCACATTGTTCATCACACTCTCTGCCTCTGATGGTTGAAGTTTGTGATGCAAGTGAACTGATTGACCCAGTTTCCTGAATGACCAGTATGAGCTGAACCCTTTTACTGATATGTAGTAGACAAGTAGTGAGAAAGAAAAAGTAATCATTTTTCTTATAACAGTCACAGTTTGGTGCTGTTTGTTACCCAGTTAAATATGACCAAACCACCCAGAATTTTCATTTTCTTTATCTCCATATCTACCTCTATTTCTCTCTTTGACTCTATTTCTACCTCCATCCCCATCTCTATATTTCTTTCTCCAAACTTGGTTTACAAACCTATTATCACCATCCCTTCTTAATAAATTCCTCTGAAAAATTAAGTATAAAGGAATATACCTCAACTTAATAAAGGCCATATACAATAAGCCAAGAGTTAACATCATACTGAATGGTGAGAACTGAGAGCTTTATCTTTAAGATCTGTAATAAGACAAGGGTGCTGACCTTCACCAGTTTTGTCCAACATAGTGGTGAAATTTGTAGCAAGAGAAATGAGACAAGAAAAGAAAAAGACCTTCAAATTGTAAAAGAGGTCAAATCATCAATGACTGACAGAATCTTATATGGAAACTCCCAAAGATTCCACCCCAAACCATTAAAACTATTAAGGGAATCTGGCCAACTTGCAGGATACAAAGTCAACATACATAAACTACTATCATTGCTGAACAGTAACAGTGAGCTAGCTGAAAAAGAAATCAAGAACTACCTTTACAATAGCAATAAAAATTGAAATCCCTAGCAATTAATTTAATCAAAGAGGTCACCGTTCTCTACAGTAAATACTATAAAACACAAATGAAAGAGACTGCAGAGGACATAAAAGGTGGAATGAAACTCAATGTTCATGAATTTTAAGAAATCAATATTGTTAAAATGTCCATAATATTCATAGTTATCAAGTGATTCAGTTCAATTGCTACCAAAATATGAATGATATTCTTATAGAAATAGGAAAAATAATCCTAAAATTCATGTAGAAGCACAAGAAATCCTGAATTGGTTAAACCATCTGAGGATAAAAAAGATGGTTGGGAAAGCAGGAGGCATTACCCTATTTGATTTCAAAATGTACTGTAATGGTAAAGTAATCAAAAGAGCATGGTATTAGAATAAAAACAGACACATAGACCAATGGAACAAAATAGGGAACCCAAAAATTAATGCATACATCCACAGCTAATTGATCTCTGATTAGTGTACTTAGAACACATATTGAAATAAAACCAATTCTTTCAATAAATGATGTTGTGAAAATTGGATATCTGCATAGAGAAGAATGAAACTAGACCTCTCTCTCTCATTAGTTAACAAAAAAAAAATCAAAATTGATAGAAGAATTAAACACAAGTTCTGAAACTATAAAACTACTAGAAGCTTAAGAGAAATGCTTCAGGACATTGGAATAGGCAAGGATTTTTTTTATAAGACCCCCCTAATTATGAGAAACAGAAGTAAAATTAGATAAATAATGATTACATCAAATTGAAAAACTCCACAAAAGAAACAAGAGTGCATAGACTACCTACAAAATGGGAGAAAATATATCTGACTAGATTTTTATATTTAGAATATATGTTACTCCAAACACTCAATAGCAAAAAATATATTCTGATTTAAAAAGGGACAATAGAACCAAAAAGAAGGAAGATACACAAATGGCCAATAGGCATATGAAAAGGTACTTACCTTTACTATATAAGGTAAATGCACATCAAAACCACAATTAGTTATCTCACTCAAGCAGGAATAGCTATTACAAAAAATACAAAGGATAACAAATAGTAGCAAGGGTATGGAGAAAAGGCAACTTTTGTTCACTGTTAGTGGGAATGTACAGCCATTATGGAGAATCATATGGAGATTTTTCCAAAACTATCATGTGATTCAGGAATCCCACTATTAGGTGTACATACGAAGCAATTAAAATCAGTCTAAGAGACAGTTGCACTCCCATGTTTATTATAACACTATTCACAATAGCCAAGAAATGGAAACGACCAATGAATGAATAAAAAATGTGGTACATATATATAATAGAACACTATTTAGTCATAAAAATATGCCTCTCTTATGTGACAACCAGAATGTAATTGAAGGTCATTATGTTGTGTGAAATAAGCCAAAAACAGAAAGATAACTACTTCATGACTTACTAATATGTGCAAATATGCATAACTTATACACTTTTAGCAGAAGAAAGCATTTTAAATATGTTAACCATAAAGAGATGGCAAATGTTCAAGAAGATAGATATGTTTACCCTAATATGAATATTACACAATGCCTACATGCATCAAAATATCACAAAGTACCACATAAAATTTTTATGTATAAGTTGAAATGAAAACAAAACATAATAATGGGAGAAATTTATTAATGTTGATAGCTGTAAGATATAAGAAAATGATACTGCCTAGATTGATGGAAAATATGGACATTACTTCAAAAAATCACTCCAACAAAATATTTATTAACAAACTACTTTGTATAATTACAGAAATGAAATAAGAGAGATTGTTATGTGTTTTGGAATATTTTGTTTTTTAAGTTTCAGTCTTTCATGTGATCAGGAATTTCTAAGTATTCATGGAGCATTTATTTTTCTAATATTTTTCTGAACTGTGAATGGCTTTTGGATGTTGTCATGGGAATACAGCTAAAAGGAAATGAACTACATAGCAACATCATTGTGATTTGTTGCCACGATTACATTCACAAAAATAGGTGAACACTTGAAGTCTCTGAATAAAAAAACTCTCACTAGAAATATTCATTTTATGTTATTAAAAGTTCATACCACTGAAGTTTAAAAACAACAGAGTCAGATAAAACAACAGCTTCATCAGTATGCAGAATAATATGATATTAGAACTGTTGTCTGGAATTGTAAAAGCAATATATATATATGTATATATATAGACACACACACACACACACACACACACACACGATTTCAACCCCAAAATTACTTTGTCAATTTGTCTTTGCATACTTTATGTATTAATGCAGATATTTTCCATATGCTTCCATATTTAAAAATATACCATTTCCTATTCTTAGTGACTATTTATT
Organism: Sciurus vulgaris; assembly: GCF_902686455.1. Lineage (NCBI taxonomy): Eukaryota > Metazoa > Chordata > Mammalia > Rodentia > Sciuridae > Sciurus > Sciurus vulgaris. The sequence goes on from NC_136471.1 coordinate 108,745,370, forward strand.
AATTTCCTTCTGATATTCATGATCACTTGAATTCTATATATAGTTTCAGGTATTTGAAGGACCACTTTTGGAGAATATAATTCCATTTGGTTTAAAATTATGAACAAATGACAAGGCAAACTCTTGTGTTCCATGCATATATATGTAATTATCTTTAACTGGGCATCTACCTATGTATCCATGAGGCTTTTAAAAAATATTAAATAGTATGTTAGATATGAACACTAAGGATTCAAAGAGCACTTATTAGATGGGCCTATAGGTTCACTTTAGTGATTAATGAGGCTCCATTTCAGCCCCTTGGATATTTGCCACACTTTCCCAGTTTCAAAAATATTTGAGTATCCACAACAACTGTTCTAAATTCTAAGTCATAATATATTAGTATTTAGGAATCTTGTATTAACAAATCTCTACATGGACATTAAGTGATGCCGTCCACCCTCTGCAGCCTACAAAGCTAGAGCTTAGAGAATGCCTCTTCCATGCAATTGGAAAATGTTTTATCTACCAAAACTAAAAAAAAAAAAAAAAAAAGAAAAAAAAATCTCATCAGAATATACTACATTCTTAGCATGTTATTCTCTATTTACATCTTCAGATCCAATCTTCTCTGTCCTACTCTATTTCCTATGAAGATGAATTCTCTTGATTATCTGTGTTTGCTTGCCTTCTGATTTCCTGTTGAGATTGTACTGGCAGTAGATAAGAGGAAGGAAGAAAGAGGTTATAATATGAAGTCCCCTCTTACTAATTCACTAATTCCATACGAGAACCAAGTTACTATGACATCAAGATCTTCCACTTCTTTATCTATGTTTGCAACTCTTAGCACATGATCACATATCCATAATTATATACCCATACTTATATAAACTCTTCAGGTTTTTTGGTTTTTTTTTTTTTTTTTTTTTTTTTTTTTTTTTGGTAAAGGCAACTTTACATTGTTCCATTAGGCTGACAGGGGATATAAAAATTTAAATTGCCTTTCTCCTCATGTACAAGATAATACACTGGTCCATTATATTGATGACATTATGTAAATTATGCCTAGTGACCAAGAAATGGCAAGTACTTTAGACTTACTGTTAAGAAGATATTTGTGTGTCAGAGAATGGAAAGTAAATCTGACAAAATTCTGGTGCCTTCTGCCTCATTGGAATGCTATGAGTCCAGTGGTGTGGGGCAGGTTAATATGTTCCTTCTGAGGTGAAGGACAAGTTGAAGTGTTAGCCCCTCTTATAATATAAAACAAGACCCAAAGCCCATTATACCTCCCCTTAGATTTGGGAGGTAATATATTTCTCATTTGGGTGTGTTACTCTGCCACATTTACTGAATGACCCTAAAAACTGCCAGTTTTGAGTGGGTCCCAGAAAAATAGAAGGTTCTACAATAAATCCAGGTGCACAGAAAGTTGCTGTATTGATTGGGCCTTGTGATTTAACAGACCTGATGGTATCTGAACTATCAGTAGAAAATAGGAATGCTAATGGAGCCTCTGGAAGGCCCGTGTTGATGAGTCATCATTAAGACTCTCAGAATTTTGATACAAAGGCATGTAATCCTCTGCATATAAATATTCATTTAAAAACAAAAGAATTTTGACTAATTACTGAGCTTTAGTAGAGACTGAATATTTGACCCTGGACCATCAAATTACTTTGGGACTTGAGCTGACCATCAAAAACTTGGTGTTATCTGATTTACCAAGCCACACAGTTGGATGTGCACAGAACTATTTCATCATCAAATGGAGGTGGTATATACAAGATCAAGCCCAAACAGGCCCTTAAAGCACAAGTTACATGAAGAAATGGCATAAGTGCCCATGGTCCTCACTCTTGATTCATTGTCTTCTTCCTCCCATTCTGCAACATGGGGGATATTCTATAATTGGTTCACAAAAGGAGAAGCCTCATGTCTAGTTTGCACAGAACATCTGAAAGTGGAGAGCTACATCGCTACAGCTCCTCTCTGGGATATCCATGAAGGAAAATAATGAAGTAAAACCCATTGGGCAGAAATTTGAGTACTGAATCTGCTCATTCACTCTGGTACAGAAATGAGATTATGTATTGTAGTCAGCAGTTTTACTAGATTGTCAGGGACTTTGAAGGAACATGTTTAGAAAATTGGTGACATGGACATTTATAAGAGTTATGTTGATAGACCTCCTGAATGGACAAAAACCATGGAGATATTTGTGACTCATGTGAATACTCAACAAAGAATTGTCTCAGTAGATAAAAATTTTAGACACCGGTGTCTTTATCCAGCCACCCCTCATTGCCTAATTCGTTCATGAACAAAGTTACTATAGTGGCAAAAGTGGGAGTTTGGCATGGGCTTAGAAACTTGGACTTCCACTCATTAAGTCCAACCTTGCTGCAGTCACTGATGATAATCCATTCTGCCAAGAGCAAAGACTACCACTGAGTTCCTGATATGTCACTATTCTCTGGGGTGATCAGCCAGCTACTTAGTGATAGTGTGATTGCATTGGATCATTTCCATCATGGAAGGGACAGTATATTCAGACCGGAAAATTCATCACATTACCACAGCTGTTCTCAGAATCACATAAAAGATCCTTCTGCATCGATGTTTTGAATTCATTTGATGACCTCTTAACATGAAATCCTGGTTTTTATCACTGTTCTACCTGCTAATCTTTCTTCTAATTATTCTTGTAGGCATTCCCTTGATCAAAAACATCCTTAGTGGAATCACCTGACAACTATCAGTCAAGCAGCATGTTTAACAGAGGGTATAACTGGTTCTCCAAGAATAACACTACCAAGAAAATTCTGACCCTGATACTTTAACCATCCTCAACTTCAGATTTCCCTTATCCCTGAGTTGTTCAAGGACACTGTTCCCAAGAATGTTTTGGACATGAGAAGATATTTATAAGGTTGATAAAATACTGTTTTGACAGAAATTTAGGGTGGCTGGATGGACTAAGACAGCTTGTTCTTAAACTTCTAATGTGAACTTCCTGCACTATAACTTGTTTACTCCATTTAAGGCCCAAATTCCTGTCCCATCCACCTCAACTTTTCCCTTATTACAATATCTCACAGTTTGTTAAGTTTTGAGACATACCCCCAGTAATTTTTAGTAGACCCCTACTCTTTCCTCTTTTCACACTATCTGTGTATAAAAGTTGTGCTGATACATTCCTTCCCTCAGAAATTTATTTCTTTTAAGGCTAAATAATATTCCATTGTGTATATATGTCACAGTTTCTTTATCCATTCATCTGTTGATGGTGTACAACCATGGAAACAAAAAGTTGTACCCCATTTGTGTACAGTGAATCAAAATGCAGTTTGTAAAAATAAAAAAGAAATTCCTTTCCTTTGAATATTTCTCTATAGTGATAGTACTCCCAAATAAATATTTCTTCACTAACATCCAGATTCACATTATTATTTTAATAACAAATAACCTGCCTTAATCCGTAAAGAAAATTATAAATTATATTTAAATTTAAAAATTTTAACATATAGTGAGTAGTGACCAAGTCATTGTACTTAATATTTCCATGTTCTTAAATATTTTTAAAAACTTTTAATTAAAAATAATAATTTTATATTTTTATGGGTTATAGTGTGATATTCAATATGTGCATGGTATATGTACTGATCAAGTCTGGGTAATTAATGTTTCTATCTCCCCCAAGTCCCTCCCCTCCTGCTATTCATGAAATTGTATTAGTTGATTGTGAAATATAATCCTTTTCTGTGGTGTACAAAACTTAATACATCTATGTAAAGACTTTTTTTTGTTCCCCCCAATTTAAATTTCTTTTCTAACAGCTGTTAGTATAGTAAGCATTTTTATCTCCAACCAGTGAGCTTCTCTGCCTATCATTAATCAGCTTCATACTCTTTATGATTGTTAAATGATTGCTGTTTCCTCAACTATCACAGGCACAAGTGTGTCACCAAGTCTAATATGGCATTGCATAATAACTTCCCTAGTGTCCTGGAGTACAAATGTAATAATGAACAGTATACAATTATAATATGAGAATGGTTTTGTGCATACAATAGAATTGCTTTGTGAATTCATGTGTCATAATAACAGTCCTATAAAACTTTGGCAATGAATGCCTATTCTTCACACATTACATAAAAACCACTTAAAGTGAAAGTTAAAGCAAAAACAATACATTTATACAACCATAGAAATGAAAAGTCATACCCCCGTTTGTGTACAATGAATCAAAATGCATTCTGTAAAAATAAAAATAAAAAATTAAAATTAAAATGTTTGCCAGATGTAGAAAAGAATATATTTCTATTTTGAACACTAAATACTATTGCCAAAAAGACCTATAAAATTGCTTAAATAGTTTACTTCTAACAAATTAGTGTTTATTGGCATATAAAAGCATACTATTATACTACTCACACGAATCTAAAATTTTATTAACTTATTTTCGTTTCCTGATTTTTTTTTTACTCCTGGGTTTCCCTGTGCAAATTTTGTGTTACTGATAATTAACTTAGTCATCAATAGAGCTACAACTTTCCAGGGAGATAGTCATCACATAATGAGACAGAAATCAATGTCGGTTAGTCATACACCAATACTTTATTCTTTATATAATTAGTGCTAGGGAACCTTATCATTAGACATCCTATTATAAGAAAAAGAGGTAATTATAATCTCATGGGCAGTAAAAAACAATAAAGATATAAACTTTGATTACTCCTCTTATTAAATTGACAAGCGATGGGTTTTTGAAAACATTATCATGCCTGTGTCTGAAAAAGAGAATACAGGTTTTGAAAATAGAGTAGATCTGAACATTCTTAACCATATATTTTTGTAGACATATGCTTTAATTTATCTTGTATAAACATGTAAAAATGGAATTGCTCCATCATAATGTAGGTGTATGTTTAATCTTAGGAAAAACTGCTAGAGTGATATTAAATTGGTTTACAATTTTATATAGCTACCAACCTATAGGAGAGTTCAGCTTGCAGTAAATTCTTTCCAACATTTGTAAATGTTATACTTTTATTTTAGCAATTCTAATGTGTGTGTGTAATAGAAAATTCAATTGAAAAGTGCTGGTCTAGACACTAGGTTTTCATGCCAGGGTCTGTATGTTGAAAATTATAAAGTTGAGACTTCAAAGAAATGTGTTTGTAAAGATCTCCCATGCTGTAGGCTCTCTCTTTACCCTCTTGTTTCCTTTGCTGTACAGAAGCTTTTAAAATTGATGCTATCCCACTTATTGATTCCTGGTGTTTTTTTCCTTAGCTATAGGGGTCTTGGTAAGAAAGTTGGTGTCCGTGCCAATATGTTGGAGTATTGTGCCTATGTTTTCTTCCAGCAGTTGTAAAGTTTCTGGTCTAATTCCTAGGTCTTTGATCCACTATGAGTTGATTTTTGTGCAAGATGAAAGGGATCTAGTTTCATTCTTCTACAATATGGACATCCAGTTTCCCTGCACCATTTGTTTATAAGGATTTCTTTTCTCTAACTTATGTTTTCAGTATCTTTATAGAGCATCAAATGACTATGTGAGTTTGTCTCTTTGCCTGTTCCATTCACTTGATCTTCATGTCTGTTTTTTTTAATTCATTTTTATTATAAACAAATGGGATACATCTTGTTTCTGTTTGTACATGAAGTAGAGGCATACCATTTGTGTAATCATACATTTACCTAGGGTAATAGTTTTTGATTCATTCTGTTATTTTTTTTTCATGTCTGTTTTGATGTCAATACCTTGCTATTTTTGTTACTGTATCTCTGTACTATAGTTTGAGATCAGATATTGTGATCCAACAGGGGATTAGCCTCCGGATTGTATAAAGAACTAAAAACACGAAAAAAAAAAACCACCAAAAATAACCTAATCAATAAATAGGCAATAAACAGGCAAAAGAACTAAACAGAAACAAATGGACAACAAATACATGAAAAAATGTTCAGGATACCTTAGTAATCAGGGAAATGCAAATCAAAACTAAACTGAGATTTCATCTCCCTCCAATTAGAAGGGCAATCATAAATAATAATAAATGCTGGTGTAGATGCAGGTGGAAAAGTATACTCATATACTGCTGGTGGGACTGCAAATTAGTACAACCACTTTGGAAAGCAGTATGGAAATTCCTCAAAAGACTAGGAATGGAACCCTCATATGACCCAGCTATCCCATTTCTTGGTATTAATGCTAAAGACTTAAAATCAGCATACTGTAGTGAAACAGGCACATCACTGTTTATAGCAATGCAATTCACAATAGCCAAGTTATGGAACCAGCCCAAACACCCACGAACAGATGAATGGATACGGATTATATAGTATATATACACAGTGGAGTTTTACTCAGCCTTGAGGAAGAATGAAATTATGGCATTTGTTGATAAGTGGATGGAATTGGAGAACATCAGGCAAAATGAATAAGCCAAATTTGTAAAGTTAATGGACAAATGTTTTCTCTTATATATGGAAGCTAGGCCAAAATAAGGAAAAAATGGTAGGAGGATCCTATGAAATTAGAAGGGAGATTTGTAGAGTAGAAGAAGGTGATAGAGGGTAGGGAACAGGTACAGGAAATAGGACAAATGGTGGAATGAAATTCACTACATTATGCTATATACATATATGAATACACCACAGTGAATTTCACCTTTATGCATATCTATAAGTCCCAATTTTTAAAAAAAATCTATAAATGAATAGAAGAAAGATCAGTAGAATTGAGGAAGGGAAGTGGTAAGAGGGAAAAGGAGAGGTAAAGAAAAAATATTGGAGACTGAAGTGGTGCAAATTAATTTCATGCATATATGATCAGGTCAAAATGACCCCGATATTATATATAATTATAATGCACAAATCAAAACATAAAAATAGAAAAATTGAACCTGAAAAAAATATGTGTGAGAAAAAAAGAAATGTGTTCGTATGTATGTTTGTTTGTATGTGTATATACATTCACACAGCACAGAGACATTTTGCAGATAAAATTTAAGGGAAAAAATTTAAGGAAAACGTTTACACAAAAATAAAACAAGAAACATATTCAAATAATTGGACAAATGTGTGTGTGTATGTAATTGTCAGGTAATATTTATTAGAATTTTCCCAAACATCAAGTATCTATGCTATTTTTGACAGAAAATTTCTTTAATCACAGTTGTTTCTCCGTGTTAATATCCCTTACTAAATTGGGAATGTCTGAAGATATTCTTGAGTTTCTCTCTCAGGAATCATATTTTGTGACTTTCTCTGTTTCTGTTTTGGGTATTGAGTCTATTATGATACTTCAACTGATCTTTTACTTTGGGTCATTCTAAGTCGAGTTTGTCATTTTGCCTGTTAGATCTATTTATACATAATGATTTTATATATTGATAAACATTGCTGTAGTTTAAGAGAGTCATGAGATTTAAAAAGGAGAAAAGGACTTACAAAATACTACAAAAATCACCACTGACCAAATGAAACAGACTTCATGGTACTGAAATAAATTATACAAATTGTATAGTAACATTGCTTTTGGTAAACATAAGCAACTAGTAAAATTGTTTTCTTTTAAAATCTCTAGTTCAAAATTCTCTGGCTATGGCACTGGGTAGTTTGGTGAAGTTTCAGACATGAAGTTTGTCCCTTGAAATTTGTATCAAGTCATACAGCTTCAGCTTAAAGAGTTTTAGGAAAGATCAGGTCTTAGTTATTCCTTGGGAGAAAACTGCAGTACTGAACCCTGAAGTTCCTTGCCCTCATTCACTTATTTTAAGGCTGGAAATCTTGAAGAAAGACTTTCTGTGCAAATATGTCAGTGTTTCCAATTACATACTTGCTGGGAAGCATTATTCCTGCTGCTTGAATCCCAAGACACAGAGCAACCAGGAATGCAGCCTTCCAGCTTTTCTCCAACACCTTTCCAC